>NC_053394.1:251220960-251554682 GCF_905171765.1 Bufo bufo
TCCAGCATGACCGGTTTGGCATTGGGTCAGTAATGGTGTGGGTTGGCATTTCTTTGGAGGGCCACACAGCCCTCCATGTGCTCGCCAGAGGTAGCCTGACTGCCATTATGTACCGAGATGAGATCCTCAGACCCCTTGTGAGACCATATGCTGGTGCGGTTGGCCCTGGGTTCCTCCTAATGCAAGACAATGCTAGACCTCATGTGGCTGGAGTGTGTCAGCAGTTCCTGCAAGACGAAGGCATTGATGCTATGGACTGGCCCGCCTGTTCCCCAGACCTGAATCCAATTGAGCACATCTGGGACATCATGTCTCGCTCTATCCACCAATGTCACGTTGCACCACAGACTGTCCAGGAGTTGGCAGATGCTTTAGTCCAGGTCTGGGAAGAGATCCCTCAGGAGACCGTCCGCCACCTCATCAGGAGCATGCACAGGCGTTGTAGGGAGGTCATACAGGCCCGTGGAGGCCACACACACTACTGAGCCTCATTTTGACTTGTTTTAAGGACATTACATCAAAGTTGGAGCAGCCTGTAGTGTGTTTTTCCACTTTATTTTTGAGGGTGACTCCAAATCCAGACCTCCATGGGTTGAAAAATTTGATTTCCATTTTTTAATTTTTGTGTGATTTTGCTGTCAGCACATTCAACTATGTAAAGAACAAAGTATTTCAGAAGAATATTTAATTAATTCAGATCTAGGATGTGTTATTTTTGTGTTCCCTTTATTTTTTTGAGCAGTGTATTATTCTATATATATTTTAGATATATTCCTAGGTATTTTTTATTCCTTTTTTATATATTATATATGGGATATGCGGATATTGACCACCTATTGAGGCCACTGACCAAATTTGATACTAATCCATACCGGTTTCTCCAGTTAACCTCATTAATTGGAATTGCGCCAAAAGTATCTATTTAAAGACAGCACTTTAGATTGCATTCATGTACCACTGAGGAAGGGACGTGTAGGTTCCAAAACACGTCTGGGTAATATATGAATGCAATCTGATGAGAAGCTTCTTATACACCGTCCAGCCCGAACACAAGAGGCCAAAATCATCTATTGAAAAGTAATACCGCCGACTATGAAATACAGCCTGGCTGATAATTGATCGGGGTAAGATTCCTACAATCCCCGATTCAAACTACCCGGCGATCCCCACAGCCTTCAATCCAGGAATAAAGAGCGCTCCAACACGTGGAACGCCAACTCCAGGAAACAGACACTTACACGGCGCTGCATGGAAACAGCCGGGAGGAAACCTATACCAAAGCAGGCAGTACGGTAAATCAGCTACATTGTAGCTAACATAAGTATCATTTTACCTTCTATATATGATACAAAATATAATAAATACAGTGGCTATAACATCTAATGCTACTTTCACACTAGCGGCAGGACGGATCCGACATGCTGTTCACCCTGTCGGATCCGTCCTGCCACTATTTCGCTGTGCCGACGGGCTGCCGCTCCGTCCCCATTGACTATATATGGCCACGACTGTATATATATATAGTAAAAAAATTAAGTCCGAGAGTGTGGGAAAATAATGATAGAGGTTAGAAAAATATAAACTTGTTCCCATTATGCAGGTGTAATTATAGTGAAAGTCGCAGCAATGATAATAGTGATGCTAGATTGTGCCAGTAGGTTTCCTTTACATTTAGGCTACTTTTACACTAGCGGACAGGGTGAACAGCCTGTCGGATCCGTCCTGCCACTAGTGTAAAAGTAGCCTAAATGTAAAGGAAACCTATTGGCACAATCTAGCATCACTAGTATCATTGCTGCGACTTTCACTATAATTACACCTGCATTATAGGAACAAGTTTATATTTTTCTAACCTCTATCATTATTTTCCCACACTCTCGGACTTAATTTTTTTACTATATATATACAGTCGTGGCCAAAAGTTTTTAGAATGACACAAATATTAGTTTTCACAAAGTTTGCTGCTAAACTGCTTTTAGATCTTTGTCTCAGTTGTTTCTGTGATGTAGTGAAATATAATTACACGCACTTCATACGTTTCAAAGGCTTTTATCGACAATTACATGACATTTATGCAAAGAGTCAGTATTTGCAGTGTTGGCCCTTCTTTTTCAGGACCTCTGCAATTCGACTGGGCATGCTCTCAATCAACTTCTGGACCAATTCCTGACTGATAGCAACCCATTCTTTCATAATAACTTCTTGGAGCTTGTCAGAATTAATAGGTTTTTGTTTGTCCACCCGCCTCTTGAGGATTGACCACAAGTTCTCAATGGGATTAAGATCTAAGGAGTTTCCAGGCCATGGACCCAAAATGTCAACGTTTTGGTCCCCGAGCCACTTAGTTATCACTTTTGCCTTATGGCACGGTGCTCCATCGTGCTGGAGAATGCATTGTTCTTCACCAAACTGTTGTTGGATTGTTGGAAGAAGTTGCTGTTGGAGGGTGTTTTGGTACCATTCCTTATTCATGGCTGTGTTTTTGGGCAAAATTGTGAGTGAGCCCACTCTCTTGTATGAGAAGCAACCCCACACGAAGCATGACACAGGACTGATGGTAGCGCTCACCTTTTCTTCTCCGGACAAGCCTTTTTCTAGATGCCCCAAACAATCGGAAAGAGGCTTCATCGGAGAATATGACTTTGCCCCAGTCCTCAGCAGTCCATTCATCAAACTTTCTGCAGAAGATCAATCTGTCCCTGATGTTTTTTTTTGGAGAGAAGTGGCTTCTTTGCTGCTCTTCTTGACACCAGGCCATCTTCCAAAAGTCTTTGCCTCATTGTGCATGCAGATGCGCTCACACCTGCCTGCTGCCATTCCTGAGCAAGCTCTGCACTGCTGGCACTCCGATCCCGCAGCTGAATCCTCTTTAGGAGACGATCCTGGCTCTTGCTGGACTTTCTTGCATGCCCTGAAGCCCTCTTAACAAGAATTGAACCTCTTTCCTTGAAGTTCTTGATGATCCTAGAAATTGTTGATTGAGGTGCAATCTTAGTAGCCACAATATCCTTGCCTGTGAAGCTTTTTTCATGTAATGCAATGATGGCTGCACGCGTTTCTTTGCAGGTCACCATGGTTAACAATGGAAGAACAATGATTTCAAGCATCACCCTCCTTTTAACATGTCAAGTCTGCCATTTTAACCCAATCCGCCTGACATAATGATCTCCAGCCTTGTGATCGTCAACATTCTCACCTGAGTTAACAAGACGATTACTGAAATGATCTCAGCAGGTCCTTTAATGACAGCAATGAAATGCAGTGGAAAGTTTTTTGGGATTAAGTTAATTTTCATGGCAAAGAAGGACTATGCAATTTATCTGATCACTCTTCATAACCGTCTTTAGTATATGCAAATTGCTATTATAAAAACTTAAGCAGTAACTTTTCCAATTTCCAATATTTATCTAATTCTCAAAACTTTTGGCCACGACTGTATATATATATATATACACAGTGGGATGCGAAAGTTTGGGCAACCTTGTTAATCGTAATGATTTTCCTGTATACATCGTTGGTTGTTACGATAAAAAATGTCAGTTAAATATATCATATAGGAGACACACACAGTGATATTTGAGAAGTGAAATGAAGTTTATTGGATTTACAGAAAGTGTGCTATAATTGTTTAAACAAAATTAGGCAGGTGCATAAATTTGGGCACCACAAAAAAGAAATGAAATCAATATTTAGTAGATCCTCCTTTTGCAGAAATTACAGCCTCTAAACGCTTCCTGTAGGTTCCAATGAGAGTCTGGATTCTGGTTGAAGGTATTTTGGACCATTCCTCTTTACAAAACATCTTTAGTTCATTCAGGTTTGATGGCTTCCGAGCATGGACAGTTCTCTTTAAGTCACACCACAGATTTTCAATTATATTCAGGTCTGGGGACTGAGATGGCTATTTCAGAACGTTGTACTTGTTCCTATGCATAAATGCCTTAGTGGATTTTGAGCAGTGTTTAGGGTCGTTGTCTTGTTGATAGATCCAGCCCCGACGCAGGTTCAGCTTTGTCACTGATTCCTGGACATTAGTCTCCAGAATCTGCTGATACTGAGTGGAATCCATGCGTCCCTCAACTTTGACAAGATTCCCAGTCCCTGCACTGGCCACACAGCCCCACAGCATGATGGAACCACCACCATATTTTACTGTAGGTAGCAGGTGTTTTTCTTGGAATGCTGTGTTCTTTTTCCTCCATGCATAACGCCCCTTGTTATGGCTAAATAACTCAATTTTAGTTTCATCAGTCCACAGCACCTTATTCCAAAATGAAGCTGGCTTGTCCAAATGTGCTTTATCCCACCTCAAGCGGCACTTTTTGTGCTGTGGGCGGAGAAAAGGCTTCCTCTGCATCACTCTCGCATACAGCATCTCCTTGTGTAAAGTGCGCCGAATGGTTGTACGATGCACAGTGAATCCATCTGCAGCAAGATGATGTTGTAGGTCTTTGGTGCTGGTCTGTGGGTTGACTCTGACTGTTCTCACCATTCGTCGCTTCTGTCCATCTGAGATTTTTCGTGGTCTGCCACTTCGAGCCTTAACTTGAACTGAGCCTGTGGTCTTCCATTTCCTCAATATGTTCCTAACTGTGGAAACAGACAGCTGAAATCTCTGAGACAGCTTTCTGTATCCTTCCCCTAAACCATGATGGTGAACAATCTGTGTCTTCAGGTCATTTTAGGGTTGTTTTGAGACCCCCATGTTGCTACTCTTCAGAGAAAATTAAAAGAGGAGGGAAACTTACAATTGACCCCCTTAAATACTCTTTCTCATAATTGGATTCACCTGTGTATGTTGGCCAGGGGTCACTGAGCTTACCAAGACAATTTGAGTTCCAATGATTAGTTCTAAAGGTTTTGGAATCAATAAAATGACAACAGTGCCCAAATTTATGCACCTGCCAAATTTTGGTTAAACAATTATAGCACACTTTCTGTAAATCCAATAAACTTAATTTCACTTCTCAAATATCACTGTCTGTGTCTCCTATATGATATATTTAACTGACATTTTTTATCGTAACAACTAACGATTTATACAGGAAAATCATGACGATTAACAAGGTTGCCCAAACTTTTGCATCCCACTGTATATATATATTGTACGGATTCGCTCTGGTAGGCAGGGTAAGCGAACGCAGAATAGAGGCAAAAGAAACAGTTTGTAAAACAGTTTTTAGTCACACAGGAGAAAAAAACAAAGCAACATTTTTCAGTCTTAGTGTTTGTTCACACAAAGGAAAGTCACCTTGTTAGCAGGTTTTTTCAGCGGTCCACAACAGGCTTTAGGGGGCCTGTTCCCCACATGCGGCTCTCAGCCCTCTAGCACAGCACCATGCCTTAGATCCCAAAACAGAGACCTGAGCCCAGCTGCCTATTTAAAGGACAGCCAAGTGCTGCCAAAACCCGGAACAGCACTTAAATTCCGGTCCGGTTTTTGATCTCACCTAGCTGGAAATCAGCCCAGCCGCCCATGTTGGGAGGAAAATACCCCTTGCTATGTCACATACCCCCTCTCTTTTTCAACCCTGACGGGGTGAACACACCCCAGTCAGTGAACCCGGGACAGGGCATCAGTGTTTCTCTGTAACCGGCCTGCCCTTTGTTCTATTGTAAACCTAAAGTTTTGCAAGGACAAGAACCATCTGGTGACCCGAGCATTCCTCTTTTTGGCCTGGCTCATCCACTTGAGAGGGGAGTGGTCGGTCACCAGACGGAACTTTCTCCCCAACAGATAATAGCGGAGAGACTCGAGTGCCCACTTGATGGCCAGGCACTCTCTCTCCACTATACTGTACCGGGTCTCGGCTGGAGTGAGATTACGGCTGAGGAAGACAACAGGATGCTCCTAACCGTTGACTTTCTGAGACCGTACAGCACCAAGGCCTACTTCCGAGGCATCGGTCTGTACTATAAACTCCCCTTTGAAGTCGGGCGTCACCAAAATCGGGGACCCACACTGGGCCGACTTCAAAGCGGAGAAAGCCTCTTCCGCCTGGTCATTCCAGCGGAGAATCACGGACTTCTGTCCTTTCAAGAGCCCTGTCAATGGAGCTGCCAAAGTGGCAAAATGGGGAACAAACCTCATATAATAGCCTACCATTCCCAGGAATGACTTTACTTGCCTAAAGGTCACAGGTCGGGGCCAATTCCTTATTGTCTCTATTTTGTTTACTTAGAAACATAGAATGTGTCGGCAGATAAGAACCATTTGGCCCATCTAGTCTGCCCAATATACTGAATACTATAAATAGCCCTTGGCCCTATCTTATATGAAGGATGGTCTTATGTCTTTCCCATGCATGCTTAAACTCATTCACTGTATTTGCAGCTACCACTTCTGCAGGAAGGCTATTCCATGCATCCACTACTCTCTCAGTAAAGTAATACTTCCTGATATTATTTTTAAACCTTTTCCCCTCTAGTTTAAAACTATGTCCTCTTGTAGCAGTTTTTCTTCTTTTAAATATTCTCTCCTCTTTTACCTTGTTGATTCCCTTTATGTATTTAAGTTTCTATCATATCCCCTCTGTCTCGTCTTTCTTCCAAGCTATACATGTTAAGGTCTTTTAATCTTTCCTGGTAAGTTTTGTCCTGCAATCCATGTACTAGCTTAGTAGTTCTTCTCTGAACTCTCTCCAAAGTATCAATATCCTTCTAGAGATATGGTCTCCAGTACTGAGCACAATACTCCAAATGAGGTCTCACTAGTGCTCTGTAGAGCAGTATGAGCACCTCTCTTTCTACTGGTAATGCCTCTCCCTATACACCCAAGCATTCTGCTAGCATTTCATGCTGCTCTATGACATTGTCTGCCTACCTTTAAGTCTTCTGAAATAATGACCCCTAAATCCCTTTCCTCAGATACTGAGGTTAGAACTGTATCACTGATTTTATATTCTGCTCTTGGGTTTTTACGCCCCGTGTGCATTATATTGCACTTATCAACATAAAATTTTAGTTGCCAGATTTTTGTCCATTCATCTAGTTTTCCTAAATCCTTTTCAATTTGGTGTATCCCTCCAGGAACATTAACCCTGTTACAAATCTTTGTGTCATCAGCAAAAAGACACACCTTACCATCGAGGCCTTCTGCAATTTCGCTGATAAAAATATTAAACAATATGGGTCCCAGAACAGATCCCTGAGGCCCCCCACTGGTAACAAGACCATGGTCTGAATATACTCCATTGACTACAACCCTCTGTTGCCTGTCCCTCAGCCACTGCCTAATCCATTTAACAATATGGGAGTCCAAGCACAAAGACTGTAATTTATTGATAAGCCTTCTATGTGGGACAGTATCAAAAGCCTCACAAAAGTCTAGATAAGCGATGTCTACTGCACCTCCGCCATCTATTATTTTAGTCACCCAATCAAAAAAATCATTAAGATTAGTTTGACATGATCTCCCTGAAGTAAACCCATGCTGTTTTTCATCTTTCAAATCATGGGATTTTAGATGTTCCAAATACTCTCCTTAAGTATGGTTTCCATTAATTTCCCCACTATTGATGTCAAGCTTACTGGCCTATAGTTGCCCGATTCCTCCCTACTACCTTTTTTGTGAATGGGCACAACATTTGCTAATTTCCAATCTTTTGGGACTCCTGTTACCAGTGATTGGTTAAATAAATCTGTTAATGGTTTTGCTAGTTCACCGCTAAGCTCTTTTAATAGCTTTGGGTGAATCCCATCAGGCCCCTGTGACTTATTTGTATTAATTTTAGACAGCTGACTTAGAACCTCTTCCTCTGTAAAGACACATGATGACTCCGCGCCCAATAACATACCCTAGGTATTTGGTCTCCTCTAACCCTATCGAACATTTTTTGGGGTTAGCTGTTAGACCAGTCTTTCGATGGGGAGTCCACTATGGCCTGTATTTTGGGCAGGTGACTTTCCCAGTCGGTACTGTGAATGACAATATTATCCAGTTAAGCCGAGGAGTACCACCGATGTATACGAAGCACAATGTCCATTAGACGTTGAAAGTGGCAGGAGGGCCATGCAGACTAAAGGGTAACAACTTATATTGGTATAGCCCCTCTGGTGTAATGAAGGCAGTTTTCTCTTTGGCAGCCTCTATCAAGGGTATCTGCCAGTACCCTTTGGTGAGGTCCAAAACAGAAAAATACCGGACTTGGCCTAACCTTTCAATAGGCTCATCCACCCGAGGCATAGGATATGCATCAAATTTTGATATTTCAGCTTACAGTTTGGCTATTAAGACTATAGGACTGGCCCACTCACTTTTAGACTCCTTGATTACGTCTAGCTGCAGCATGAGCTGCACTTCCTCAGAGATGGCTTGTTGCAGAGCCTACGATACCCGGTTTGGCTTTAACTGGACTTTTGCCTGGGCCTCAGTGACAATGTCATGCTGGATTGCGGAAGTGCGTCCAGGGAGGTTCGAGAACACATCTGTGTTCCAACTAACAAAATCCCTGGTCTCCTGAGCCTGTTTAGAGGAGAGGCTGTCGGCAATTTTTACTGTGGCAACCACTTCACTTGCATCAGACATAGACCTATTCCCCTAGAAAACCTGGCCGCGGGCTGTCTTCAGTACAGTTCTCCCTATCTTTCCAAGGTTTAAGTAAATTAACATGTTAAACCTGCTCCGGCTTCTGCCGCCCTGGCTGGTGTACCTTGTAATTTACCTCTCCAACTTTCTTGAGTACTTCGTAGGGCCCCTGCCATCTAGCCAGGAACTTACTGTCCACAGTCGGTACCAGAACCAAAACCCGGTCACAAGAGTTAAAGATCCGAACCCAAGCCTGCCGATTATAGATCCGACTCTGGGCTCGCTGAGCAGCCTCCATATGCTCCCTGAAAAGAGGTAAAACTGTCTCTATCCACTGATGCATCTTGATAACATACTCCAGGACACTTTTATATGGAGTGGGTTGCTGTTCCAATGGCTCTTTGGCCACGTCCAACAGACCACGAGGATGTCTGCCATAAAGCAATTCGAAGGGTGAGAACCCAGTAGAAGCCTCGGGTACCTCTCACACAGCGAACATGAGATAGGGCAGAAGTAGGTCCCAATTCTTCCCATCTTTAGACACCACCCTTTTTAACATAGTTTTTAGAGTTTTGTTAAACCTTTTAACAAGACCGTCAGTTTGCGGATGGTACACGGACGTCCGTAACTGTCTCATATGCAGCAACTTACAGAGTTCCCTCATGACCTTGGACATAAAAAGGGGTCCCCTGTTTAGTCAGAACCTTTTTAGGTAGCCCCACTCGGGAGAACAACTCCATTAGCTACTTAACTATAAGCTTTGTAGATGTATGTCACAGTGGCACCGCCTCCGGGTAGTCCATGACAACCAAGATGTGTTGGTGTCCTCTAGTGGACTTCGGTACTAGGCCTACGAGGTTCATAGCGATTTGCTCAAACGGCACCTCGATGATCAGGAGAGGTACCAAGTGTTGTGGGCTAGTTGCCTGGCAGGTCGGGCAAGATTTACAGAATTTTTCCACCTCCCTAAACACACTAGGCCAGTAAAACTGTTGTAGTATCCGCACCTGTGTCTTCTGCATTCCCAGATGACCCCCGAGAACATGTTGGTGGGCTAACTCTAACACGAGTTTGCGATAAGCCTGGGGCACCACCATCTGTTCAATGGATTCACCTCGCAGCTGGTTTACCCTGTACAACATCTCCTGATGAACCACAAAAAGGGGGAACACCGATTCTGCCCCTGGTTGTTGTGGTTCACCATCTACTATCAATAAATTTTCCAGGCTCGGGATAGGGTTGGATCCCAGTGTTGGCTGGTACCAAAATTATCCCCGGAGACATTGAGGTCTGCCAGCTCAGGACCCGGCGGCAAGTCATCCATGTCTCCCACCATCACACTTAGCGGGGTTGTCTCTACCTCTTCCACCGAAGTGGCGGTCACCCCTACCACTGGCCCTTCGGACTCAGTTTCCCAGGGTTCTGGTCTCCCCCCTAAGCCGGGCCACTCTTCTAGGGTTACCCCTGTCTCATGGGTATCAGTCACTCTCATAGTAGTCCACAGTGCCGGTAAACCCGGGAAGTTTTTCCCTATTATAAGTTCGTAGTGTAGATTAGAGACACCATAGCTGTGGGGTAGTCTTTTAAGTCTCCATGAATACACATGACCCCGACTTTCCGGCCAGTAGACTCAGCGGACTGTACCAGGGGAGCCCTTACCAGGGTCACCAGACTCCCTGAGTCCAACAGAGCCTCCGCTGGAGTGTCTCCCACCTCCACCTGACACAGGTGATTCAGAGTCTCCGGGGCACCCACTGCACACAGCTTCCTAGCATATAACGACTGACAGAAGCCATAGTTCATGTCCATGGGTTCAACCTGATGTGGACAGTCAGCTCATACATAGCCAGGCTCCCGACACCGCCAACAGACCATCGGAGCTGGGTCCACAGGGAGAACATCCCGGGTGGGCTTGGTGGGAACAAACCGCCGGCTCTGGGGTGGAGAGTTACAGGATTTGACTACCCCCCTCACAAAAGAACCCCCCTGTATATTCCGGGTAGCCTCATAGCGCTCCACCAGTTCGACCATCTCGAGAGCATTACCTGGAGAGACCTGGCCGATCCATTGCTGGAGAGGGGGTGGCAAAGCCCTCCAGAACATATCAGCCAACAGATGGTCCAGCATAGCAGTGGGGCTCTGCACGTCAGGCTGTAGCCACTTTTGCAAGAGGTTAAGTAATTTATAATAATGGGGTCTCGCGGGCTCAGCCGGCTTAAACGTTATAGATTTGAGAAAAACTGACTTTTCTAAAATTAGATTAGTGGTATACGAGTCCCTATCAGATTGGAACAGTTTCAATGGAGTCCAGGAGAAATGGGACTAATTTTAAAAAGTGGCACTATTAAAGGCAACAGATAATTGCATTAGGCTTGTCAGTAAAAGCAAAAAAAGGAAGAGACCACTGTGGTACTCAGCGGAAGTGGTCAAAATCATTAAAAACAAAAAGATAGCATTTAGTAATTATAAAAAAAAAGAAAAACAAGGATGACAGGCAAATTTATAAGATTAGGCAGAGAGAGGCCAAACAAGTTATAAGAGCTTCTAAAGCACAGGCAGTAGAGAAATTAGCTCAGTCAGTGAAAAAAGGCGATAAGACATTCTTCAGATACATAAATGAAAAAAGGTAACTAAAACAAGGAATTACCAAATTAAAAACAAAAGAAGGAAGGTATATGGAAGAAGATAAAGAACTAGCTGACTGCCTCAATGAATACTTCTGTTCAGTTTTTTCAAAGGAAAATGAAGGAAAAGGACCTCAGTTAGGAAGGAAGACTAATGTATCTTTTGATGCATGTGTCTTTACAGAGGAAGAGGTTTTAAGTCAGCTGTCTAAAATGAATACAAATAAGTCACAGGGGCCTGATGGGATACACCCAAAACTATCAAAAGAGCTTAGTAGTGAACTAGCAAAACATTAACAGATTTATTTAACTAATTACTGGTAACAGGAGTCATCCCTGTAGATTAGAAATTAGCAAATGTTGTGCCCATTCACAAGAAAGGTAGTAGGGAGGAATCGGGTAACTATAGGCCAGAAAGCCTGACATCAAAAGTGGGGAAATTAATGGAAACCATACTTAAGGAAAGGATTGTGGAACATCTAAAATCCCATGGATTGAAAGATGAAAAACAGCATGGGTTTACTTCAGGGAGATCATGTCAAACTAATCTTATTGATTTTTTTGATTGGGTGACTAAAATAATAGATGGCGGAGGTGCAGTAGACATCGCTTTCACAAGAAAGGTAGTAGGGAGGAATCGGGTAACTATAGGCCAGAAAGCCTGACATCAAAAGTGGGGAAATTAATGGAAACCATACTTAAGGAAAGGATTGTGGAACATCTAAAATCCCATGGATTGAAAGATCAAAAACAGCATGGGTTTACTTCAGGGAGATCATGTCAAACTAATCTTATTGATTTTTTTGATTGGGTGACTAAAATAATAGATGGCGGAGGTGCAGTAGACATCGCTTATCTAGACTTTAGTAAGGCTTTTGATACTGTCCCACATAGAAGGCTTATCAATAAATTGCAGTCTTTGGGCTTGGACTCCCATATTGTTGAATGGATTAGGCAGTGGCTGAGGGACAGACAACAGAGGGTTGTAGTCAATGGAGTATATTCAGACCATGGTCTTGTTACCAGTGGGGTACCTCAGGGATCTGTTCTGGGACCCATATTGTTTAATATCTTTATGAGCGAAATTGCAGAAGCCCTCGATGGTAAGGTGTGTCTTTTTGCTGATGACACAAAGATTTGTAACAGGGTTGATGTTCCTGGAGGGATACACCAAATGGAAAAGGACTTAGGAAAACTAGAGGAATGGTCAAAAATCTGGCAACTTAAATTTTATGTTGATAAGTGCAAGAAAATGCAACTGGGGCGTAAAAACCCAAGAGCAGAATATAAAATCTGTGATACAGTCCTAACCTCAGTATCTGAGGAAAGGGATTTAGGGGTCATTATTTCAGAAGACTTAAAGGTAGGCAGACAATGTCATAGAGCAGCAGGAAATGCTAGTAGAATGCTTGGGTGTATAGGGAGAGGCATTAACAGTAGAAAGAGGGAGGTGCTCATGCCGCTCTACAGAGCACTAGTGAGACCTCATTTGGAGTATTGTGCTCAGTACTGGAGACCATATCTCCAGAAGGATATTGATACTTTGGAGAGAGTTTAGAGAAGAGCTACTAAACTAGTACATGGATTGCAGGATAAAACTTACCAGGAAAGATTAAAGGACCTTAACATGTATAGCTTGGAAGAAAGACGAGACAGAGGGGATATGATAGAAACTTTAAATACATAAAGGGAATCAACAAGGTAAAAGAGGAGAGAATATTTAAAAGAAGAAAAACTGCTACAAGAGGACATAGTTTTAAATTAGAGGGGCAAAGGTTTAAAAGTAATATCAGGAAGTATTACTTTACTGAGAGAGTAGTGGATGCATAGAATAGCCTTCCTGCAGAAGTGGTAGCGGCAAATACAGTGAAGGAGTTTAAGCATGCATGGAATTGGCATAAGGCCATCCTTCATATAAGATAGGGCCAAGGGCTATTCATAGTATTCAGTATATTGGCAGACTAGATGGGCCAAATGGTTCTTATTTGCCGCCATATTCTATGTTTCTATGTTTCTAAACCCCCACTGATGCACCCGCTGGGCCCGGACCAACACATTCACCCCCAGTCTTTCCAGAATCTCACCCTTGACTTTCTGGTAGTTGGCCGCTTGATCGTCCGGCAAGTCGAAATACACCCGCTGGGAATCGGATGTCAGGAACGGAGCGATGGGGTAGATTCTCCCTAGTGGCCACCTTCTACATCTCTGGGTAGGTTTCTACGTTATCTGATGGTGTCATCTTGGGGATCGCCGCACGGACCGCTTTCCGGACATCATGGACACTCTGGGACGATCCTGCCGTCTGTAAAGCCATCACGTGTTGTAGCAGCAGCTGGTTTGTTTCTTGCTGGTTTTGGTTAGCCTCCACAAGATCTTTAATTACAGCCTCCATTTTGTCACGTGACACAGGTTTAAATTTAGCTGGTTTAATACAGGACATCCAGCCATACCTGAAAAATATATTTAGGCGTTTACGCCAGCCTCACTGCGTGTGCCTGCTCCAAGCCACCAATTTTGGGGATTCGCTCTGGTAGGCAGGGTAAGCGGACGCTGAACAGAGACAAAAGAAACAGTTTGTAAAACAAAACTTTAGTGTTTATTCACACAGGAGGAAAAAACAAAGCAACATTTTTCAGTCTTAGTGTTCGTTCACACAAAGGAAAGTCACCTTGTTAGCAGGTTTTTTCAGCGGTCCACAAGAGGCTTTAGGGGGCCTGTTTCCCCGCATGCGGCTCTCAGCCCTCTAGCACGGCACCATGCCTCAGATCCCAAAACAGAGACCTTGATTCTGAGCCCAGTTGCCTATTTAAAGGACAGCCAGGTGCTGCCAAAACCCGGACCATCACTTAAACTACGGTCCGGTATTTGATCTCACCTAGCTGGAAATCAGCCCAGCCGCCCATGTTGGGAGGAAAATACCTGCCTTCCCATATAAACACCTTGCTATGTCTCTAAAAGGTTCACCATCACTGTTCTACAGAGCCATCAACTTTGTAAAGCCCCTGGGGTACCAGTACAGTGTAAAACTCCAAAAGGGTACCACATTTTGGAAACTAAACCTTCAAGAAATGTATATATTGGACTATATAATTGTTTTTAGACCACAGGTACTTTGTAGATTGGGACATTAAATTTTGATAGGTGTTTTGCAGAAGTTAATGCACAACAAACAGTACAAAGTGAAAGTTGCACTTTTTACACAGATATGCCATATTGTGTTATCAGACCACAATTTCACCTCAGAAACAAGGATGTAGTTATATATAACAAAAATACCCCAAAACTTGTAACATCAGGCTGCAATTTCACACCAATTCCACAATTAGGGATTGATATATATACTTATGTATAATAGAACTTGAGCAACCTAAAATGTGTAGTATCAGGCCGCAAATTAAACCTAATTAGACAATCAAGGATTATCGGATTGAATTGTATATAAAAGAACACAAGGACCCTAAAATCTTTAGTATCAGACCTCATTTTTTGTGAATAAAGTCTTTCCTAAACACTGCCCCTAGAGCCTGTAATGTCTCTCCCTGCACTAAGTTCACTGTAAAATGATGGGGACAGGGCTGGAGGAGGCTTTTCAGAGGGCTGTGACATCACAGGGGCTAGCTAGCCCCTGACTGGCTGTCTGCATGGCATTGTGGGTGATCCCCGGTTCCCCGGCTTCTTACTTCCTCTTTCTAACATGTGCAGCAGCCATTTTAGAAAAAATCTGATTCGTTACTACGAAGCACGAGAAAATTTGACTTCGGGACAAATTAAATTTTTCCGGAATTTCGAATTGAATTCAACTTCATCAACTTTGATTCGCTCTTCTCTAATAGTATAATAACAATTTGACACTAATAGTTGCCTATGAGACTCAACCTAGATGACAGGCTTCTGTACATGGCAGGTTTGGAGACCTTTCTAAGGCTTTAGGGTGCCATGGTAATCATTGAGATTGATCACATCACGGGGAGAAGATGGGTTGAGAGAGGGAGCTCCCTCCTTCTGTAAACCCAAAAAATGCCACAGTTTGAACAAGATAACTAAGGGGTAATCCACCAGCATCAGAGTTTTCAGAAATGCTGACAGATGTAGAAGGGACCTGGCTGTCAGCAACAGCTAAGCCCCTCGATCAGAACGCTGTACATGTGTGGTGGACTGCAGGAGGTCACATTTAGCCACATGTTTTATGTTAAAGAATAGGATTTTATATTGTTTAATTTGAAATAATGTAGAATACCCTATACGTACCTTGCATTCTGTATAGTGTTTTCACATTTACTTTAATTGGAATAATGTATCTGAAAAACAATATACAACTAACAGCATAAAAGGTTTTACATCCTGGTCATTGCTTAAGTTTGTTCATGAATAAGAGTAGACAGATGTTTCAGCCAGTTGAAATCTGTTATATAACAAATGTAACTACGCAGCCCCATTGGCAAATTCACTACTAAATTGACTACCATAGCTTGTAATATGTATAGTCTTAGGCCTCATGCACACGTTTGTTGTGCGGCCGTTCTGTGTATTGGGGACTGCAATTGCGGTCCCCAATGCACGGGCAACATCCGTGCAGTGGGCGGTGTGGAACAATGGAAAGAAGCACCACGGAAGCACTCCCTAGTGCTTCCGGTGTGCCGTTCTCTGACTCTGTTCCGCATCTCCAGAATTCAAGTGAATGGTTCCGCATCCGTGATGCGTGGTGCACATGGTCGGCGGCTGTGGATTGCTGACTCGCCGTTTGCGAGCCGCAATACGGCCACGGCCGCCCAACGGCCGTGTACATGAGGCCTTAACTTGCTAAATTTAATTGAACATTGACATTAATCTGAGGACTGATACCACCTATGAAGGAAAACATTTTTCTTTTCTGCTAGCTCAGTAAGAAATAGGTTCTAAGACTTTTTGCCTCACCGTAATAATTTGTTTTGCTAAAGTTTGCCATAAATAGCAGTAAAAAGTACTGGCTTAACATGACATAATCTTCTTTAACATCCAACATTCTAGATGTTAAAGAACATTTTCATTATTGCCATGATACATTTATGTCCAAGGCTTTATAGATATCACATTAATTTAAAGAAGTTTCAGTGTAATCACCAGAGACAATGGCACAGATTGTTATTTTCTTCCAAAGAAACCAGTCTAATTTCATATCTGTAAAAGTACTCAATATCTAATGGTATGGTAGAAGAAAAATACTTTATTATAAAGGTTTATAGTGGTGAATAGACATGAGCAAATTTTAAAAATAAATAAAATAAATCGATTCGGCTGGTACACCGAATTTTCCGAAATTATTTGTTTTGATCCAAATTTATTCACGCCAAATCACGTTAAAAACTGCTATTTTATAGCTTCAGTGAGCCTGTATACATAGACAACTAAAGAACCTGTTCTATTAAACAATTATACAAGTAGAGCCCCCCGATAGAGTGGACAGGGTGTCAGCAGTAAGTTTGTGTTGACGACACAAATTATTTTTCCCTTCCTCTGACCCGTCAGAACAATAACCCACAAAAAATGGATCCTGTCTGTGGAGCATCCGCCTTCACTCGGTCAACATTTGGTCAGTAATCCATCAGTATTGTTAATACCCCAAAAAAAACAGGAGTGAATACAAAACAGAGATGATATGTGAGTACAATATTTGCATGTCTTCTGTGTTTTTCATCCACTCCTGCTTTTAGCTACCAATTCACAAGCCAATTCTGATGGGATCATGCAGGCCTTACAGCTGCTACACAGACAGGATCTATTGTGCATCTCATTTTTCCTTCCCTCTAACATATAAGAAGAATGGTCAAATAAATGGTGATGTCATCCAGGACAAAAAGGCAAAATAGTGTCCCAGTCATGGAGTGGGGAGGGTGGGAGAACAGCTTGAGAAGTCCACAGAGTGGGCCAATGACATAGTGTTGAGGTAGCAGCAGCATGAGGAGGCCATAGAGTGGCAAGTTGACATAGTGTGGGGATAACTCAAGCCACCGCATTGGAGTGTAGTTGGCCCTTTTCTCTCCCTTCTTCCCCCCTATAAAAAGACCCTTATTTATATATTAACTTCTTAAATCCAGCTTCCAGCTTCCATACCTACACCTAACAACCGGAAGAAAATGTCGGTGCGTTCCACAGTGGAACGCATCGCAATTAGAAACATCCAGTTTGCCTATCAAAATAATGTTTTTAGATCATAAAATAATAAAATTAGGGACTGCCATGTAATTGGAATACAAGGAAAGAAAAGATTACAGACTAGATATAAAATAAAAACCATCAGAAAAAGATTTAATTCGATTCACACAAACAGGAAGTAGGAGGCTCCAGAGACCACAACCGAAATACACGTGCAAACTATAAATACTCCACTATAGTAACTCACCCCAATGACTCCAGACTGGTCTCAGAATCTGCTAAAGCACTCCTGAAGGTAGAGATCACCTTAATCTCTTTTGGACTCATTATTAATTCTATTTTAGGTTATTTCTATGTAGATTTTATGTGCATGTATATTTTTTATTCATATATTTTTTATCCATATCTGTATTTTTGTTGGACAGTATATATGTGTTCACCATTTTACATATGAATATCTATATATGTTATTATTTACTATTTATTATATATTTCTTATATTTTTTATTTTCTATCAAGGTTCTATTGGGCTTTCTCTATTCATTTTATTGGGTGTGTGTGCTCATATACTATGAATAGACTTGTTATATATTATATACTATCTATATGCATATTCTTATGATCCATTCTACTTAATGAAGAATTTGAGGCAAAGTTCCCTCCACATGAGTATGGTGGTGTGGTTGTGTGTGTATGCGCTTGCACATGCATATGCACAATTTTGTGTGTATGTATATATATGTGTATACATGTGTGTATATATATGTGTGTGTGTGTATGTGTATGTGTATATATATGTATATATTTACACATCAACTCTATATGTATATTGTTGTAATCAAATTTATTTATCTATTTCTCCTGAAGAAGAGGGCCTCAGACCCTCGAAACGCATTGAGCCTTATATTAATAAAATGATTGACCAGAAGCCACGTGTGTAGGCGGCGTTCAATTATTCACATCTTTACATGCAATCCTGGCCGGGGGGAAAAATAGTCCCAGGTGTCTTGAGTTTATCCTGGTGACTGCCCCCCCTGTGAAGTGAGTGCAATTGATTTTATTGTTATTATTTTATGATCTTCTACATCATCACTATAGAGCTGAGGTGTTTCTCTTAAACTCCGAGCTCTTTAAATAGACCTAGGTGAAGGTCTTTTTTATATTCTATACACAAAAAAGAGTCAATCTCTATCTTCTTCACGACCAATGACCGAGTGATCTGGCGCCTGGTACGTGTTTCAAACTTTTTTTCCACGGGTGTAAAAGGTCTTTCCTCCTTTTTCCTCTCTACACCGCCTATATCTCTTCCATAGTGTGGAGGTGGCAGCAGCAGCATGAGGAGACCACAGTGACCCAGTGAAAGAGTGGGGAGATGGGTGGCAATAACAGTACCCACTGACAATGATATTTGTAGGAAGGAGCACTTGGCATCAGATGTGTGGCATCAGTCGGGTGGCAGCATCAGAATAGTAGCTGAGGCAGGTAGATAGAAGAAACCGGTCTCTTTTGTCAAGGTTTGGGTAAGGCAGCATGGATGATCTAATCTGATGCATCAGGCATTTGTGGATGGAAATCCTGGCTGATCCACACCTGAATAATCTTGACAAAAAGGTCAGTCTTTCCACATTTTGGGTAAACATGCGATTTTTCCTTGGGGTAACTATAGCCCTGCAGCAATAAACACCTGCTCTGATGCCACAATACTGGCCGGGCAGGAGAGCTTTTCCAGGGCTAACTCTGCCAGTTAGGGCCACAAATCCAGTTTGGCTGCCCAGTAGTCCAGCGGATATTTAATGACAGCTGGCAGGGTGCCCATCAAGTATGACAACACCTGCTGGTTCAGGTTCTGCTCTATGTCTAGCTGCTGGTGAGTAGTTTCTTCATTATGCAGGTGAAGAAACCTACTCATCAGCGACTCTAGACTAAGGCTGCTGCTGATGGAGCTGGTACTGCTCCTCCCTCCCCCCATCAGCCATGACAGTGGAACGTGAGCGCAGAGGTCCCCTCCAGTAAGACCTGCGAGAGGATGGACAATGGCACAGATAGGCAGCGGCCAACAGACTACATAGGATGTCTCTATAGTAGTTCAGTTTGTTCTCCCTCTCAGCAGGTGTAAAAAAGGCCCCCATTTTGGACAGGTAGGAAGGGTCTAACATGGTGGAGAGCTAGTAGTCATCCCTCTGCTGAATGGTGAAAATTCATCTGTAAGTACGCAAGCAAGTGAGCATGCATCGGGCCATTTGTGCAAGTGACTAGGAGGGACTCTCCACTGCATACTGCCATGTTGTGTCTGGGTTATCTGCCTCGTCTTTCTCAACTCCCTTTTGCTCTTCCGTATGCTCCTTCTCTCCTTTCACCTCTGTAGAAAAACCACCCATTTCGCTACAAATTTCTTGTGATCCAATGTCCTCCTCCTCCTCCTCCAGTTCAGCCCCTACAGGGCTCATGTGGCCGTGAGATATAGGCACCACGTCTCCAGTCCCCTGACCAGCCAGATTTATCAGCATATTTTCCAGGATATGAATCAGTGGAATGATGTTGTTCATCCCGTAGTCTTGGCGACTGACAATTAACGTGGCCTCCTCAAAGGGCACAAGCAAATGGCAGGTGTCACGCATGAGCTGCCACTGGCTAACATTGAAGTCACACAGGGGAGTATCTCTGTCTGCCTATATCATCAAGAAATAATTTATGGCCTTTCTCTGTTTGTATAGTCGGTCCAACATATAGAGGTTGGAATTCCAACTCCGTTCTGCCGCTGTAGCTCAAGGAGGGTGTCCTTGTTGGTGTATCAGTGGCTGAAGTGCATGCAGAGTTTCATGGCCATTTTTATGATGTCTTCTCGATGGGTGAAAGACTTCAGGAAATGCTTGACAACCAGATTGAACACGTGCACCATTCAGGGCGCATGGCTCAGTCCTCCTTGACGCAGCGCCGACACCATGTTCTTCCTGTTGTCGGTCACCATGGTTCCGATTTTGAGTTGTCGCGGAGAAAGCCAGGATTCGATTTCTTGATAAAGGACACGGAGCAGTTCCTCCCCTGTGTGACTCCATTCACCCAGGCAAATGAGGTGCAGAACAGCATGAAACCGCCGTGCCCTTCACATGTGGTATGCTGGTGGGGCACTGTAAATTGTCTCTGCAGTGGAGGCTGAGGAAAAGGTGGAGGATGAGGAGGCAGAGGCGGACATTATCACAGGACCAACGGTGTGAGGATGTGTAGGCGGAAGCAGTGTCACCTGGCCAACTTGCAGGTTTGGTTGGGCAGGAATCACATTTACCAAGTGGGCCGTAAAGGACATAAATTACCCTTGACTGTAGTTAGAGCTCCACATGTCGGTTCTGCCGTGCACTTTGGCAGACATCGACAGGCTCAAAGACTGGCCCACCTTCTGTTCTACATATGTGTGCAGGGCTGGTACAACCTTTTTGGTAATGAAATGACGGCTTGGGACTCTCCACCTCGGCTCGGCACAAGCCATCAGTTCTCTGAAAGGTGCAGAGTCCACCTCTTGGAAAGGGAGGGACTGCAGTACCAGCAACTTGGCCAGGAGCACATTCAGCTTCTGCATCGTTGGATGAGTGCACGCATACTGTTGTCTCTTGGCAATCACTTCGGTGATCGATTGTTCACAGAATGACTGACTAGGAGGAGGAGGAGCTGGAGCATCAGGACCAGCAGATGATGGGAAGGCCAGACAGCTTACTTTGGCTGAGGTGGCGGAGCCTTAACTTCCTGAAATCAGGTGTGTGCCACTGGGTGATGCAGAGGTTGCTGCGGCAGGCTGGACCACCACATTGAAGCCAAGGGTTTAGCAGGCCACTTTATGGTGACGCTGCATATATTGACGCAGGGTCGAGGTGCCAACGTTGGCACCCTGGCCACGCTTCACCTTCTGCCCACAGATTCTACAAATGGCCATGTTCACCTCCCCCAGTGGCTTAACAAAAAACTGCCACACCCCCGAGTAGGTGATTTTACCTCCAACACTCCACACTGACTGACTGCCACTGCTTCAGTGAACTCCTGCACCACTACTTTGTGGGCCGGTAGGCTTATGCAAAGCGGTATACCCCGGGCACATTTGGCTCCCGACCACCCACTGCTGCCACCCTGCTGACTCCCGGCCACTCTACTGACTTACTGGCTCCCCCGCTACCTCAAGGGCAAGCTGTCAACCTTTTCTCCAGATGATGAGGAGCCTGACCGCTTGCAACACCAGCTCCCACGCCACTCTCCTCTTCACTACTAGTATTGAGCGTGAATATTCGAATATCAAAATTTTTAAGTGAATATTTCAAATAGAGTGCTATAAATTCGTTATTTCGAATATTAGTTTTTTACTTTTTAATTGTTACCCTAGCTTTGTCCAAAAACAGTACTTTTAAGAGAGGATTCCTTGCTCCCTGCCCGCTCAAGTCAGTGTCCGTTGCCGCCTCTATCTACTTCCCGTGCGCATGGAGAGTCCCCATCACCATGGGAACGCCTCTATGATAGAATGTACTGTTGGATGTGAGAATCAAGTTGCAATTGCAATGCGAATAATATAACTTGAATAAATCGCATAACGATTTTAACCTGGTTTACAATGGTTGGATTTCTTTAATTAGCGAAGATGAAGAATATTTAGTTTTGACTAATAAATATATTCGTCATCCTCGCTAATTTAAAGTAATTTAGTAAACCAGGTCTAAGTTGAAATCGCAATGCGATTAATTCAAGTTATATTAATCGCATTGCAATTTTAACTTGTAGCTGCTGCTGGGTCTCTAATGGAATGGGTCAGCTTGCTAGAATTAACGAAGTTAA
The DNA here is from genome assembly GCF_905171765.1 of Bufo bufo. NCBI lineage: Eukaryota > Metazoa > Chordata > Amphibia > Anura > Bufonidae > Bufo > Bufo bufo. Next base: position 251,243,056 of record NC_053394.1, read on the forward strand.
CGAATATGGAATCTAGCAGCGCTAATTTGTAATCGCAATGTGATAATATTTGCTATTAATATTAACCGCATTGCGAATCCAACTTTTATAATCCACTATTCTTAGATATAGTACTATATTCGTTATATCCGACCGTTAATTCTCCCAATACCACCATTATCAAAATCGCCAAAGTTGTAATCGCAATGCAATAATATTTGCTATTATTAACCGAATTGCGAATCCAACTTTTATAATGCACTATTCTGACATACAGTACTATATTTGTTTTATTAGTTAATTCTTCCAATACCACCTATAGCAAAATCGCCAAAGCTGGAATTGCAATGCAATAATATTCACTATCTTCGTTGATGTAGAATACTTTGCCATCTTCGTTGATGTAGAATACTTCGCTATCTTCGTTGATGTAGAATACTTCGCTATCTTCGTTGATGTAGAATACTTCGCTATCTTCGTTGATGTAGAATACTTCGCTATCTTCGTTGATGTAGAATAAAGAATACTTCGCTATCTTGATTCTTTTATTAACAAAGACATAGAATATAGCGCTATATTCGTGTTAAATCTAGATCTCTAAGATTAAAGAATAGGAAAGTTGCCGTATTATTACGTTATAGGGCAATTAGAAGTTATAATTTATAACTTATAATTCTAATAGAGATGGCCCGAACTATCCGACGGCGAACAGTTCCCGGCGAACATAGCTTGTTCGCGTTCGCCTCTGCCGGGCGAACACATGCGATGTTCGGTCCGCCCCCTATACATCATCATTGAGCAAACTTTGACCCTGTACCTCACAGTCAGCAGACACATTCCAGCCAATCAGCAGCATACCCTCCCTCCCAGACCCTCCCACCTCCTGCACAGCATCCATTTTAGATTCATTCTGAAGCTGCAGTCTTAGTGAGAGGAGGGAGACTGTAACTGCTGCTGATTTAATTGGGAAATCGATAGCTAGGCTAGTGAATTCAGTGTCCACTCCAGTCCTGAAAGACTCATCTGATCTCTGCTGTAAGGACAGCGTCCTGACAGCACCCCAAAAAGCCCTTTTTAGGGCTGCAACATTAGTCTGCTTTTTTTTTTTCCTTTATATACATATTGCAGTTGCCTGGCCTGCCTGTGTGTGAGGAGCTGCAGGCCCACAGACTGTAGTGTGCCCACTGCCAGTGCTCACCCCTGTCATTCCGTGTGGCACAGGACTTTGCTTAAAAAAAGGCACTTAATTTTTACACTTTAATCTAAGGTTAGTTGCCTGCCAGTGTGTGTCAGGCTGACTTCCACTGACTGTAGTGTGCCCACTGCCAGTGCCCACCACTCATACCGGCTGGCACAGGACTTTGCATAAAAAAGGCATTTAATTTTTACACTTTAGTGTAATTTCAGCTGCTTGCCTGCTGCTAGTGTGTGTCAGGCCGACTTCAACTGACTGTAGTGTGCCCACTGCCAGTGCCCACCCCTGTCATCCCGTGTGGCACAGGACTTTGCTTAAAAAAAAGGCACTTCATTTTTACACTTTAATCTAAGGTTAGTTGCCTGCCAGTGTGTGTCAGGCCGACTTCAACTGACTGTAGTGTGCCCACTGCCAGTGCCCACCCCTGTCATCCCGAGTGGCACAGGACTTTGCTTAAAAAATAGGCACTTAATTTTTACACTTTAATCTAAGGTTAGTTGCCTGCCAGTGTGTGTCAGGCTGACTTCCACTGACTGTAGTGTGCCCACTGCCAGTGCCCACCACTCATACCGGCTGGCACAGGACTTTGCTTAAAAAAGGCATTTAATTTTTACACTTTAATGTAATTTCAGCTGCTTGCCTGCTGCTAGTGTGTGTCAGGCCGACTTCAACTGACTGTAGTGTGCCCACTGCCAGTGCCCACCCCTGTCATACCGAGTGGCACAGGACTTTGCTTAAAAAATAGGCACTTAATTTTTACACTTTAATCTAAGGTTAGTTGCCTGCCAGTGTGTGTCAGGCTGACTTCCACTGACTGTAGTGTGCCCACTGCCAGTGCCCACCACTCATACCGGCTGGCACAGGACTTTGCTTAAAAAAGGCATTTAATTTTTACACTTTAATGTAATTTCAGCTGCTTGCCTGCTGCTAGTGTGTGTCAGGCCGACTTCAACTGACTGTAGTGTGCCCACTGCCAGTGCCCACCCCTGTCATACCGAGTGGCACAGGACTTTGCTTGAAAAATAGGCACTTAATTTTTACACTTTAATCTAAGGTTAGTTGCCTGCCAGTGTGTGTCAGGCTGACTTCCACTGACTGTAGTGTGCCCACTGCCAGTGCCCACCACTCATACCGGCTGGCACAGGACTTTGCATAAAAAAGGCATTTAATTTTTACACTTTAGTGTAATTTCAGCTGCTTGCCTGCTGCTAGTGTGTGTCAGGCCGACTTCAACTGACTGTAGTGTGCCCACTGCCAGTGCCCACCCCTGTCATCCCGTGTGGCACAGGACTTTGCTTAAAAAAAAGGCACTTCATTTTTACACTTTAATCTAAGGTTAGTTGCCTGCCAGTGTGTGTCAGGCCGACTTCAACTGACTGTAGTGTGCCCACTGCCAGTGCCCACCCCTGTCATCCCGAGTGGCACAGGACTTTGCTTAAAAAATAGGCACTTAATTTTTACACTTTAATCTAAGGTTAGTTGCCTGCCAGTGTGTGTCAGGCTGACTTCCACTGACTGTAGTGTGCCCACTGCCAGTGCCCACCACTCATACCGGCTGGCACAGGACTTTGCTTAAAAAAGGCATTTAATTTTTACACTTTAATGTAATTTCAGCTGCTTGCCTGCTGCTAGTGTGTGTCAGGCCGACTTCAACTGACTGTAGTGTGCCCACTGCCAGTGCCCACCCCTGTCATACCGAGTGGCACAGGACTTTGCTTAAAAAATAGGCACTTAATTTTTACACTTTAATCTAAGGTTAGTTGCCTGCCAGTGTGTGTCAGGCTGACTTCCACTGACTGTAGTGTGCCCACTGCCAGTGCCCACCACTCATACCGGCTGGCACAGGACTTTGCATAAAAAAGGCATTTAATTTTTACACTTTAGTGTAATTTCAGCTGCTTGCCTGCTGCTAGTGTGTGTCAGGCCGACTTCAACTGACTGTAGTGTGCCCACTGCCAGTGCCAACCACTGATACCGGGTGGCACAGTAGCTTGCCGATAAATAAGGCATTTAATTTTTAGACAGTAGTCTAAATTCAGTTGCTTGCCTGCTGCCAGTGTGTGTCAGGCCCGCTTCCACTGACTGTAGTGTGCCCACTGCCAGTGCCAACCACTGATACCGGGTGGCACAGTAGCTTGCCGATAAATAAGGCATTTAATTTTTAGACAGTAGTCTAAATTCAGTTGCTTGCCTGCTGCCAGTGTGTGTCAGGCCCTCTTCCACTGACTGTAGTGTGCCCACTGCCAGTGCCAACCACTCATACCGGGTGGCACAGTAGCTTGCCGATAAATAAGGCATTTAATTTTTACACTTTAGTGTAATTTCAGTTGCTTGCCTGCTGCCAGTGTGTGTCAGGCCCGCTTCCACTGACTGTAGTGTGCCCACTGCCAGTGCCAACCACTGATACCGGGTGGCACAGTAGCTTGCCGATAAATAAGGCATTTAATTTTTAGACAGTAGTCTAAATTCAGTTGCTTGCCTGCTGCCAGTCAGTGTGTCAGGCCCTCTTCCACTGACTGTAGTGTGCCCACTGCCAGTGCCAACATCATACCTGATCGTATACACACACTGGATGTTTTAAAGCACGTTATTCCAAACAATTTAGGAATGTTAGTTGATTTATGCCCTTTATGGATTAAAACCCGACTCTGCGTCCACTACGTAATTTTCCATGGGAGTTTTGCCATAGATCCCCCTCCGGCATGCCACAGTCCAGGTGTTAGACCCCTTGAAACAACTTTCTCATCACTATTGTGGCCAGAAAGAGTCCCTGTGGGTTTTAAAATTCGCCTGTCTATTGAAGTCTATGGCGGTTCGCCCGGTTCGCCAGTTCGCGAACATTTGCGGAAGTTCGCGTTCGCTGTTCGCGAACTGAAAATTTTATGTTCGCGACATCACTAAATTCTAAGCTTAAAAATCGCAATATGTGAATGATTAAATCGCATAATAATCGCGATAAATACAATAATAACGAATATTCGATATCAACGAATATAAGACGAATATTCAAGCGAATATTCGCGAAATATCGGAAAATCTAATATGGCACCTCCCGCTCAACCCTATTCACTACTTGTCCGATCACCAGAGGAAGCGGCGGATATCTCCTTCAGATGTTAGTTGGTCAGTAGCTGCTGACTGCCTCTAGTAGCTCGTCCTTGCTGTATAGTGGAGCTGAGCCCACAGCATGTAGTAATTCTCTGGCTGAGGGAACAAAAATGGACAGAGGCAGGTTGAGGACAGGTAAGGGCCCGCTTCCACTGACAAATCCACCGACTCTTGGCTGGAGGTGTCTGATGTCACTTGCAACGAAGTCAAAGATCGAGTCAACCATACAAGAACCTGGTATGTGTCTTGCTGGTCAAGACACGACCTCTAGCTGACACTGGGAGCTCAGGACTGTGGAAGTGACCCCTTCTGCCATGCCCTCTTACTCTGCTGTGATTTGTGCCTGCGCCAGAAACATTTAGGCCTGTTCCCCTTTGCAGGGCTTGTCACTTCTCTGTCTGACATACTGTTAGATCAAATAAGTAAATAAAAAGAAAATTAATACACGCCAAAAAGGGCTGTAATTTTATTACTTCACCACACAACATCTAATAAGCCAGTTTTTATCCCCCTACTAATACTTAACAAAAAAGACTTTAGAACATACAACTGCGGCCGTGAACGGCAAATAATACTTTTTTTCCACTAATACACGCCAAAAAGGGCTGTAATTTCCCCACTTCACCACACAATGACTAATAAGCCCTTTTTTTTTTTTCCCCATTAATACACGGCGAAAAAAGACTTTAGAACATATAACTAGTGTTGAGCACAAATATTCGAATAGCGAATTTTTATCGCAAATATCGCCACTTCGAGAATTCGCGAATATTTAGAAAATAGTGCTATACCGTATATTTGTTATATTGAATATTCAGCATTTTTTCCATCTAAACACATGATGGAAGCAATGTCAAGTTCACAACAATACTTAGTGCTCCAATCAGTAATCTGTAGTCAGACCTGCTAAAATGTGAAGTTGCGCATGCAAAAAAATATTCTAATCACTGCCGATTAGAGAAATCGCCAATATATTGGAGCACTTGACTCTATCTGCATATAAAGCTATTCTAATGTTGTGCCGTGCCAACGATTTTCTCCAGTCTCAGGAAACTTATACCAGCTTGAAAAATGTAGCAAAAAGGAACCCACGCCTGTATTTTGCGTTACGAATACGCATCCAAAGACAAAAAGGAGAAGGTGAGAATTGATAGTAAGCAGCTGTTGGTGGGCGATTCCATCATAAGAGGTGTGAAGTTTGAGGAAAATGGTGTTGTGAGATGTCTCCCTGGTACTACCGCTAGCAGGGAAAGACGACGGATCCTTAATATTGTTAGGCAAGCAAAGCAGGAAAGGGAGTGGATGTTATTCTCCATCTTGGGACAAACGATCTGGCTTGCAATGAGGTTTCAAAGGTGAAAGAAGCTTTTCACACACTTGGAAATGATATATGGGAGGTTGCATCAACTGTTTCATTCTCTGCAGTTTTGCCTGTGCATAACCTTCAGCATGACAGGAAGATGCACATTAAGGAATTCAATGTATGGCTTGGTGAATGGTGTCTGAACCAAGGGTTTGGTTTTGTGTCTCATGTTAGCTTTTGTTTGAATGGAAAAGAACTGTACAAGAAAGATGGTTTGCATCTTTCTCAAAGGAACGAATGTCCTCGGTGAACAGTTCCAGGTATTTGCTAAGAAGCATTTAACATAGAAAAGGGGGGAAAAAGAGTGATAATCCAGCAGTCCAACTGCCCCCGGAACAATGCCAGAAGAGGCCAGTAGCACAAAGGTTAAGAAATGACAAGCTTAGAGTCTTGTCTACAAATGCTCGCAGTCTAGGGATAAGATCAATGAACTTGAGGCTATAATGGCATCTGAGAATATAGATGTAGTGGCTGTTACTGAGACATGGTTCAAGGGGAGTAATGACTGGGATATATCAATACCAGGGTTCTCTCTATACAGGAAAGACAGAGAAGGCAAGAAGGGGGAGGGGTGGCCCTGTATGTGAAAGATAGCATAAAATCAAATTTGATACAAGTTAGCGAGAACAATTTAGAGTCAGTTTGGGTTACCGTGCAGCTTGATAATCATAAGGTAACTCGTGTAGGTGTGATATATAGACCACCTAGCCAAGTCAAAGAATTAGATGATCTACTAGAAATAGCTAAAATGACATTGAAGGGGGAAGTTATCATTATAGGAGACTTCAATCTTCCAGATGTAAACAGGAAAATCAAAATAGCTAGTTCTGCCAGGAGTACAGATATTCTAAATTCCCTACTGGGATTATCTCTACAGCAAGTAGTGGAGGAGCCAACCCGGAAGGAGGCCATTTTAGATTTAGTATTAACAAATGGGAATTTGGTATCTGATATTACTGTAGGGGAAAGCTTGGGATCTAGTGATCACCAGTCAGTGTGGTTTACTATAAGTACAGTGACTGAGTCAGACCACACAAAAACAAAAGTTTTAGATTTTAGAAAAACTGAGTTTAGATTAGTGGTATATGAGTCCCTTTAAGACTGGAACAGTTTCATTGGAGTCCAGGAGAAATGGGAATACTTAAAAGTGGCACTATTGAAGGCAACAGAAAATTGCATTAGGCTTGTCAGTAAAAGCAAAAAAAGGAAGATACCACTGTGGTACTCAGCAGAAGTGGCCAAAATCATTAAAAACAAAAAGATAGCATTTAGGAATTATAAAACAAAACAAAACGAGGATGACAGACAAATTTCTAAGATTAGGCAGAGAGAGGCCAAACAAGTTATAAGAGCTTCTAAAGCACAGGCAGAAGAGAAATTAGCTCAGTCAAAGAAAAAAGGCGAGAAGGCATTCTTCAGATACATAAATGAAAAAAGGAAACTAAAACAAGGAATTACCAAATTAAAAACAAAAGAAGGAAGGTATATGGAAGAAGATAAAGAACTAGCTGACTGCCTCAATGAATACTTCTGTTCAGTTTTTACAAAGGAAAATGAAGGAGAAGGACCTCAGTTAGGAAAGAAGACTAATGAATCTTTTGATGCATGTGTCTTTACAGAGGAAGAGGTGCTAAGTCAGCTGTCTAAAATTAATACAAATAAGTCACAGGGGCCTGATGGGATACACCCAAAGCTATTAAAAGAGCTCAGCGGTGAACTAGCAAAACCATTAACAGATTTATTTAACCAATCACTGGCAACAGGAGTCGTCCCAGAAGATTGGAAATTAGCAAATGTTGTGCCCATTCACAAGAAAGGTAGTAGGGAGGAATCGGGCAACTATAGGCCAGTAAGCTTGACATCAATAGTGGGGAAATTAATGGAAACCATACTTAAGGAGAGGATTGTGAAACATCTAAAATACCATGGATTGAAAGATCAAAAACAGCATGGGTTTACTTCAGGGAGATCATGTCAAACTAATCTTATTGATTTTTTTGATTGGGTGACAAAATTGCAGAAGGCCTCGATGGTAAGGTGTGTCTTTTTGCTGATGACACAAAGATTTGTAACAGGGTTGATGTTCCTGGAGGGATACACCAAATGGAAAAGGACTTAGGAAAACTAGAGGAATGGTCAAAAATCTGGCAACTTAAATTTTATGTTGATAAGTGCAAGAAAATGCAACTGGGGCGTAAAAACCCAAGAGCAGAATATAAAATCTGTGATACAGTCCTAACCTCAGTATCTGAGGAAAGGGATTTAGGGGTCATTATTTCAGAAGACTTAAAGGTAGGCAGACAATGTCATAGAGCAGCAGGAAATGCTAGTAGAATGCTTGGGTGTATAGGGAGAGGCATTAACAGTAGAAAGAGGGAGGTGCTCATGCCGCTCTACAGAGCACTAGTGAGACCTCATTTGGAGTATTGTGCTCAGTACTGGAGACCATATCTCCAGAAGGATATTGATACTTTGGAGAGAGTTTAGAGAAGAGCTACTAAACTAGTACATGGATTGCAGGATAAAACTTACCAGGAAAGATTAAATTTGCGAATATGTGACGAATATTCTACAAAATATTCATGAAATATTGAGAATTTGAATATAGCCCCCGCCGCCGTGAACAGCAAATAATATATATATTTTTTCACTAATACACACCAAAAAGGGCTGTAATTTTCTCACTTCAACACACAATGGCTAATAAGCCCTTTTCTTTTTCCCCACTAATACACGACAAAAAATGGCTTTAGAACATATATATTACTGCACCACACAAGGGCTAGTAAGACCCCAATAACAGTTTGCTCGAATTACAGAGGTATTGCAAACCTGAAATGAGCAGCAGTATAATGACAATTTGGATCGACAGTCAGTGCAGCAAGGTGTAATAGGATTGTGCCTATTACCCAGGCTGTAAACACCCCTATTGAACCCTGTTCTGCTTCAATACTGTGTAATAATTCCTCCCTATCCCTTTCCTACACTTTTAATGCTCTTTCCCTGAACTTCTATTGAGCAAAATATAAGTTTTCAATTCTTTCCTAGCACTGTCTCTAGCACCTGCTGACATCTCTAACTGCAATAAATACACTGTAAAATAGCTAAATCCAAGATGGCTGAGGCTATTTATAGGGTTGTGACATCACAGGGCTGGCTGCTGATTGGCTGCATGCATGGCATTGTGGGTGATCCTCGTCCCCAGAGTTCCTTGCTCCATGTCCTAACATGTGCAGCAGCCATTTTTGGAAAGAAATGTATTTGTTACCACGGAGCGAGAGGAAATTTGCATTAGGTGCAAATCGAATAATTCCTGAAATTCGGATCAAATTCCAATTCATCAGCTTCGATTCGCTCATCTCTAATAGTGATCTACAAAGATAGAAACAATTTGGCCAAACCTTGCTGGGGAAAAGAAAGATCTAGCATATTGAGTTTCATCATTACCAATCCTTTGTTTCTGTCAGGGGTAAATTGCTTGCCGAGGGCCCTGGAAACTTCTTATTTCTCTTTTCACCAATTGAAGAGGTGGATAATGAAATTTGGAGGAAGAGCTTTTAGCCAAACAAGAGTCTGGAACGCCTTAGATGCAGAACACAACAGATTTTTTTGTCTGCAGACAAGGAGAACATTAGAATTTTTTTAGATCCAAGGCCAAGTTCACACTTCAGTTATTTGATCAGTTATTGTCATTAGTTATTGCAAGCAAAACCAAGTCCAGGTCAAAAACACAGAACAGGTGTAAATATTTCCATTATATCTTATGGCCCCTTTCAGACGAGCGAGTGTCACGCTCTGGACTTGCACCATGAGTATGCAGCGGCTCTCATCCTGATCTCCCAGCTAATGAGCAGCAGGGGCAATATTCGAATTCGCAATATTTTGCGAATATTTCATACAATATTCGTCATATATTTGCAAATTCAAGATTATATTCTGATCGCAAAAAATAAGCAATGTAATATTCGCGTAATGCGCACGAAACACAGGCGTTGGTCTCTATAGCAAAATTTTTCAAGCTGCTAGAAGTTTCCTGAGACTGGAGAAAATGGTTGGCATGACAGAACATTACAATAGCTTTATATGCAGATAGAGTGCTCCAATATATTTACGATTGCGAAATCGTCAGTAATGATGCAAATATTTTGGCGCAATACGTGTAACTTCACATTTTTTAATAGGTTTGACTACTTATTAGTGATTGGTGCACTAAGTATTGTTGTGAACTTGTGACATCACAGCACTATATATGTACAGTGGGGGAAATAATTATTTGACCCCTCACTGATTTTGTAAGTTTGTCCAATGACAAAGAAATGAAAAGTCTCAGAACAGTATCATTTCAATGGTAGGTTTATTGTAACAGTGGCAGATAGCACATCAAAAGGAAAATCGAAAAAATAACTTTAAATAAAAGATAGCAACTGATTTGCATTTCATTGAGTGAAATAAGTATTTGAACCCTCTAACAAAAAAAGACTTAATACTTGGTGGAAAAACCCTTGTTTGCAAGCACAGAGGTCAAACGTTTCTTGTAATTGATGACCAAGTTTGCTCACATTTTAGGAGGAATGTTGGTCCACTCCTCTTTGCAGATCATCTCTAAATCCCTAAGGTTTCGAGGCTGTCTCTGTGCAACTCTGAGCTTGAGCTCCCTCCATAGGTTTTCGATTGGATTAAGGTCCGGAGACTGACTAGGCCACTCCATGACCTTAATGTGCTTCTTCTTGAGCCACTCCTTTGTTGCCTTTGCTGTATGTTTTGGGTCATTGTCGTGCTGGAACACCCATCCACGACCCATTTTCAGTTTCCTGGCAGAGGGAAGGAGGTTGTCGCTCAGGATTTCACGATACATGACTCCGTCCATTTTCCCGTTTATGCGAATAAGTTGTCCTGTGCCCTTAGCAGAAAAACACCCCCAAAGCAAAATGTTTCCACCCCCATGCTTGACGGTGGGGACGGTGTTTTGGGGGTCATAGGCAGCATTTTTCTTCCTCCAAACACAGCGAGTTGAGTTAATGCCAAAGAGCTCTATTTTGGTCTCATCAGACCACAGCACCTTCTCCCAGTCACTCTCTGAATCATTCAGGTGTTCATTGGCAAACTTCAGACGGGCCTGCACATGTGCCTTCCTGAGCAGGGGGACCTTGCGAGCCCTGCAGGATTTTAATCCATTGCGGTGTAATGTGTTTCCAATGGTTTTCTTGGTGACTGTGGTCCCTGCTAATTTGAGGTCATTAACTAACTCCTCCCGTGTAGTTCTAGGATGCTTTTTCACCTTTCTCAGAACCATTGACACCCCACGAGGTGAGATCTTGCGTGGAGCCCCAGAGCGAGGTCGATTGATGGTCATTTTGTGCTCCTTCCATTTTCGAACAATCGCACCAACAGTTGTCACCTTCTCTCCCAGCTTCTTGCTAATGGTTTTGTAGCCCATTCCAGCCTTGTGCAGGTCTACAATTTTGTCTCTGACATCCTTGGACAGCTCTTTGGTCTTTCCCATGTTGGAGAGTTTGGAGTCTGCTTGATTGATTGATTCTGTGGACAGGTGTCTTTTATACAGGTGACTAGTTAAGACAGGTGTCCTTAATGAGGGTGACTAATTGAGTAGAAGTGTCTAACCACTCTGTGGGAGCCAGAACTCTTAATGGTTGGTAGGGGTTCAAATACTTATTTCACTCAATGAAATGCAAATCAGTTGCTATCTTTTATTTAAAGTTATTTTTTCGATTTTCCTTTTGATGTGCTATCTGCCACTGTTACAATAAACCTACTATTGAAATGATACTGTTCTGAGACTTTTCATTTCTTTGTCATTGGACAAACTTACAAAATCAGTGAGGGGTCAAATAATTATTTCCCCCACTGTATGTATGTAGCATACATACATACAGCACTATGTATGTAGCATGTATGTATGGACAGCAGAACCTATCAGCTACACTATATCACTATCTAACCTACACTGACTATCTCCCACTAACTATCTGTATTATATATATAAGCTATCTAACTATCTAACTATCTAATATAATGACACAGGAAAGCAGAGAGCACAACAATGACACCGCTGTCTCTCTCAGATCTGCAAAATACTGCATACAAGGGCTGCTGGGGAGGTTCTTATATAGTAAGGGGTAGGCAACTTTCCTATTGGTTGCTAGGGATGTTGCTAAGCTCAGACAAAGACATTGCAGCCTTATCATTGGCCCACAAGCAAGAAGGGAGGTTACTGATGAAAAAAAAAAAATCAAGAATATACAAAATCACAAATATAATATCACTATATTCTAAATATTAGTGAATTCTCGAAGTGCCGATATTCACGATTAATATTCGCTATTCGAATATTCGCGCCCAATACTACTCCCAGCGCTGATGGTGTCGCATAGCATTATATTGATATATGATGTTATGTAACCCTTAGAGGTCTGGAATGCATTGGATAATACTGACATAATGCTGTCAATGTTATACAATACATCCCAGAACTGGGGGGGTGTCCCTGTGCACTCTCACTCTATCCAGTCAGTTTTGCCATTTTCAGACTGTACAGGTACACTCCCCCAAACAGGTTTACACCCCTCTGTACCCTTACTTAAGAATGCTAGTAATTCATTCATCTAGTAGAAATTTGTCATTTTGATCTTGTATGAAAGCCTGGAATGCCAGCTTTTAAACAAGACCTAGCCTATGTCTTTAATCAGCAATGCAGGAACAGGGAACAAGGAACATAGCTAATGAGCCAAACAAAGACTATCACTGGCAATGGTAACATGCAGTTAACCCTTAGTATACCGGAGGTTTTTCATTTCTGCATTTTTTTTTTCTTCCCTATCTTCCTTGAGCCATAACTTTTTTATTTTTCTGTTCACATTCATATGAGGGCTTATTTTTTGCAGGACAAGTTGTACTTTCCAATACCACCATTTTATACGGCATACAATGTATTAGGAAGCGGGTAAATTCCAAATAAGGTGGAATTGAAAAAAATACTAAATTCCTCCAGCGTTTTATGTGTTTTGTTCCTACGGCGTTCCCTTTGTGGCAAAACTGACCTGGGCCCTTCTTTCACTGGGTCAGTACGATTATAGCCGCATACCACATAGGAATAGGATTTTTATGTCTAAATAGTGTAAAAAAATAAAAATTGAAAAAACAAATTTATTTTTTAATCACCACATTCTGAACCCCATAACTTATATATAGTTACATAGAAACATAGAATGTGTCGGCAGATAAGAACCATTTGGCCCATCTAGTCTGCCCAATATACTGAATACTATGAATAGCCCCTGGCCCTATCTTATATAAAGGATGGCCTTATGCCTATCCCATGCATGCTTAAACTCATCCACTGTATTTGCAGCTACCACTTCTGCAGGAAGGCTATTCCATGCATCCACTACTCTCTCAGTAAAGTAATACTTCCTGATATTACTTTGAAACCTTTGCCCCTCCAATTTAAAACAATGTCCTCTTGTAGCAGTTTTTCTTCTTTCAAAAATTCTCTCCCCTTTACCTTGTTGATTCCCTTTATGTATTTAAAAGTTTCTATCATATCCCCTCTGTCTCGTCTTTCTTCCAAGCTATACATGTTAAGGTCCTTTAATCTTTCCTGGTAAGTTTTATCCTGCAATCCATGTATTTGTTTAGTATCTCTTCTCTGAACTCTCTCCAAAGTATCAATATCCTTCTGGAGATATGGTCTCCAGTACTGAGCACAATACTCCAAATGAGGTCTCACTAGTGCTCTGTAGAGCGGCATGAGCACCTCCCTCTTTCTACTGGTAATTCCTCTTGCTATACCCAAGCATTCTGCTAGCATTTCCTGCTGCTCTATGACATTGTCTGCCTACCTTTAAGTCTTCTGAAATAATGACCCCTAAATCCCTTTCCTCAGATACTGAGGTTAGGACTGTATCACTGATTTTATATTCTGCTCTTGGGTTTTTACGCCCCGGGTGCATTATCTTGCACTTATCAACATTAAATTTTAGTTGCCAGATTTTTGACCATTCCTCTAGTTTTCCTAAATCATTTTCCATTTGGTGTATCCCTCCAGGAACATCAACCCTGTTACAAATCTTTGTGTCATCAGCAAAAAGACTCACCTTATCATCGAGGCCTTCTGCAATTTTGCTGATAAAGATATTAAACAATATGGGTCCCAGAACAGATCCCTGAGGTACCCCACTGGTAACAAGACCTTGGTCTGAATATACTCCATTGACTACAACCCTCTGTTGCCTGTCCCTCAGCCACTGCCTAATCCATTCAACAATATTGGAGTCCAAGCACAAAGACTGCAATTTATTGATAAACCTTCTATGTGGGAAAGTATCAAAAGCCTTACTAAAGTCTACATAAGCGATGTCTACTGCACCTCCTCCATCTATTATTTTAAACACCCAATCACCTCCATCACATGGTCTGATATGGGTGTGGCTTACAGTCTTGCTTTGTTCACATTGCACTAGTGGTCCTGCTAGGCGGTTGTGTGGAAGCTTGGCTGTGAGCTGGATTACATCACCTTCAGACCTTGTTCACACCATAGTTAGCGTAGTGGTAGGACCCCTTGCCATGCTGAGTGACCGTGACGTGGTGCATGATGGGCTACAATATTTTCCTGACAGGAATATATTGGCAAAAGTCTCAGCTTTTAATATCTGCATTTATGACTAGCCAGTATAGTCAGTGGCATATCCGTTTGGTGCATTTTTTCTGTGAATTATGATTATATTTTCATCTGCACAATGCTCCGTTTTGTGTAGGATGCCTTTGTGGTGCATGTGGACCGCGCCGACATCCTCCATTGTATGCATTTTTTGCTGGGGCTAGTCGTTTGCTGCAGTCCACATGCGGTGGGACTGCTCCCCCAATGAAAAACACGCTACAGTGTTAGGGGTTGAGCAGCTCCCCCAGAATTGCCACTATATTTCTGTGTTTGTGACAAGGTGGTTGGCCCAATGCTTACTAATACACCACAAATTACATACACTAGGGCCTCCAATTTAGGCCTAAAAGTGGCACCTTCAATAAAAAGTAAAAATCAAGGTGTAGAAAATAAACAGAACTGGTTAACCTTCAATGGCTTCCATAGATGTGGGCGATGCTCAGTTTGCAGGATAACTACATTTCCGAAAAAAACTATAAAAGCAATCTCAACTCAAAATACATTTAGCTTAGATATTAAAGAAGGCCTTACATGCGATTCAACTAATGTAATATATCTGATAGAATGTCCTTGTCGCAAACAATATATGGGACGCACTAAACGAACGTTAAAAAAGAGAATATCAGAACATATCGCTAATATAAAGAAAGGATATGAATTGCTTTCATTATCTAAGCATTACAGAGATTACCATAAAAGTGACCCAACCACCCTTGTCTACATGGCAATGGAGAGAGTAGCATACCCATGGAGAGGGGGGAACCAAATTCTTCAGATGTCGAAGAAAAGAATCCAAAAGGATATTTGAATTTGATTCCCTCATCCCAAAAGGATTAAATGCCGATATGGAACTCTTTGCGTTCCTTTAAATGGGGCGTTGACCTACCTTTGACTGGGACATCTGTGTCAGGCTGTTTTCCAGCATCCAGATCTCCCCTTCTAGGTAGGCCCGCGCCCCCTATACTTCATTTCATCTTATACTACCACATATATTACTATATGAGAATGAAGACTCAAAAGATATCCTAGAATGATATACACAGTCTCCAATTTTAACAATTTCAACATTTTTACAAAAAACACATCAAAAACGCAATGCAACCGCATATGAGTTTTTTCGAATTTTGATGCGTTTTTACTGTTCTTAATCATATTTTACTGTTCTTAATTATATTTATGTATTATTTTTAGGATAAGTATACTTACCCCATGATTATTATATTAACAGTTTAATATATATTTATATGAAGGTTTAAATAAAAGCATATATGGTTTTAGGAGTATGTATACCACATGCATTGTTTTATCAAATTAATAGAATGAAGGGCTGATATATTTGATTTTCATCTGTCCTGATATACGACACTATAGATGGCAACAATAAATCGCATATGCGTTTTTTAAAAGTCTGTATAAACCAATAAGACACCAAAGTATAACGATCCATGAAAGAGCAAACTGGAATTTACATCCAGGACTTCTGATTCCCTTGCTGTCCCAATATGCAATGCGCTGATTATGGACGATATAAAAAGAGTACTAGCCGTCACTGTCTACACCACTGAGGAAGGGGCCTTGTTACCCCGAAACGCGTATGGTAAAGACAGTGAGGGAACATCAAGAAGCAACACTTGGGAATCGCTTGTTTTCAACTACAAATATCTACAGATTATTTTGAAAACCCCGCCTGGAAATTCAAGTCATCTGACCGCCCAGCTAACCACGTGGGACGCCACACAGGTCCTGGAAGGTCAGTGGAAAGAAACTGCACTGCTATCCAGGCAAGAGGGGAAACTTCATAGACTTTGCCGACAGGTCCTGGAAGCTCATAATTAAAGCATCGCACCTGACAAGCTTGTGCACAAACGGGCCGAATACAGGAGCAGTAAAGTACTCTGTACAAAGTACAGCATCTGATTATTGTTAAATCTGTGGATGTCAATGACTCTTTCTTGAATATTGCTCTTTTTGAACATTGCTTTTTACAACTGGCGCAAGTTTATAGTTACAAGTATAACTCAAAGCCACAATTGCCTTTGGACTATTTTGGCTTAACAGCCACCCCCCCCCCCCCCCCCTAAGGATTTCAGTGCATAGAAGTGTAGTTTTAGTCTAAGTTTTAATATTGTCTTAGTGTATGAATTTTATGCAACATGTTGTAAATTATTTTAAAGTGATATATATATATATATATATATATATATATATATATAAAAATATCTGATTTACAATCCAACTTGTCTGTGTTGCCTGATAAAGAGTGACGCCCAATTCAATCAATTATTTCTTTACTCTACCAGCAATAGGGAGTGCTGTTGGGCAGTGCACCTACCCAATAGTGGAGCAGGAAGTGAGCCACCAATCCTTTGCAATAAATCTTTAATGGTTTTGCTAGTTCACAGCTGAGCTCTTTTAATAGCTTTGGGTGTATCCCATCAGGCCCCTGTGACTTATTTGTATTAATTTTAGACAGCTGACTTAGAACCTCTTCCTCTGTAAAGACACATGCATCAAAAGATTCATTAGTCTTCTTTCCTAACTAAGGTCCTTTTCCTTCATTTTCCTTTGAAAAAACTTCTTTATCTTCTTCCATATACCTTCCTTCTTTTGTTTTTAATTTGGCAATTCCTTGTTTTAGTTTCCTTTTATCATTTATGTATCTGAAGAATGTCTTATTGCCTTGTTTCCCCGACTGAGCTAATTTCTCTTCTGCCTGTGCTTTAGAAGCTCTTATAACTTGTTTGGCCTCTCTCTGCCTAATCTTATAAATTTGCCTCGTTTTTTTTTTTTTTTTTATAATTCCTAAATGCTATCTTTTTGTTTTTAATGATTTTGCCCACTTCTGCTGAGTACCACAGTGGTCTCTTCCTTTTTTTGCTTTTACTGACAAGCCTAATGCAATTATCTGTTGCTTTCAATAGTGCCACTTTTAAGTAGTTTACCATTTCTCCTGGACTCCAATGAAACTGTTCCAATCTGATAGGGACTCATATACCACTAATCTAAATTTTGAAAAGTCAGTTTTTCTAAAATCTAAAACTTATGTTTTTGTGTGGTCTGACTCAGTCACTGTACTTATAGTAAACCACACTGACTGGTGATCACTAGATCCCAAGCTTTCCGCTACAGTAATATCATATACCAAATTCCCATTTGTGAATACTAAATCTAAAATGGCCTCCTTCCGGGTTGGCTCCGCCACTACTTGCTGTAGAGATAATCCCAGTAGGGAATTTAGAATATCTGTACTCCTGGCAGAACTAGCTATTTTGGTTTTCCTGTTTACATCTGGAAGATTGAAGTCTCCCATAATGATAACTTCCCCCTTCAATGTCATTTTAGCTATTTCCTCAACTAGTAGATCATCTAATTCTTTGACTTGGCTAGGTGGTCTATATATCACACCTACACGAGTTACCTTATGATTATCAAGCTGCAAGGTAACCCAAACTGACTCTAAATTGTTCTCGCTAACTTGTATCAAATTAGATTTTATGCTATCCTTCACATACAGGGCCACCCCTCCCCCTTCTTGCCTTCTCTGTCTTTCCTGTATAGAGAGAACCCTGGTATTGATATATCCCAGTCATTACTCCCCTTGAACCACGTCTCATTAGCAGCCACTACATCTATATTCTCAGATGCCATTATAGCCTCAAGTTCATTGATCTTATTCCCTAAACTGCGAGCATTTGTAGACAAGAATTTGAGCTTGTCATTTCTTAACCTTTGTGCTACTGGCATCTTTTGGCATTGGACTGCTGGATTATCACTCTTTTGCGCCCCCTTTCCTAGTTTAAATGCTCCTTAGCAAATACTCGGAACTGTTCGCCGAGGACATTCGTTCCCTTGAGAGAAAGATGCAAACCATCTTTCTTGTACAGTTCTTTTCCATTCCAACAAGAGCTAACTGGAGACACAAAGCCAAACCCTTGGTTCAGACACCATTCACCAAGCCATACATTGAATTCTTTAATGCGCATCTTCCTGTCATGCTGAAGGTTATGCACAGGCAAAACTGCAGAGAATGAAACAGTTGATGCAACCTCCCGTATATCCTTTCCAAGTGTGTGAAAAGCTTCTTTCACCTTTGAAACCTCATTGCAAGCCAGATCGTTTGTCCCAAGATGGACAATAACATCCACTTCCCTTTCCTGCTTTGCTGGCCTAACAATATTAAGGATCCGTCATCTATCTCTGCTAGCGGTAGCACCAGCGAGACATCTCACAACACCATTCTCCTCAAACTTCACACCTCTTATGAAGGAATCGCCCACCAACAGCTGCTTACTATCAATCCTCCCCTTCTCCTTTTTGTCTTTGGCTGCAGTCTTACATACTTTAGGCATGGGAGATGATTTTTTCTCACCCACTGTGCTTGAGCCATCCTCCATGTTGCTCTTGCACTCTTAAAGTGCTGCAAATGAATTATGGAGAGCCACAGACTGTGGGACATGTCTTCTATCCACAACTCTACCAGAACCTACAGTAACCCATCTTCCATTTCTAGGGGGCCTCTGTGGCAGTGGCATTGCAATGTTCTCAGCCTGAGTTTGTTTAATGGTTAATTTACAAATCTCATATTTCAAAAAGGTAATTTTCTGCTGCATTATGGCAAGCTGTCTACAGATCAGTAGTTATATCTACTGGGCTGTGTGGGGGCTAATTTTTGGCGGGACAATCTGTAGTTTATATTGATATTATTTTGGAGTGTGTGTGTGACTTTTTGATGACATTTTATAAAAAAAAAAATTGGTAAGAGAAGCAATGAAAAAAATGGCAAATCAGCAATTTTGACAGTTTTTTCCTTTACGCCATTCACTGGATTATATTTTAATAGTAAAGGCTTTTTCGAACATAGTGATGCCCAAGATGTTTATATTGTTTGCTATTTATGTATTTTTTTTTTTTATTCTATAGAAATGTCACGGATGTAGTATGGGAGAACACCAAAAGACAATAAAAAGGAAGGGGAAAGAAACTAGGCATCACCACTAGGGAAGGAAAAGGGTCACCACCTATAAAAACCCTGCTCCTGGCCCTAACTCCTATCCTCATGGGCACCTCTCGATGGTAAAGATGCCCATACACCGGAATCTAGAAAACCCTGGTGACTCTCAGATGCCCGAAAGGTAATGACAGGGCAGAGACAACCCATTCATTCCCCGGTAAAGGAAACAGCGTCTCGCTGAGGCCTAGTAAACACCGGGGGGGATATAAAAAACAACAAGCGGTACACTTAACTTCTGAGGATGATGGATGAACAGGACTTCAACAAGAACCGCACTCCAGCTCTTCCACAACCAAATGAAGCTATCCAGAGCAAGGAGTGATAGGTAAAGTCAGACTAAATAGTGATAGGTAAAGGTCACATGATCCACACCTGAACAGGAGGTGTGGACATACCAGCAATACACACAAAGTGAAACCAAAAGAGGCTGTCAGATCACTAATGTGCAGATAATCTTTCAGACCTTCTAGGACCTGTCACAGGTGTGACAGGAAATGGGGGTGGTTTAAACTTTTAGATTTTTTTATTTAATTTTTAACAGTTTTTATTAACTTTTTTATGGTTTTGTAGTTCATGTTTGAGGCTACAAGACTCAGCATTTTTTTATTTATTCGGTACCATTATGATTATTATATATCTAGATTGGTACAGAATTGCTCATTTCTTATGTTGGCCAAAATAAGAATTGCAGCTTCAATACCCTGGGTTTTTTTTTAGCGACCAATGAGTATGCGGTAAGAAGCCCAGAAGCAAGCACCTAAAGGCTTTAATGACCGTGATCTGCATTATTGCTGGTCACAGTCATTAGCCGCGGGCATCTACAGTTTGAAACAGGGGAGATCCGCCGGCCATATGCGAGTGAGCGCTATGATTGCCCATCGGTCCAGCGCCATACATGTTCGGTACTGGTTGCGAAGGGGGCTTAGATATTTAAATAGCGCACCGAGTCCCTGGATCAGAACCTGATGGGTCTATTGACTTAACGTTCCATTAGTCAGAAACACAAGTACACAGTCATACAGCAGCTGAGCTATCAATCAGCCCACTGCTAATCTCCCACAGGAACACTAGCTGTGGGGAGATACAGAGCATTGCATCCTGTATTAAGGATGTGGTCGTGTCACCAGGAGGCATGAATCAGCAGTGAGTCTCTCCCGAAGCGGCCATGCAGAGGCTTAGGATCGCTCTGCTGCAACCCAGACAGTTAAGTTTATTCCACCTAGATCCCATGGGCACCATCTATGTTTTAAATATAATTGTGCTCTTGCTAAAAATTGGCTGATGCAAAAATGTGTCAGATATTTAGTACACTACGTAAAATGCTGGCGGTTTTAAATTGATGGAATACAGTAACCATTTTATTGGTGTGCTGGAGATATTTTTCACTATTGTTTGAGTGATCTTTCTCCAACCTTTCCATGCAGCAGGACTGTCTTTGTTTAGAAGAGGTGAGCTGGATGCTTGTTTTTTCAATTCATGCTCATGACATGGTTAAGGGGCAGGCAGGTCTATAGTTTGGTAGTGGTCTGTAAATGCTTGGCATTTGGCAAAAAAGAATTTTTACAAAAAATTACATCTAGCTCCTTATTAATCCTCATTATGAGAACACATCACCAAACCTGCGATATTATTTATTACCATTGCTAATGTCATCCCTGCTATATCTGTGAACATATTACAATATAGTAAAGACCAGAAGAAAAAACATCCAAGGGTATGTTTACACAGTATCTTTTGGTCGGGATTCTAGATTCACCGGCGCCATGAGCAGTCCGTTTCCCATTTTATCAATGGGAGACATAGTTTATGGCAAAGAAAGAACATTTCCTTTATTACCGTGGTTATGACTGCATGAATAGCAGCATGGCCTACTACTATGAACAATGAAATGGCTTTTTGGTGTTGTATTTCTGTCAAGTTCTGACTGGAAAAAGACACTATGTGAATCGGATCTTAAGTGAGTCCACACTTATGACTATAAAGGTCTGCTTAGACTGAAGACTATTTGACTATTTGAAAAACTTCAAGTGATCTAATATAAAGAGGCAATGTTTTATGAATGTAAACAAAAACAACTATAACCTAAAATAAATGAATAACCATTTAGTTCCCAAAATGTCTTCCTTTCTCTAATTATGAATGGTTGAAAAGTTTACTTGCAAATTTGCGGTCTTCAAATTCTATGATGATCAGTACAGTATATGGATAAGTATACTTAAGTGATAAACTGGTAACAGAAAACAAATGTATCTAAATGTTATTTGTCAATGCAATAGAAAATGATACCACTGTATAAGAGAAAAAAAAAAATCATATACTGCTTCTCTATTCTATGAAAAATGAATTCCATCATGATGACAAACACATACAGTACACAGAACCTTTGACATGTTTCCAGCCCCTGTGGGCTCTTAGTTGTAATTATACATTATGGTACATTTATAATTATAAATTATAGTACTTTTTTGTGTCCTATTCCCTTATAAAAAGCCATGTTTAACTTCTGAATAACCAAAGTGTTTTGCTTCTAAATGATAAGCCATTTTTGTTTCTTTTTTTTAATGTGATTTCTTCCAAGAGGTCATAAAAGATTCCTGCTAACATTCAAATGTAATGCTACTAGAGTCAGGTGAGAGAGCTCATGGTAACTTATTTTACTACTCTGGTCTTAAATAGGGTGGTACATTTACTAATGCAAGTGGATGACATGTACAAAGTATTGTTCAGTTTCATGATTCAGCTTTAATGTGGTGTGACAAATTCTGTTTTTTAATTCAAAATGATTGATACTTGACTGTTGGTTAATAATTTGCATGTATAAATAGGTGATGGATGCCTATAATAAAGACATTTTGCAAAGACAATGAGGTGAGGTGAAAGTCACACAGGGTGACAGGAACATCATTTATCATTTTATTTCTCAGAATGTCCCCCAAAGTCCACATAAGTATGCCGCATAACAGACCTATATAATTTCCCATGTGTCTTTTTCTTATTATGGGTCAATGGTCCAGCTCACAATTCTCCAGGATCCTCTGGATACATGATGGAACTCATCAGAAAAGTGATACAGTAGATGCTGTATTTTTTAGAAAAGTTAGATATTAAACATACTGCAGAGCCTGAGCTTTGTTCAGTATGTAACAGATTTCTACTTGTAATGTATCCATGATAATTGGATGGATAATAGCAAGAAACATCCTTAATGTATTGAAAAAGTTATTATTATATATTTTTTTAAAGAAGTCGTTCTCCCAAACAAGAAAATAAGCATAAGGGCTGATGCATATGACTAGTGTTGAGCGAATAAAAGTTGACAAAGTGGAATTTGATCCGAATTTCATGAAAAAAAATTTTTGTCACAAAGCCAAATTTCCTTGCATTTTGTGGTAACGAATCTGATTTTTTTCTAAAATGGCTTCCACACATGTTACAAAGAGGAAGTAAGAAGCCCAGGAACAAGGGATCACCCATAATGCTGTGCAGCCAGTAAATCAGCAGATAGTCAGCCCCTGTGATGTCACAGTCCTGTAAAAAGCCTCATCCTGCCTGGTCTCCACCATTTTCCAGTGAACTTAGTGCAGGGAGAGACGTTACAAGCACTAGGGACAGTGTTTAGGAAACATTTATTTACAAAATATTACTTTTGAGCAGTTTAGTGACAGCCTAGAGGTAGTGTAGGGATATAATAGGGAGGCTTTATCCACACTATAGGAAAGAGATCAGGGGCCAATTGAACTGTGTAAAGCTTGACTAATAAAGCAGCTATTTCTTTTATACCTTGCTGCACTAATTGGGGATAAAAAGTGTTCTAATACTACTGATTTTAGATTGTTCACATTCTTTTTTACATAACTAATTCCATTAATTCTTGATTCTGTTATTGGGGTGAAATTGCGGTCTGATACTACTGATTTTGGGGGGGTTCTCATTATTTTATACATAAGTAAATCTGTTAATCTTTGATTGTCTAATTGGGTTGAAAAAGCCTACTGATCCTACTGTTTTTGGGGGTCTTCACATTCTTTTATATATAAGTAAATTTGTTAATCCTTAATTGTATAATTAGGGTAAAATTTCTGCCTGATACAAGAAATTTTGGGGTGTTCACATTCTTTCATACATAAGTAAATCTGTTAATCCTTAACTGTGTAATTGGGTAGAAATTGCAGCCTAATAATACAGATTTTGGGTAGTGTTGAGCGATTTCGGGTACCTGGATCAGAACTTTACTGGAAAAGTTTGGGTTCGAGTTCGGTGTTTGGGCACTTAATAAAGCTTTGAAAGGCTGCAGGGCAGCCAATCAACAAGCTGTTAAACTGTGGGCACTTAGAAGCCATCACAGCCATGTCTAGTAATGGCATAGCTGTGATTTGCTGGTGCATCATGCGACCCAGCCTGTATACAATCTGGATCGCGTGTAGCACCGCCCATCAGCTCTGAGTAGTGAAGGACAGGAAGCAGGCAGCTAAAGCAAGGGAGAGTGTTTGGAATCGGGCTATTTGTTTTGTGGGTGACCTATAATGATTTTTTGTGGGTGCAATAACCAGCTTTGCACCCCTGACACAGAAATATAATAACAAATCTGGCTGTTAATTCTGTGGGTGACTCATAGCAATTTTTTGTGGGTGCAATGCACCATCTTTGTACCCCTGACACAGAAATATAATAATTAAAGGGGGTTCTCCGGGAATTAAGAAAATGGAAATTTGCAAAAATATTACTTTATTATAAATAGAAGCCCTCTGTGCCTGCGATGTGTCCATGCATGTGAGCCAATGTTAAATGTGCAGGCGCGGCGCACCAGCCAATGGAATTGCAGTGCACCAACACGCGGCCACACCACCCACAGCATCGTGCCGGCAAGCAGATCGGAGGGCTGGCAGAGGAATGGAGGATTTGGTGAGCAGGACCAAAGAGGAGGAGGACACTGCAGGAGCCGAGCTCAGGTAATCACCACATGACTGACCACAGCATCGAAGGTGCGGAAGTGTGAGCTATGTAAGGGGGAAACTACTGCTGAGGAAAGGGGTGTGGAGCCTGGAGACCCCTCCTCATAGAGCCCACTCCTCCAGTGTCACTGCATGATTCCACTGCCCTCAGCCCTGTCACTGCCCGGTAGCCAGCTGTGACTTCCCTCTATACAATAATCTAATCACATAGAGGAACGTGCACTGATCACATATTATAATCTAAACCTCATAATAATCTATCTTCTACTATATAATAAAAGCCCTCTGTGCCTGCTCTATGTCCGTGCGTGTATGCCGATGTTAAATGCTCATGTGCGGCGCACTGGCCAATCGGCACACATGCACAGACACCACCTGCACCGCCCATACCTGCGCGCCCGGCGTGTCCGGGGGTGAAAGCACCCGGCGTGTAGAGCTGTCCAGAAATAAAGGGCCACATAACTTAGAGGCTTTGTGTGCTGCACTGTCAGGGCTCCCTCAGTTCCCGGCTCTGGAGCTAATGATCTCTCCTGCTCGCTGCATGGGCGGAGATTGTTCGGCCGCAGTGGGAGAGTCCCAGTGATCGGTCCGGTGCCCACTTGATGCCGCTGTGGGAGTGTCTCAGGGACTGTGACCGCGCCCTGGGATAGGTTTCGGGCTACGAACCCTCCTTCCTCCAAGCCTCGGGCTCTCTCATTGTGTAACCAGGAGGACGGCAGATATGAGTCGGTAAGGAGCTGCAGCATCCTGGACTCTGTGCCCTGCACGCTGGAAGCCGGTCTCAGATGAGAGCTCAGCCCTGGGCACCCGTGCAGGGCCTGCCGGCTAATGACGCGTCCCCCTCAGACAGCGCATTCCTCCCCTTCTCGGGTGACAGCCTGGTAGTGTAATCATGGTGGAGTCTGTCCACTGTGGAGCTGCACACCGCAGCCAGTAGATCCTCAGCACAAAGTGCGATCCCGGCCAGTGCTGGGTGTAAGAGGCACCATAGAGAAGAGATTGTGCCAGGTGTACTGCCAATGAGGACAGGTCCCCAGTGCCGTTCCCGCCTACACCAGTGGCGGTGATTGGGCGGTGCGTAGGTATGGATGGAGTGTGGAGCACTTTGTCCTCATTTATTGGCGCGCTGTGGGCGCTGCGGGCAGCGTGTCTGCTGATAGGTCGCAGCGCATGTGCATTTAACATCAACACATCGCAGGCACAGAGGGCTTTTATTATATAGGAGATACTATAGGGAAATAGGGAGGTATATAACATAGAAGCCCTGTGTGAGTGCTCAGGACTGCGTGTCCGTGCGTGGGTGCCGATAATTGAACTGCGTCAACACACGGAGCTCCACACGCCACACCAGTGCGCCACCCAATCACTGCCGCCCACACCAGCGCGCACGGCGTGCAGACCAATCATCACATGGCGCTACACGCACCGCCCACACCTGCGCGTCGGCCAATCACCGCCGCCGTTTGCAGGTTATGGTGTGCTCTCTGTGACAAAACCCCTGTTTTAGGAATGCCCAGCCTTTTGTATTTTGTCTGCTGTTCATGTAGATAGCCCTATTTCGCCCTTTAAATGTACACAAACCACCCCCTCTGCCTGTGACGCAGTTAGCGAACACAATGGGCAGAGCCTGTGACGCAATTAACAAACGCAATGGGCATTGCCTGTGATACATTTAGCAAACACAATGGGCTTGGTCATCAAATCCATTGTGGTGGTGTATAGAGCCAAAAAATGTAGAATTGTGTCAATGTCCCAATATTTATGGACCTGGCTGTATATCATTGTTCAAAATGTGAGCAAATTACCCATTTGGAATTGCAAATTGAGTATCTAAACGGGCGAGTTTCAACACTGAGAGGCATAAAAAATTTGGAAAAGAGTTTGCTGCTCACTGAGCAAGCACTTTATGGGGTAGATGAGGAGGAGGGTGAAAGCGAGGAGACTGAGGAAAGTGAGGTAACTAGCTGGGTAACAGTTAGAAAGTGGGGTAGAGGGAAGAGTGCCATCGAGGTTAGCCCTGATCTGTCACACTCCAACAAGTTTGCACGGTTGGCAGATGAAGAAGAAGTCAGTTCAGGGACAGCACTGATGCAGCCGGACACTTCCTCTGCTAGTCAGGGGAATGTCAGCTCCAATAAGCAGGGGACCAGGAGAGCAGGGCAGGGCAGACAGGTGCTTGTAGTGGAATACTCTATTATTAGGGGTACAGAAAGGGCAATCTGTCACAAAGACCCTGATCGCCGAACAGTGTGTTGTCTTCCTGGCGCTAGAGTTTGACAGATCGCGGATCAGGTTGACAGATTACTGGGAGGGGCTGGAGAAGATCCAGCGGTCATGGTCCATATCGGAACCAATGACAAAAATAGAGGAAGGTGGAGAGTCCTTAAAAATGATTTTAGGGATTTAGGTCAAAAGCTTAAGGCAAGGACCTCAAAGGTAGTGTTTTCCGAAATACTGCCTGTACCACGAGCCACACAAGAAAGGCAGCAGGAGATTAGGGAGGTTAACAAGTGTCTCTAGAACTGGTGTAGGAAGGAGGGGTTTGGGTTCCTGGAGAGCTGGGCTGACTTCTCTGTCAGCTACAGTCTTTATCGTAGGGATGGGCTGCACCTCAATGGGGAAGGGGCAGCTGTGTTAGGGGGAAAGATTGCTAGAAGGTTGGAGGATTGTTTAAACTAGGGACTGAGGGGGAGGGTAATTACGTTATAGGATGGGAAGATTGTGCAGGTAGAGACCGGGGGCAAAGTAATGGGACTGGGGGAAGAATAGAAGGAGGGACTAGAACAGTTCAGAAGGAAATGTTTAGGGTAAAAAATATACATAAACCTCTTAATTGTATGTATACTAATTCCAGAAGTCTGACTAATAAAACTGGGGAACTGGAATTAGTGATGTGTAAGGAGGACTATGACATAGTAGGAATAACTGAGACATAGCTGGATAATAACTATGACTGGGCAGTTAATGTATAAGGTTACAGTCTGTTTAGAGAGTATCGTCAAAACCGAAGAGGGGGAGGGGTCTGCCTTTATGTAAAGTCCTGTCTAAAGCCCACAGTCCAAGAAGATATAAATGAGGTACATGAACATGTGAAGTCACTGTGGGTAGAAATACATGGAGGCAAAAATAATAATAAATTACTAATAGGAGTTTATTATAAACCACCTAATATACCAGAATCCACAGAAAAACTACTACTAGACGAGATAGACGAGGCGGCAAACCATAATGAGGTGGTTATTATGGGGGACTTCAACTACCCAGATATAGACTGGGAAACGGAAAGCTGTACATCTCATAAAGGATACAGGTTCTTGGCAATATCCAAAGACAATTACCTTTCCCAACTGGTTCAGAACACAACTAGAGGGGTGGCCATACTGGACTTAATATTAACCAATAGACCTGACAGAACAACAGATGTGCAGGTTGGGGGACACCTGGGAAATAGTGACCATAAAGTAATAACCTTCCAATTATCCTTCAAACAAGCGTTTCTACAGGGAGGAACAAAAATGCCAAACTTCAAAAAAGCTAAATTTAGTCAACTAAGAGAGGCCATAGGCGTAACTAACTGAGACAAAGTCCTCAAAAATTTAAATAAAACAGCCACAAAATGGGATATTTTTTAAAGCATCCTAAAATCTAATTGTGAGAGGTACATACCTTATAGGAATAAAGGGTTAAGGAACAAGAAGAGTGTGGAAAAATAGACCTGTAAAGAAAGCAATAAATGACAAAAAGAAAGCATTTAAATCACTAAAATAGGAGGGTAGCGAGGAAGCACTGAAAAACTATAAGGAAAAAAATAGAATATGTAAAAACAAATTAAAGCCGCCAAACTAGAGACCGAGAGATCAATTTCCAAAGAGAGCAAAACTAACCCTAAAATGTTTTTCAGTTATATAAATGGTAAAAAGTATAAATCTGAAGGTGTCTGCCCTCTACAGAGCAATAAGGGGGGAGTTGCAGCGAGGGACGAGGAGAAAGAAAAGCTATTAAATATTATTTCTCCACTGTATTCACTGAAGAAAATAAACTGTCAGATGAAATGCAGAATGTAAAAGTAAATTCCCCATTAAAAGTGCTGTAACGGTCACGTACACACACACACAGGGGGGAGGAAAGTGACCACTGCGCTCCACCCTCACCCCTGGCCCTGCCTACTTGCCTCAGGAGTCCTAATGACAGGGGACAACTGGACGGCAATCCCTAGCTTGGAATAAGTGCAAGGATGACAGACAGACAAATAACAGAACGTGAACGGACCGAGTCAATACCAGCAAATCTACAAAGTACAAATGGAGCAAGCAGAGAATAGTCAGGAGAAGCCGGGGTCATAAATACCAGGAGAGTCGTGAAGTACCGAAGGAGTCAGCAGAGGATTGTCAGAAGTTCAGCAGGGGGTCAGTACGCCAGGAAAGACAAAGTCGCAGGTGGAACCTAAATAACAGGCAATCTGTGGCCAGCAGATTGCCTGTTTAAATAGGGAGCTAGAGGGGTCATGTGACGTGGCCAGCGTCACATGACTTCACACAGACTACACAGCCGAGCACCGAGTGATCAGCCGGTGCTCAGCCCTAAAACAATTAGCATGAATGCAGATAGATGCACACATAGTATTATCAGGAGCGCGGGTGACGCTGGACGCACTGATGATGCGCGCGCGCTCTGGACGTGCCCGCCTCCTAGACGGCGCCGTGACAGTACCCCCCCCCCTTTTACGTGGGGCCACCAGACCCAAGCACTCAGGTGACGGCTTCTCGGGATGATCCTCATGAAATTTCTTAACCAGTCTAGGGGCATGAACCTCCCTAGCTGGTACCGAAGACCTCTCCTCAGGTCCATAGCCCTTCCAGTGCACCAGATACTGCAAGGAATTACGCACTCTCCTGACATCCACAATTTTAGATACCGCACACTCCACAGAATCCTTAACCAGAACAGGCATAGGCGCGGCTTGTGACGGTACAATAGGTTCGATGTATTTTTTTAGTAGGGACTTGTGAAATACATTGTGAATGTGGAACGAGTTGGGCAATTCTAACCTAAATGATACCGGATTAATCACCTCTACGATTTTGTACGGCCCTACAAAGCGAGGAGCAAACTTTCTTGAAGCAACTTTGAGTGAAAGATTTTTAGAGGACAACAACACCTTATCACCCACCTGAAAGTTCACCCCCGTGGAACGTCTCCCATTGGCCTTGACTCTTTGAGTATCTTGAGCCTTTTCCAGGTTCGATTGAACCCGAGCCCATACTGTGCACAGTTCAGAGGAGAGCCTATCCGCCTCAGGGTTAGAGGAGGAGACGGATGACCCAGAAAGAAAATGAGGATGAAAGCCATAGTTACAAAAAAAAGAGAGACCCCAGCAGAGGAATTAACACGGTTATTCAGAGCAATCTCGGCTAATGGAAGGTATTTCACCCACAACTGTTGATCATCTGCAACATATGCCCTGAAAAATTGTTCCACCGACTGATTGAGGCGCTCAGTCTGTCCATTACTTTCAGGGTGATAAGCAGATGAAAAGGACAGAGAAATCCGGCATCTCAGACAGAAGGCCCTCCAAAACTTGGACACAAACTACACACCCCTGTCAGATACAATATTTTCTGGAATGCCATGTAAACGTACAATTTGTTCCACAAACAAAGATGCTAGGGTCTTCGCACTCGGGAGTTTAGGCAGGGGAATAAAGTGAGCCATCTTGCTGAATATATTGACCACTACCCAAACCACAGTTTTACCCTCTGCAGGTGGCAGATCAGTGATAAAATCCATCGAGATATGAGACCAGGGTCTGCTGGGAATGGGTAAGGGTCGTAGGTCCCCAGCCGGGCGAGTCCTAGGGGTCTTAGACCTCGCACAAACCTCACAGGCCAACACATAAGACTTGACGTCTCTAGTTAAAGTAGGCCACCAGAATGATCTGGAAACCAGCTCTTTAGTGCCCTCAATGCCCGGATGTCCACAAAAAACAGAGTCATGACACTCACCCAACAGTTGGAGATGAAACTGTACGGGAACAAACAACTTATCTGTAGGAGTGGATGGCGGAGCTAGGTGTTGTTCAACCTTGATGAGAGTCGTTGTGTCCTGAGACAAGGCTGCTACGAAGACCTTAGCTGGTAAAATGGTTTCAGGTGGAGTCTCTGTAGGCTGGTACGCACAGAAACTCAGAGAGAGTGCGTCGGCCTTCACGTTTCTACTTCCAGGTCTGAAAGTTATAGAAAAATTAAAGCGAGTAAAAATCAATGCCCATCTAGCCTGACGGGGATTTAACCTTTTAGCCGACGCGAGAAACATTAGGTTCTTATGATCGGTAACAAGAGTAACACAATGTTTTGCCCCCTCAAGAAAATGTCTCCATTCTTCAAATGCCCACTTAATGGCCAGTAACTCCCGATTTCCTATGTCATAATTTCTCTCAGAGGGGGAAAACTTTCTGGAAAAAAAAGCACAAGGTCTCAGGTTAGCGAGGGTAGCAGGACCTTGCGAGAGGACTGCTCCTGCCCCGTCCTCAGAAGCATCCACCTCCACGATAAAAGGTTTTTCCTGATCTGGCTGGGTTAGAACGGGAGCGCTACTGAAAGCATCCTTTAGGGTTTCAAATGAATCTAAGGCCTCAGTAGACCAATTTTCCAGATCTGCCCCTTTTTTAGTGAGGTCGGTCAGTGGTCTAGCGATTACAGAGAAATTCTTTATGAACTTACGGTAGTAGTTAGCGAATCCAAGGAAACATTGTAAGGCCTTTAAGGATGATGGTCTTACCCATCCCTTAATCGCTAAAACCTTGCTAGGATCCATCTTTATGGCATGGGGAGTCAGAACATGTCCGAGAAATATAATCTCCTGCACCCCAAAAACACATTTCTCCTGTTTAGCAGATAATTGGTTCTCTCTCAACACCTCCAACACCTGTCTAACATGAAACACATGACTCTTAAAATCAGGGGAAAATATCAAAATGTCGTCGAGATATACAATGACAAATTTTCCCAAGAACTCCCTAAAAATATTGTTCATGAAATTTTGGAACACAGCCGGGGCATTGCTGAGTCCAAAAGGCATAACGAGATATTCAAAGTGACCAGCCGGGGTATTGAATGCTGTTTTCCACTCGTCCCCCTCCTTGATTCGGATTAAATTGTATGCTCCTCTTAAATCAATCTTAGAAAACCAGGCCGCCCCTAATACCTGGTTAAATAAATCCGGAATCAATGGGAGGGAGTAAGTATTCCGGATAGTGATCTCATTTAATTTCCGGTAATCTATACAGGGTCTAAGACCACCATCCTTCTTCTTAACAAAGAAAAACCCCGCCCCCATGGGAGAAACCGAGGGTCTAATGTGCCCCTTAATGAGACTCTCCTTAATGTAATCTTCCATGGCCTTACGTTTAGGTTTGGAAAGATTGTAAATACGGCCCTTAGGAAACCTTGCCCCCTTCTCCAGGACTATGGCGCAATCATAAGGTCTATGGGGAGGAAGAGCCTCTGTGGACGACGACGAGAACTCATCAGCATACTCCTTTATGACTGCAGGTAATACCTCAGTCTCCACAGAGAACCCCACCCGTATTCTAGCCAAACACGAGCCGCACTCAGATCCCCAACTCACCAGTTCCCCTCTGGTCCAATCAATCATAGGATTGTGTAATTGGAGCCACGGCATCCCCAATACCACCTCGACTGGTAAGTTCTCTAGGACTAACAGGGAACATTTCTCTAAGTGGCACACTCCCACAGCTAAGGAAATCTCTGAGGTACATGACCTCACAGTACCCCCCACCAGGGGAGTGGAGTCGATCGCCATGATATGGATGGGCGTGGGTAAAACAAAAATTGGAATACCCTGTCTAGTAGCATACCCCTGGTCAATAAAGCTGGCCGCTGAGCCCGAATCTATAAAGGCCTGACCCGACCACTTATTAGAACCCAGAGAAATTGTTATAGGAACTAAAAGCTTACTCTTAGTAATAACAGGGAGTACCTGGTCCCTTGGTGGTCTTGTCTTGGAAGCCTTATCAGAAAGGATACTCTTTGGACACTGATTGATCCAATGGTCAGGATCTCCACAGTAGAAACAGATCCCACGTCTGCGGCGCTGATCCCCTCTGGTCATCCCAATTTGCATAGGTTCTTCAGAGGAGACCTCCACACCACTCCTGATGCAACCCTCAGACTGGACCAGTACCTGAGAAGAGAACTGTCGTTCCTGTCGTCTTTCTCTCACACGTCGGTTGAGTCGGACTGCTAGGGTCATAGTCTCCTCAAGAGTTTCAGGGAGCTGATAACTCACTAGTAGGTCTTTTAGATTATCAGATAGGCCTGACCTGAATTGACACTTAAGAGCTGGCTCATTCCACCCTGAGGGAACACACCACCTTCTAAATTGGGTGCAATACTCCTCCGCAGAGAGGTTGCCTTGAACCAATGCTTTCAGCGCAGTTTCGGCTACCAGGGCCCTGTCTGATTCCTCATATAGTGTACCCACCCAGAGCCTGAAAAAAACCCTCTACCGTGGTTAAACAACTAGCATCAGGGGGTAAAGAAAAGGCCCACTCCTGGGGATACCCTGTAAGCGGGAAATAACAATGCCCACCCGTTGGCTTTCCGACCCGGAAGACAAGGGGCATAAACTAAAATACAATTTACAGCTCTCCTTAAAGGAGTGAAACTTCCTCCGAACTCCAGAGAAGGGCTCTGGAAGCTTGATCGGTGGCTCCATATGAGGGCTCAAGTTCGGACCAGAGGCCTGAGGAGCAGCGGCGTATTGTCCTATTTCTAGGGAAAGAATCTTCTCCCCTAGCTCCTGCACCATCTACGTCAGGTTTGACACATGCTCAGTCAGGGTCACTAGAGGATTCATGGTACAGTGGTTTCAGTAGGCCTGTTATTCTGTAACGGTCACGTACACACACACACAGGGGGGAGGGAAGTGACAACTGCGCTCCACCCTCACCCCTGGCACTGCCTACTTGCCTCGCGAGTCCTAATGACAGGGGACAACTGGACGGCAATCCCTAGCTTGGAATAAGTGCAGGGATGACAGACAGACAAATAACAGAACGTGAACGGACCGAGTCAATACCAGGAAATCTACAAAGTACAAATGGAGCAAGCAGAGAATAGTCAGGAGAAGCCGGGGTCATAAATACCAGGAGAGTCGTGAAGTACCGAAGGAGTCAGCAGAGGATTGTCAGAAGTTCAGCAGGGGGTCAGTACGCCAGGAAAGACAAAGTCGCAGGTGGAACCTAAATAACAGGGAATCTGTGGCCAGCAGATTGCCTGTTTAAATAGGGAGCTAGAGGGGTCATGTGACGTGGCCAGCGTCACATGACTTCACACAGACTACACAGCCGAGCACCGAGTGATCAGCTCGGTGCTCAGCCCTAAAACAATTAGCATGAATGCAGATAGATGCACACATAGTATTATCAGGAGAGCGGGTGACGCTGGACGCACTGATGATGTGCGCGCGCTCTGGACGTGCCTGTCTCCTAGACGGCGCAGTGACAGTACCCCCCCTTTTACGCGGGGCCACCGGACCCAAGGACTCAGGTGACGGCTTCTCGGGATGATCCTCATGAAATTTCTTAACCAGTCTAGGGGCATGAACCTCCCTAGCTGGTACCCAAGACCTCTCCTCAGGTCCATAGCCCTTCCAGTGCACCAGATACTGCAAGGAATTACGCACTCTCCTGACATCCACAATTTTAGATACCACATATTCCACAGAATCCTTAACCAGAACAGGCATAGGCGCGGCTTGTGACGGTACAATAGGTTCGATGTATTTTTTTAGTAGGGACTTGTGAAATACATCGTGAATGTGGAACGAGTTGGGCAATTCTAACCTAAATGATACAGGATTAATCACCTCTACGATTTTGTACGGCCCTACAAAGCGAGGAGCAAACTTTCTTGAAGCAACTTTGAGTGAAAGATTTTTAGAGGACAACAACACCTTATCACCCACCTGAAAGTTCACCCCCGTGGAACGTCTCCTATTGGCCTTGACTCTTTGAGTATCTTGAGCCTTTTCCAGGTTCGATTGAACCCGAGCCCATACTGTGCACAGTTCAGAGGAGAGCCTATCTGCCTCAGGGTTAGAGGAGGAGACGGATGACCCAGAAAGAAAATGAGGATGAAAGCCATAGTTACAAAAAAAAGGAGAGACCCCAGCAGAGGAATTAACACGGTTATTCAGAGCAATCTCGGCTAATGGAAGGTATTTCACCCGCAACTGTTGATCATCTGCAACATATGCCCTGAGAAATTGTTCCACCGACTGATTGAGGCGCTCAGTTTTTCCATTACTTTCAGGGTTATAAGCAGATGAAAAGGACAGAGAAATCCGGCATCTCAGACAGAAGGCCCTCCAAAACTTGGACACAAACTGCACACCCCTGTCAGATACAATATTTTCTGGAATGCCATGTAAACGTACAATTTGTTCCACAAACAAAGATGCTAGGGTCTTCGCACTCGGGAGTTTAGGCAGGGGAATAAAGTGAGCCATCTTGCTGAATCTATTGACCACTACCCAAACCACAGTTTTACCCTCTGCAGGTGGCAGATCAGTGATAAAATCCATCGAGATATGAGACCAGGGTCTGCTGGGAATGGGTAAGGGTCGTAGGTCCCCAGCCGGGCGAGTCCTAGGGGTCTTAGACCTCGCACAAACCTCATAGGCCAACACATAAGATTTGACGTCTCTAGTTAAAGTAGGCCACCAGAATGATCTGGAAACCAGCTCTTTAGTGCCCTCAAGGCCCGGATGTCCACAAAAAACAGAGTCATGACACTCACCCAACAGTTGGAGACGAAACTGTACGGGAACAAACAACTTATCTGTAGGAGTGGATGGCGGAGCTAGGTGTTGTTCAGCCTTGATGAGAGTCGTTATGTCCTGAGACAAGGCTGCTACGAAGATCTTAGCTGGTAAAATGGTTTCAGGTGGAGTCTCTGTAGGCTGGTACGCACAGAAACTCTGAGAGAGTGCGTCGGCCTTCACGTTTCTACTTCCAGGTCTGAAAGTTATGGAAAAATTAAAGCGAGTAAAAAACAATGCCCATCTAGCCTGACGGGGATTTAACCTTTTAGCCGACTCGAGAAACATTAGGTTCTTATGATCGGTAACAAGAGTAACACAATGTTTTGCCCCCTCAAGAAAATGTCTCCATTCTTCAAATGCCCACTTAATGGCCAGTAACTCCCGATTTCCTATGTCATAATTTCTCTCAGAGGGGGAAAAATTTCTGGGAAAAAAAGCACAAGGTCTCAGGTTAGCGAGGGTAGCAGGACCTTGCGAGAGGACTGCTCCTGCCCCGTCCTCAGAAGCATCCACCTCCACGATAAAAGGTTTTTCCTGATCTGGCTGGGTTAGAACGGGAGCGCTACTGAAAGCATCCTTTAGGGTTTCAAATGAATCTAAGGCCTCAGTAGACCAATTTTCCAGATCCGCCCCTTTTTTAGTGAGGTCGGTCAGTGGTCTAGCGATTACCGAGAAATTCTTTATGAACTTACGGTAGTAGTTAGCGAATCCAAGGAAACGTTGTAAGGCCTTTAAGGATGATGGTCTTACCCATCCCTTAATCGCTAAAACCTTGCTAGGATCCATCTTTATGGCATGGGGAGTCAGAACATGTCCGAGAAATATAATCTCCTGCACCCCAAAAACACATTTCTCCTGTTTAGCAGATAATTGGTTCTCTCTCAACACCTCCAACACCTGTCTAACATGAAACACATGACTCTTAAAATCAGGGGAAAATATCAAAATGTCGTCGAGATATACAATGACAAATTTTCCCAAGAACTCCCTAAGAATATCGTTCATGAAATTTTGGAACACAGCCGGGGCATTGCTGAGTCCAAAAGGCATAACGAGATATTCAAAGTGACCAGCCGGGGTATTGAATGCTGTTTTCCACTCGTCCCCCTCCTTGATTCGGATTAAATTGTATGCTCCTCTTAAATCAATCTTAGAAAACCAGGCCGCCCCTAATACCTGGTTAAATAAATCCGGAATCAATGGGAGGGAGTAAGTATTCCAGATAGTGATCTCATTTAACCACCTCAGCCCCCAGTGCTTAAACACCCTGAAAGACCAGGCCACTTTTTACACTTCTGACCTACACTACTTTCACCGTTTATTGCTCGGTCATGCAACTTACCACCCAAATGAATTTTACCTCCTTTTCTTCTCACTAATAGAGCTTTCATTTGGTGGTATTACATTGCTGCTGACATTTTTACTTTTTTTGTTATTAATCGAAATTTAACGATTTTTTTGCAAAAAAATGACATTTTTCACTTTCAGTTGTAAAATTTTGCAAAAAAAAACGACATCCATATATAAATTTTGCTCTAAATTTATTGTTCTACATGTCTTTGATAAAAAAAAAATGTTTGGGTAAAAAAAAAATGGTTTGGGTAAAAGTTATAGCGTTTACAAACTATGGTACAAAAATGTGAATTTCCGCTTTTTGAAGCAGCTCTGACTTTCTGAGCACCTGTCATGTTTCCTGAGGTTCTACAATGGCCAGACAGTACAAACACCCCACAAATGACCCCATTTCGGAAAGTACACACCCTAAGGTATTCGCTGATGGGCATGGCGAGTTCCTAGAATTTTTTATTTTTTGTCGCAAGTTAGTGGAAAATGCTGATTTATTTTTATTTTATTTTTTTTCATACAAAGTCTCATATTCCACTAACTTATGACAAAAAATAAAAACTTCCATGAACTCACTATGCCCATCAGCAAATACCTTGGGGTCTCTTCTTTCCAAAATGGGGTCACTTGTGGGGTAGTTATACTGCCCTGGCATTCTAGGGGCCCAAATGTGTGGTAAGGAGTTTGAAATCAAATTCTGTAAAAAATGACGAGTGAAATCCGAAAGGTGCTCTTTGGAATGTGGGCCCCTTTGCCCACCTAGGCTGCAAAAAAGTGTCACACATCTGGTATCTCCGTATTCAGTAGAAGTTGGGGAATGTGTTTTGGGGTGTCTTTTTACATATACCCATGCTGGGTGAGATAAATATCTTGGTCAAATGCCAACTTTGTATAAAAAAATGGGAAAAGTTGTCTTTTGCCAAGATATTTCTCTCACCCAGCATGGGTATATGTAAAATGACACCCCAAAACACATTCCCCACCTTCTCCTGAGTACGGAGATACCAGATGTGTGACACTTTTTTGCAGCCTAGGTGGGCAAAGGGGCCCATATTCCAAAGAGCACCTTTCGGATTTCACTCGTCATTTTTTACAGAATTTGATTTCAAACTCCTTACCACACATTTGGGCCCCTAGAATGCCAGGGCAGTATAACTACCCCACAAGTGACCCCATTTTGGAAAGAAGAGACCCCAAGGTATTCGCTGATGGGCATAGTGAGTTCATGGAAGTTTTTATTTTTTGTCACAAGTTAGTGGAATATGAGACTTTGTATGAAAAAAAAAAAAAAAAAAAAAAAAATCATCATTTTCCACTAACTTGTGACAAAAAATAAAAAATTCTAGGAACTCGCCATGCCCCTCACGGAATACCTTGGGGTGTCTTCTTTCCAAAATGGGGTCACTTGTGGGGTAGTTATACTGCCCTGGCATTTTCCAGGGGCCCTAATGTGTGGTAAGTAGGTAAATGACCAGTGAAATCCGAAAGGTGCTCTTTGGAATGTGGGCCCCTTTGCCCACCTAGGCTGCAAAAAAGTGTCACACATCTGGTATCGCCATATTCAGGAGACGTTGGGGAATGTGTTTTGGGGTGTCTTTTTACATATACCCATGCTGGGTGAGAGAAATATCTTGGCAAAAGACAACTTTTTCCATTTTTTTATACAAAGTTGGCATTTGACCAAGATATTTATCTCACCCAGCATGGGTATATGTAAAATGACACCCCAAAACACATTGCCCAACTTCTCCTGAGTACGGCGATACCAGATGTGTGACACTTTTTTGCAGCCTAGATGCGCAAAGGGGCCCAAATTCCTTTTAGGAGGGCATTTTTAGACATTTGGATACCAGACTTCTTCTCACGCTTTGGGGCCCCTAGAATGCCAGGGCAGTATAAATACCCCACATGTGACCCCATTTTGGAAAGAAGACACCCCAAGGTATTCAATGAGGGGCATGGCGAGTTCATAGAAATTATTTTTTTTTGGCACAAGTTAGCGGAAATTGATATTTTTTATTTTTTTCTCACAAAGTCTCCCGTTCCGCTAACTTGGGACAAAAATTTCAATCTTTCATGGACTCAATATGCCACTCACGAAATACCTGGGGGTGTCTTCTTTCCGAAATGGGGTCACATGTGGGGTATTTATACTGCCCTGGCATTCTAGGGGCCCTAAAGCGTGAGAAGAAGTCTGGAATATAAATGTCTAAAAAATTTTACGCATTTGGATTCCGTGAGGG
Source organism: Bufo bufo (assembly GCF_905171765.1). Taxonomy (NCBI): domain Eukaryota; kingdom Metazoa; phylum Chordata; class Amphibia; order Anura; family Bufonidae; genus Bufo; species Bufo bufo. The sequence goes on from NC_053394.1 coordinate 251,281,773, forward strand.
GTATGGTGAGTTCATGTGAGATTTTATTTTTTGTCACAAGTTAGTGGAATATGTGACTTTGTAAGAAAAAAAAAAAAAATTCCGCTAACTTGGGCCAAAAAAAAGACTGAATGGAGCCTTACAGGGGAGTGATCAATGACAGGGGGGTGATCAATGACAGGGGGGTGATCAGGGAGTCTATATGGGGTGATCACCCAACTGTCATTGATCACCCCCCTGTAAGGCTGCATTCAGACGTCCGTCTGATTTTTACGGATCCGATCAGTCTATCAGTGGATCCGTAAAAATCATGCGGACATCTGAATGGAGCTTTACAGGGGGGTGATCAATGACAGAGGGGTAATCAATGACAGGGGGGTGATCAGGGAGTCTATATGGGGTGATCACCACAGTCATTGATCACTCCCCTGTAAGGCTGCATTCAGACGTCCGTATGATTTTTACGGATCCGATCAGTCTATCAGTGGATCCGTAAAAATCATGCGGACATCTGAATGGAGCTTTACAGGGGGGTGATCAATGACAGAGGGGTAATCAATGACAGGGGGGTGATCAGGGAGTCTATATGGGGTGATCACCACAGTCATTGATCACTCCCCTGTAAGGCTGCATTCAGACGTCCGTATGATTTTTACGGATCCGATCAGTCTATCAGTGGATCCGTAAAAATCATGCGGACATCTGAATGGAGCTTTACAGGGGGGTGATCAATGACAGAGGGGTAATCAATGACAGGGGGGTGATCAGGGAGTCTATATGGGGTGATCACCACAGTCATTGATCACGCCCCTGTAAGGCTGCATTCAGACGTCCGTATGATTTTTACGGATCCGATCAGTCTATCAGTGGATCCGTAAAAATCATGCGGACATCTGAATGGAGCTTTACAGGGGGGTGATCAATGACAGAGGGGTAATCAATGACAGGGGGGTGATCAGGGAGTCTATATGGGGTGATCACCACAGTCATTGATCACTCTCCTGTAAGGCTGCATTCAGACGTCCGTATGATTTTTACGGATCCGATCAGTCTATCAGTGGATCCGTAAAAATCATGCGGACATCTGAATGGAGCTTTACAGGGGGGTGATCAATGACAGAGGGGTAATCAATGACAGGGGGGTGATCAGGGAGTCTATATGGGGTGATCACCACAGTCATTGATCACTCCCCTGTAAGGCTGCATTCAGACGTCCGTATGATTTTTACGGATCCGATCAGTCTATCAGTTGATCCGTAAAAATCATGCGGACATCTGAATGGAGCTTTACAGGGGGGTGATCAATGACAGAGGGGTAATCAATGACAGGGGGGTGATCAGGGAGTCTATATGGGGTGATCACCACAGTCATTGATCACTCCCCTGTAAGGCTGCATTCAGACGTCCGTATGATTTTTACGGATCCGATCAGTCTATCAGTGGATCCGTAAAAATCATGCGGACATCTGAATGGAGCTTTACAGGGGGGTGATCAATGACAGAGGGGTAATCAATGACAGGGGGGTGATCAGGGAGTCTATATGGGGTGATCACCACAGTCATTGATCACTCCCCTGTAAGGCTGCATTCAGACGTCCGTATGATTTTTACGGATCCGATCAGTCTATCAGTGGATCCGTAAAAATCATGCGGACATCTGAATGGAGCTTTACAGGGGGGTGATCAATGACAGAGGGGTAATCAATGACAGGGGGGTGATCAGGGAGTCTATATGGGGTGATCACCACAGTCATTGATCACTCCCCTGTAAGGCTGCATTCAGACGTCCGTATGATTTTTACGGATCCGATCAGTCTATCAGTGGATCCGTAAAAATCATGCGGACATCTGAATGGAGCTTTACAGGGGGGTGATCAATGACAGAGGGGTAATCAATGACAGGGGGGTGATCAGGGAGTCTATATGGGGTGATCACCACAGTCATTGATCACTCCCCTGTAAGGCTGCATTCAGACGTCCGTATGATTTTTACGGATCCGATCAGTCTATCAGTGGATCCGTAAAAATCATGCGGACATCTGAATGGAGCTTTACAGGGGGGTGATCAATGACAGGGGGGTAATCAATGACAGGGGGGTGATCAGGGAGTCTATATGGGGTGATCAGGGGTGATCAAGGGCTAATAAGGGGTTAATAAGTGACGGGGGGGGGTGTAGTGTAGTGGTGCTTGGTGCAACATATTACTGAGCTGCCTGTGTCCTCTGGTGGTCGATCCAAACAAAGGGGACCACCAGAGGACCAGGTAGCAGGTATATTAGACGCTGTTATCAAAACAGCGTCTAATATACCTGTTAGGGGTTAAAAAAATCACATCTCCAGCCTGCCAGCGAACGATCGCCGCTGGCAGGCTGGAGATCCACTCGCTTACCTTCCGATCCTGTGAACGCGCGCGCCTGTGTGCGCGCGTTCACAGGAAATCTCGCGTCTCGCGAGAGGACGCACCGGCGCGTCCACCCAGAACAACAGGACCGCCGCAAAGACGCAATCCTGCGTACGGCGGTCCTGAGGAGGTTAATTTCCGGTAATCTATACAGGGTCTAAGACCACCATCCTTCTTCTTAACAAAGAAAAACCCCGCCCCCATGGGAGAAACCGAGGGTCTAATGTGCCCCTTAATGAGACTCTCCTTAATGTAATCTTTCATGGCCTCACGTTCAGGTTTGGAAAGATTGTAAATACGCCCCTTAGGAAACCTTGCCCCCTTTTCCAGGACTATGGCGCAATCATAAGATCTATGGGGAGAAAGAGACTCTGTGGACGACGACGAGAACACATAAGCATACTCCTTTATGACTGCAGGTAATACCTCAGTCTCCACAGAGAACCCCATCCGTATTCTAGCCAAACACGAGCCGCACTCAGATCCCCAACTCACCAGTTCCCCTCTGGTCCAATCAATCGTAGGATTGTGTAATTGGAGCCACGGCATCCCCAATACCACCTCGACTGGTAAGTTCTCTAGGACTAACAGGGAGCATTTCTCTAAGTGGCACACTCCCACAGCTAAGGAAATCTCTGAGGTACATGACCTCACAGTACCCCCCACCAGGGGAGTGGAGTCGATGGCCATTATATGGATGGGCGTGGGTAAAACAAAAATTGGAGTACCCTGTCTAGTAGCATACCCCTGGTCAATAAAGCTGGCCGCTGAGCCCGAATCTATAAAGGCCTGACCAGACCACTTATTAGAACCCAGAGAAATTGTTATAGGAACTAAAAGCTTACTCTTAGTAATAACATTGAGTACCTGGTCCCTTGGTGGTCTTGTCTTGGAAGCCTTATCAGAAAAAAAACCTCTACCGTGGTTAAACAACTAGCATCAGGGGGTAAAGAAAAGGCCCACTCCTGGGGATACCCTGTAAGCGGAAAATAACAATGCCCACCCGTTGGCTTTTTGACCCGGAAGACAAGGGGCGTAAACTAAAATACAATTTACAGCTCTCCTTAAAGGAGTGAAACTTCCTCCGAACTCCAGAGAAGGGCTCTGGAAGCTTGATCGGTGGCTCCATATGAGGGCTCAAGTTCGGACCAGAGGCCTGAGGAGCAGCGGCGTATTGTCCTATTTCTAGGGAAAGAATCTTCTCCCCTAGCTCCTGCACCATCTACGTCAGGTTTGACACATGCTCAGTCAGGGTCACTAGAGGATTCATGGTACAGTGGTTTCAGTAGGCCTGTTATTCTGTAACGGTCACGTACACACACACACAGGGGGGAGGGAAGTGACCACTGCGCTCCACCCTCACCCCTGGCACTGCCTACTTGCCTCGCGAGTCCTAATGACAGGGGACAACTGGACGGCAATCCCTAGCTTGGAATAAGTGCAGGGATGACAGACAGACAAACAACAGAACGTGAACGGACCGAGTCAATACCAGGAAATCTACAAAGTACAAATGGAGCAAGCAGAGAATAGTCAGGAGAAGCCGGGGTCATAAATACCAGGAGAGTCGTGAAGTACCAAAGGAGTCAGCAGAGGATCGTCAGAAGTTCAGCAGGGGGTCAGTACGCCAGGAAAGACAAAGTCGCAGGTGGAACCTAAATAACAGGCAATCTGTGGCCAGCAGGGAGCTAGAGGGGTCATGTGACGTGGCCAGCGTCACATGACTTCACACAGACTACACAGCCGAGCACCGAGTGATCAGCTCGGTGCTCAGCCCTAAAACCATTAGCATGAATGCAGATAGATGCACACATAGTATTATCAGGAGCGCGGGTGACACTGGACGCACTGATGATGCGCGCGCGCTCTGGACGTGCACGCCTCCTAGACGGCGCCGTGACAAGTGCCCTGTCTGACCCAGGAAGAAGTACAACAGCAACTTAAAAAGATTTTAATAGACAAATTGGCAGGACCAGATGGCATACACCCCCGAATCCTAAGAGAATAAAGTAATATCATAGCCAGACCCTTATTTCTGATATTTACAGACTATATACTGACAGGGAGTGTTCCACAGGATTGGAGCATAGCAAATGTGGTGCCAATATTCAAAAAGGGTGCAAAAACAGACCCCGGAAACTATAGGCCGGTAAGTTTAACATCTGTTGTGGGTAAACTGTTTGAAGGTTTTCTAAGATATGCTATCTTGGAGAATCTCAATGAAAACAAGCAAATAACATCATATCAGCAAGGCTTCATGAGGGATCGGTCATGTAAAAATAATATAATCAGTTTCTATGAGGAAGTAAGTTCTAGACTTGACAGCGGCGAATCAATGGATGTCGTATATCTGGCCTACTCCAAAGCATTTGACACTGAATGACATAAAAGGTTAGTAAATAAAATGAGAATGCTTCAACTGGGAGAAAATGTCTGTATGTGGGTAAGTAACTGGCTCAGTGATAGAAAACAGAGGGTGGTTATTAACGGTACACACAGATTGGGTCACTGTCACTGGTGGAGTACCTCAGGCGTCAATATTGGGCCCTATTCTCTTCAATATATTTATTAATGATCTTGTAGAAGGCTTGCACAGTAAAATATCAATTTTTGCAGATCACACTAAACTGTCTAAAGTAATTGAAACGGAAGAGAACAGTATGCTGCTACAGATGGATCTGGATAGATCGGAGGCTTGGGCAGATAAATGGCAGATGAGAGTAACAACTGTATGGCTATGCACATGGGAAGGAATAATGCAAATCACCCGTCCATACTAAATGGTAAAACACTGGGTAACACTGACATGGAAAAGAACCTAGGAATTTTAGTGAACAGCAAACTAAGCTGTAAAAACCAGTGTCAGGCAGCTGCTGCCAAGGCAAATAAGATAATGGGTTACATCAAAAGGGGCATAGATGCAAGAGATGAGAACATAGTCCTACGACTTTACAAATCACTAGTCAGACTACACATGGAGTACTATGTACAGTCGTGGCCAAAAGTTTTGAGAATAACACAAATATTAGTTTTCACAAAGTTTGCTGCTAAACTGCTTTTAGATCTTTGTTTCAGTTGTTTCTGTGATGTAGTGAAATATAATTACACGCACTTCATACGTTTTAAAGGCTTTTATCGACATTTACATGACATTTATGCAAAGAGTCAGTATTTGCAGTGTTGGCCCTTCTTTTTCAGGACCTCTGCAATTCGACTGGGCATGCCCTCAATCAACTTCTGGGCCAATTCCTGACTGATAGCAACCCATTCTTTCATAATCACTTCTTGGAGTTTGTCAGAATTAGTGGGTTTTTGTTTGTCCACCCACCTCTTGAGGATTGACCACAAGTTCTCAATGGGATTAAGATCTGGGGAGTTTTCAGGCCATGGACCCAAAATGTCAACGTTTTGGTCCCCGAGCCACTTAGTTATCACTTTTGCCTCATGGCACGGTGCTCCATCGTGCTGGAAAATGCATTGTTCTTTACCAAACTATTGTTGGATTGTTGGAAGAAGTTGCTGTTGGAGGGTGTTTTGGTACCATTCTTTATTCATGGCTGTGTTTTTGGGCAAAATTTTGAGTGAACCCACTCCCTTGGATGAGAAGCAACCCCACACATGAATGGTCTCAGGATGCTTTACTGTTGGCATGACACAGGACTGATGGTAGCGCTCACCTTTTCTTCTCCGGACAAGCCTTTTTCCAGATCCCCAAACAATCGGAAAGAGGCTTCATCGGAGAATATGACTTTGCCCCAGTCCTCAGCAGTCCATTCATCAAACTTTCTGCAGAAGATCAATCTGTCCCTGATGTTTTTTTTGGAGAGAAGTGGCTTCTTTGCTGCCCTTCTTGACACCAGGCCATCTTCCAAAAGTCTTCGCCTCACTGTGCGTGCAGATGCGCTCACACCTGCCTGCTGCCATTCCTGAGCAAGCTCTGCACTGGTGGCACTCCGATCCCGCAGCTGAATCCTCTTTAGGAGACGATCCTGGCGCTTGCTGGACTTTCTTGGACGCCCTGAAGCCTTCTTAACAAGAATTGAACCTCTTTCCTTGAAGTTCTTGATGATTCTATAAATTGTTGATTGAGGTGCAATCTTAGTAGCCACAATATCCTTTCCTGTGAAGCCATTTTTATGCAACACAATGATGGCTGCACACGTTTCTTTGCAGGTCACCATGGTTAACAATGGAAGAACAATTATTTCAAGCATCACCCTCCTTTTAACATGTCAAGTCTGCCATTTTAACCCAATCAGCCTGACATAATGATCTCCAGCCTTATGCTCGTCAACATTCTCATCTGAGTTAACAAGACGATTACTGAAATGATCTCAGCAGGTCCTTTAATGACAGCAATGAAATGCAGTAGAAAGGTTTTTTAGGGATTAAGTTAATTTTCATGGCAAAGAAAGACTATGCAATTCATCTGAACACTCTTCATAACATTCTGGAGTATATGCAAATTGCTATTATAAAAACTTAAGCAGCAACTTTTCCAATTTCCAATATTTATGTAATTCTCAAAACTTTTGGCCACGACTGTACAGTTCTGGGTAGAGATGTCGCAAACATAAAATTTTCCGTTCGCGAACGCGAATTTTCGCAAATGTTCGCGAACGGGAGAATCGGGAGAACCGCCATAGACTTCAATAGGCAGGCGAATTTTAAAACCCACAGGGACTCTGGCCACAATAGTGATGGAAAAGTTGTTTCAAGGGGACTAACAACTGGACTGTGGCATGCCGGAGGGGGATCCATGGCAAAACTCCCATGGAAAATTACATAGTTGACGCAGAGTCTGGTTTTAATCCATAAATGGCATAAATCACCTATTCCTAAATTGTTCGGAAAAACGTGCTTTAAAACACCAGGTATGATGTTGTATCGATCAGGTAGTGTAAGGGTTACGCCCGCTTCACAGTGACAGACCAAACTCCCCGTTTAACGCACCGCAAACAGTCCATTTTCACAACCGCAAACTCCCCATTTGCACAAGGTTGGATACCAAGCTAGCCATGTCCCGTTCCTTGTCCTCACTGATGTCATTGAAGGTCTCTTCCTCCACCCAGCCATGTACAACACCAAGGGTCCCCGAAAGGTGACAACAAGCCCCCTGGGACGCCTGCTGTGGTTGGTCTTCCACCTCCTCAAAGCCACCTTCCTCCTCTGACTCCTCTTCTTCAGACTCCTCTCTCTGCGTTGCCTCTCTCTGCGTTATTATAAGGTGTGTTAAGTAGTACTATTCCTATCAGTTTAATCCCTGTTACATACTCTATCAGGGGACGTGTATATGGCATCGATTTTAGGAACCTCCTACTTCAAATTTGGGGCACTGCGCGTGCAATCTAATGTGCCGCCAGATAGTTGTGGTGTGTTATGTTGTTCTATTCTTATCAGTTTAATCCCTGTTACGTCCCCTATCAGGGGACGTGTATGGAATAGATTTTAGACAACCGCAAAGAGTTGTCAATAGTTGACACACTCATGACATAAATTTTATACCTCTATGCGTCAATCTTGGTGTAGGTATGACTGTGCTCCTGCGCACGTTTGGGAGATTGCAGGCGATGGGGGTTTTACAAAGCCTATTGTCGTGCTGAGGTAGTTCAGTGACAGTTAAGTGACCCAGAAAACAATGATTCTGCAGTGTGGGCCCATTGTTGGCCTAGTAGGCTTTAATGATCACCTTAGATGATCACAAAGAAAATTTATGTTTTTTTTATGCAAAATTATCCAGCCGATCGCTTTTGGTCTGTTCACAATGAAGCAACAACCTTATCATCTGGGGTGTGCCAACATTGCCATTGCCAACACACTCATAGAGGTGGTCGCTTCATTGTGATACGCAAGCCCCTTCACCACGACAAAATAACGATCACGAAGGGGAATTGACACATGTATGTGCCTTTTTTTTTGTTTGGTTTTTGAAGCCACAGTGCAGCACCAGCGGCCAGAAAAATTAGGCATGTATACATGCCTGTAAAATTAGGTATTGTTGCAGCCGCTGCTGTAGCAGCGGCCAGAAAAATTGATGTTTACTTCCCAGGAGGAAAGTGCCCTAAAACATTGCGGCTTGAAGACTAGTTGGTGGCGTATAAGTCACGCAAGTCATCCGGCATTCAGAGATAATATACAGCAGCGTGTGGACCATTTTTAGCCCAAGGCAGCTCATCTCATCAGGCCTTTTTTAGTTGAATGTATCGCCCACTGTCAGTCCCTTCGGATCCATCCCTCATTCATCTTAATAAAGGTGAGGTAATCTAGACTTTTTTGACCTAGGCGACTTCTCTTCTCAGTGACAATACCTCCTGCTGCACTGACGGTCCTTTCTGACAGGACACTTGAAGCGGGGCAGGCCAGAAGTTCTATCGCAAATTGGGATAGCTCAGGCCACAGGTCAAGCCTGCACACCCAGTAGTCAAGGGGTTCATCGCTCCTCAGAGTGTCGATATCTGCAGTCAAGGCGAGGTAGTCTGCTACCTGTCGGTCGAATCGTTCTCTGAGGGTGGACCCCGAAGGGCTGTGGCGATGCGTAGGACTTAAAAAGCTCTGCATTTCCTCCATCAACAACACGTCTGTAAAGCGTCCTGTCCTTGCCAGCGTGGTCGTGGAAGGAGGAGGATTACTTGTACCTCTTCCCCTGTTAGATTCCCGTTGTGCTGTGACATCACCCTTATACACTGTGTAAAGCATACTTTTTAATTTATTTTGGAACTGCTGCATCCTTTCCGACTTGCGGTAATTCGGTAACATTTAAGGCACTTTCTGCTTATACCGGGGGTCTAGTAGCGTGGACACCCAGTACAGGTCGTTCTACTTCAGCCTTTTTATACGAGGGTCCCTCAACTGGTACGACAGCATGAAAGACCCCATTTGCACAAGGTTGGATGCCGAGCTACTCATGTCCCGTTCCTCTTCTTCAGTGTTCTCACTAAAGGTATGTTCTTCCCCCCAGCCACGTACAGCACCACGGGTACCAGATAGGTGACAATGAGCACCCTGGGATGCCTGTTGTGGTTGGACTTCCTCCTACTCCTCAAAGCCACATTCCTCCTCTGACTCCTCTTCCTCACAATCCTCTTCCAGCGTTGCCGCAGGTCCAGCAAGCGATGCTGATAAGGCTGTTTCTGGTGTTGATGGTGACCACAACTCTTCCTCTTCCTCTTCACGCTCATCTACGGCCTGATCCAGCACTCTTCGCAGGGCACGCACCAGGAAGAAAACAAATGGTATTATGTCGCTGATGGTGCCTTCGGTGCGACTGACTAGGTTTGTCTCCTCCTCAAAAGGACGCATGAGCCTACAGGCATCGCGCTTGAGCGTCCAGTAATGTGCAAAAAAAATCCCAGCTCCGCAGAGGCTGTCCTAGCACCCCGGTCATAAAAATACTCGTTAACGGCTTTTTCTTGTTGGAGCAGGCGGTCGAACATAAGGAGTGTTGCATTCCAACGTGTCGGGCTGTCGCAAATCAAGCGACTCACTGGCATGTTGTTTCGCCGCTGGATATCTGAAAAGTGAGCCATGGCCTTCCTGGCCTTCCTGGCCTTCTTCAGGACATCCTGTAAGCCTGGGTACTTATGTACAAAGTATTGTACGATCAGATTACACACATGTGCCATGCACGGCACATGTGTCAACTTGCCCAAATTCAATGCCGCCAACAAATTGCTTCCGTTGTCACACGCCACTTTGTCGATCTCCAGTTGGTGCGGGGTCAGCCACTCATCCACCTGTGCGTTCAGGGCGGACAGGAGTGCTGGTCCGGTGTGACTCTCTGCTTTCAGGCAAGTCAACCCCAAGACAGTGTGACACTGCCGTATCCGGGATGTGGAATAGCCCCTGGGGAGCTGGGGGGGTGCCGTTGTTGTGGAGCAAGACGCAGCAGCAGAAGAGGACTCAGCCGAGGAGGTTATGGAAGAGGATGGAGTAGGAGGAGTAGAGGAGGTGGCAGCAGGCCTGCCTGCAAGTCGTGGCGGTGTCACCAACTCCTCTGCAGAGCCACGCATTCCATGCTTGGCAACCGTCAGCAGTTTTACCCAATGCGCAGTGTAGGTGATATACCTGCCCTGACTGTGCTTTGCAGACCAGGTATCAGTGGTCAGATGGACCCTTACCCCAACACTGTGTGCCAGACATGCCAGTACTTCCTTTTGCACAATCGAGTACAGGTTGGGGATTGCCTTTTGTGCAAAGAAATTTCGGCCGGGTACCTTCCACTGCGGTGTCTCAATAGCTACAAATTTTTGGAACGGCTCAGACTCCACCAGCTTGTATGGTAAAAGCTGGCGGGCTAAGAGCTCAGACAAGCCAGCTGTCAGACGCCGATCAAGGGGGTGACTTGTGACATTGGCTTCTTACGCTCAAACATGTCCTTGACAGACACCTGACTGTGGGCAGATGAGCAGGAACTGGTCAAGGCGAGAGACGGAGTGGCGGATGGTTGAGAGGGGGCAAGGAGGACAGCAGTGGTTGACGTGGCTGAAGATGCTGGACCAGGAGGAGGATGGCAGCTTTGCGTTTGTGTGCTGCTTGTACTCATGTGTTGATCCCTTAGGCGTTTGTGATGTGCGATCATGTGCCTTTGCAAAGCAGTTGTACCTAGGTGAGTGTTGGACTTCCCACGACTCAGTTTCTTTTGGCACAGGTTGCAAATGGCATCGGTGTTGTCACAGGCAGACACACAAAAAAAATGCCACACTGCTGAGCTCTGCAATGACGGCATTCTGGTGGTGGCAACAGCATGCGTTGATTGGCGTGCTGTCTGGCTGACCCCGGGTGCCGATGCATGCTGTCTGACTGTGCCACTAGCTCCTTGCGACGACCTCCCCCTGCTTCCAACTCGTCTCCTCCTCCTCTCTGTCTCCCCATCTGAACTTTCCCCCTGTTCTTCTTCTCTTCGAGCGGGCACCCACGTGACATCCACGGACACATCGTCATCATCAACTGCTTCACTTGTATCTGACAACTCAGCAAAGGAAGCAGCAGCGGGTACAACATCATCATCATCACACCGTACGTCCATGTGTGTAATGCTGCCTGACTGAGACATATCCCTGTTATCTACATCCTCTGGCAATAATGGTTGCGCATCACTAATTTCTTTCAACTGATGTGTAAATAACTCCTCTGACAGAAAAGTTTTTTTTTTTTAAATGCAAGCTATTGTGACACCAGATATCAGTGGTTGCACTGGGCAAGTGGGCACGGTATACGCTGTGAGCCTGACACACACGCTGGTAGGCAGGCAACTGCAATTAGATTACACAGGGAAAAAAAAAAAAGCAGATTGATGTTCTAGCCCTAAAAAGGGCTTTTTGGGGTGCTGTCCTTACAGCAAAGATCAGATGAGTCCTTCAGGACTGTAGTGGACACTGAATACACTGGCCTAGCTATCAATTTCCCTATTAAATCAGCAGCAGCTACACTGTCCCTCCTCTCACTAAGAATGCAGCTTCCGAATGAATCGCGTGTGAGGGCCAGATAGGATGCGGGTGCGTCGCGGGAAAATGCACAATTTTTCCGCGCGAGTACAGAATGTTTTAATGCATTTTGCACGTGCGTGAGAAAAATCGGCATGTTTGGTACCCAGACCCGGACCCGGACTTCTTCACAGAAGTTTGATCAGAAGTACGGGCTTGGGATCGGTGTTGTGTAAATTTTATTATTTTCCCTTATAACATGGTTTTGCGCGAAAATAATAGCATTCTTAATACAGAATGTTAAGTAAATTAGGGGTGGAGGTGTTAAAAAAATAAAATAATTAAACTCACCTTATCGACTTGTTCGCGCAGCCCGGCTTCTCTTTTTTCTTCTTCTTTGAAGACCTGGGACGAAAAGGACCTTTGGTGACGTCACTGTGCACATCACATGGTCCATCTCATAATCCATCACCATGGTATAATGGAAGTCAATGGGAGAACCCGAGCATTAAGCCAGGCACCCCTGCTCTGAACAGGGGAGGGTGCCTGATTCATAAGAAAAGGTCAGAAAATGATGGAAACACCACCAAAATGGTTCGGGAACAGCACGGGGAGGATGTCTGGATGCATCTTAGACTCCCAGTCTATCTGTTATAATGCCACCAGCAGCACTAAATACCCGCTCAGACAAAACACTGTTGGTAGGGCAGGCCAGCACCTCCAAGGCGTTGAGCACCAGTTCGTGCCACGTGTCCAGCTTGGACACCCAGTAGTTGTAAGGCACTGTGGGATCACTGAGGGCGCTGACACAGTCTGCTTCGTACTCCTTCTCCACCTTCCAAAACATTTCCCTTCTTGTGACACGAGGCCGTGCATCAGGGTGAGGGTGCTGGCGGGGTGTCATGAAACTGTCCCAGGCCTTGGAAAGTGTTGCCCTGCCTCTGTTGGAACTGCTGTGTGTTCCCCTTGTCTCCCCTCCTTGGTTGCCCAAGGAAGTAAGGACTCTGCTTCCAACGTTGTCAGATGGAATTTTTGGAGCAATTTTTCAACAAGGACCTTCTGGTATTGCACCATTTTGCTCATACTTTCCACCTAAGGAATGAGAGATGAGAAGTTCTCTTTGTAGCGAGGGTCGAGAAGGATGAACACCCAGTAATCCGTGTTGTCTAAAATGCATATAACGAGCAGGTCGCGGGAAAGGCAGCCTAACATGAAGTCAGCCATGTGTGCCAGAGTACCAACAGGCAAGACATTCACTGTCGTCATCAAGAGGATCACTCTCAATATGCTCATCCTCTTCCTCCTCTTCTGCACACCCATGCTGAACAGATAGAATTAAACTTCCATGGGTACTACCCTCTGTAGCGGAGGCAACCGTCTCCTGCTCCTCCTCCTCCTCCTCTTCATCATCCAATTCGCGCTGAGAAGACGGATGGAGGGTCGTCTGGCTATCACCCTGTGTAATGTCTTCTTCCCCCATTTCCACCTCTTCCACATGAAAAGTGTCGTCCTTAATTGTGAACAGCGAGCGTTTGAGTAGACACAGAAGTGGGATGGTTACGCTGATAATAGCGTTATCACTGATAATAGCGTTATCACCACTTACCATCTGTTTTGATTCCTCAAAGTTTCTTAAAACGTCACAGAGGTCAGACATCCATGCCCACTCCTCGCTTCTGATTAGCGGAAGCTGACTGGAAAGACAATGACCATGTTGCAGCTGGTATTCCACTACTGCCCTCTGCTGCTCACAAATCATGGCCAACATATGGAACGTGGAGTTTCATCGCGTGCTCACGTCACACAACAGCCGGTCAGCTGGCAAGTTAAAGCGCTGCTGCAGCGTTGACAGACCGGCTGAAGCTGTCGATGACTTGCGGAAATGTGCACACACATGGAACACCTTCACCAGAAGCTGAGGCAAATTGGGGTAGGCTTTGAGAAACCGCTGAACCACTAAGTATAAGACATGGATTAGGCATGGGATGTGTGTAAGCTTGCCGAGCTCCAAAGCCATCATCACACACAACCATGCCTGGTTGTAGGTTGAGTGGAGAGAGCCACAGCTCAGTCTGGTCTCTTATCCCCTGCAACAGCTATTCAGTGGTGTGCTGTTTGTCCCCTAAGCATATCAGCAGTTGCGGGCATGTTTGGTGTTGCCCGCCTTCTCCCTTGTGCCACCCCACTGCCTCTTCCAGCCTGTTGTGGTGCTGCAGATCCTTCCCCCTCTGTACTGGTGTCCTCGCTCGGCTTTCCACCTTCCCAGGTTGGGTCAGTGACCTCATCGTCCACCACCTCCTCTTCCACTTCCTCACTCTGATCATCCTCTTGATTTGTTGACCTAACCACAACCTCAGTGATTGACAACTGTGTCTCATCCTCTTCATCAACCTCTTGAGACAGTAATTGCGGTTGACTCATTGGCAACTGTGTCTCATCATCATCCACCTTATTAAACACTAATTACCGTTCCCCACCATCATCTTCTGGTGACTGTGGATGCTCAAGAGGTTGGGAATCAGGGCACAAGATCTCATCAAAATAGGAAGATTTAGACTCCAGCACTCACTTTTTGAAGTCTCAAATTCTCCGTCTTTATTTAGCAATTGTGCACAGACAATACAGGACTCAAATTCTCTCTGGTATAGGCTGTTGACGCGTTTCGAAAGGTTCTTATTCGTAACAGAGCTGTTATGAATAAGAACCTTTCGAAACGCGTCAACAGCCTACACCAGAGAGAATTTGAGTCCTGTATTGTCTGTGCACAATTGCTAAATAAAGACGGAGAATTTGACACTTCAAAAAGTGAGTGCTGGAGTCTAAATCTTCCTATTTTGCCGTTGTACCTGTATAAGGAGGTTGAAAAACCAAGCACCAAGCACGCGGATACATTTTAACCGTAGAAACAGTGAGCCGGTATCTTTACTTCATATGTCACAAGAGGCACTTGATACTTGCGGGAGGCACTTGATACTGGCACATGGGGGAGGGGGGTTGGCACCTGATACTGGCACATGTGGGGGGGAGCGGGGTTGGCACCTGAAACTGGCACATGGGGGGTTGGCACTATGATACTGGCACATGGGGGGAGGGGGGTTGGCACCTGATACTGGCACATGGGCGGGTTGGCACTATGATACTGGCACATGGGGGGAAGGAGAGAGGCACTTGATACTGGCACATGGGGGGGAGGAGAGAGGCACTTGATTCTGGCACTTTTGGGGGGGGAGATGGCACTATGATACTGGGACATGGGGGGAGGAGAGAGGCACTTGATACTGGCACATGGGGGGAGAGAGGCACTATTTTTTGGGGGGGAGATGGCACTATGATACTGGGACATGGGGGGGGGAGGCACTTGATACTGGCACATGGGGGGTTGGCACTATGATACTGGCACATGGGGGGAAGGAGAGAGGCACCTGATACTAGCACATGGGGGAGGGGAGGGGGTTGGCACCTGATACTGGCACATGGGGGGGTTTGCACTATGATACTGGCACATAGGGGGTGGGAAGGAGAGAGGCACTTGATACTGGCACATTGGGGGGGGAGATGGCACTATGATACTGGGACATGTGGGGGGGAGGAGAGAGGCACTTCATACTGGGACTTGATGGGGGGCATCTATGGGGACACTTACTGGCACATTATTGGGGGACATTATGGGGGACACTAGGCCGGCAGCCTATCAGAGGCCGGACACTGAGGGCATCTACTGGGGCACTATATATGGGGCATTTTATACTGGTACATTATGGGGGGCACTAGCAGGAAGGGGGAGAGGAGCACTATGGGGGAATTTACTGGGGGCACTATATAGGGGTATTTTATACTGAGACATTATGGGGGCACTATGGGGACATTAGCTCAACTGGGGGCATTACAAGGGGGTATTTTTTGCACTGTCACATTAAAAGGAGAATTATTTCTACTAGGGGGGGGCATTATGGTGGGCTTTATTACTCCCCCATGGTATGACCCCCTAGTAGCAGCACCATCCTCTCCCTGCTCTGCTATTCCTCTGCCCCTTCTCCAAATCCTTATTATGAAATCTTTCTCATTAGGATAAAACACATCAGCTCCGCCGAGCCCCCCACTCAAAGTGTTGAACTGGTGTCCGAGATCCCCAAGGGCCAAGCCAAGTAATTGTAAGTTTTCATGTGAAATATGTTTATGTTATACACATATATACACTGTGCCCCACAATATACAGTATACCGCTACACTGTGGAGTCTGTTCTATAAGCACCATTGTTGTGTGGCGGCGGACAGAAAATGATCTGGAAGTGCCCCTCCTGAGACCAGGCGCTGACTGCTAGGGGAAGTCTGCTGAGCTAACGGATGCCCCCTATGGCAGTAGCACCACCATAGCCCCCATATATGGGAAAAAAATTATTGCTTCGGGGGGTGGGGGGTGGGGGGGTGAAACCATTTTCTACCGCACCGGGTGACACCAGCCCTAGCAACGCCACTAATTTTCACTAATATTTCTCCAATCTCTGGTCCTGACACACAGAAGGTATTGGACAGATGTCACATGTCACTGCAGACACCCTCTATAGAAAAAGTATTGAAAAAAATGGGGAAAAAAAAATTGGTACTGTAGCTATAAAATACTGCCAGCCTGCCACCACACACAATAGTCCTTAAAAGGACTTTTGGATCTTTGAAACATTTTTCTACTAAATAGATTGCGATCACACTCCCTACACTCTCTGTCCCTTCCAAAGCGCAGCTCTCCCTGACAACAAATGAGTCGAACATAAGTCATCGGGTGCTATATAGCCAACATGGCTACTGGCATTACAGTGAGGGCAGTACTTACCCTGCACATTTATTGGCTGCATAGGAGCCGCAAAACGTTCAGGGAGGAGACTCGAGCATGGCGCTCGAGCACATATGGTACTCGGCCGAGTACCGCCATGTGCCGAGTATAGCGATGCTTGAGCCGAACAGCAGTTCGGCCGAGCATGCTCGCTCAACACTACCTATTAGTGAAATCGCACTCTAACTACATATGAAACTATGAGGATATATATAATAAAGTGAATGAGGGGCACTCTAAATTTGGCCACACATGAATTAAGATGATAGGTTTATTGTCACATATAAAATCTGTAAAAATTATAATAATAAACAATAATAAACAATAAAAGTACAAAATAGGATATAAAAGTGACACAATTTGTAACGAGGCCCCAAAGGCGCACTAGGTCTCCCATCAGCTGCAGACCTGCTGCTTAGGTTCGGGAGCGAGGATCTGTGTTTGGCCTCGTTCCCAGGGCGGCTTTGCTAGCTAGGAGGTTCCCTGCTCCTAGGTCTGCCTTGAGCGCCGAGCTGATCACTCGGTGCTCGACTTGTCTGTCTGTCGGTCATGTGACGCTGGCCACGTCACATGACCTTCAGACCCCACTATAAATACAGGCAGCCTGCTGGCCACAGGTTGCCTGTTAGTTCTAGGTTCCTGGCTATTTGTTGGACTACTGAATACTCACTTGATCCTGTTCCCTGATGATCCTTTGCCTGCTCCTCCTGTACTGCGCATCCCTCCTGGTATTGTGACCTCAGCTCCCACCTGACTACTCTTTGCGGACTCCTCTGGTACTTCTCTACTCTCCTGGTATTTGATTCCGGCTTCTCCTGACCATTCTTTGCTTAACCCTTTGTACTGCATAGCTCTCTTGGTTCTGACCCGGTCCATTCATGTTCCGTATTTTGTCTTGTCTGTCTTCCCTGCACATATCCTAAGTAAGGAACTGTCGTCCAGTTGTCCCCTGTCATCAGGACTCGTCAGGTAAGTAGGCAGGGCCAGGGGTGAGGGTGGAGCGCAGTGGTCACTATCCTTCCCCCTGTGTGTGTGTGGACGTGACCGTTACACAATGTCTATCTATCAGTTGATAGCATAACGGTCCAAAATATTGATGATACTCAAAAAAATCGAAAAAAATCACCTTGAGAAATCGCCTTGAAAAATTGTGGTATTCTGTTATGCAAAGTTCCAATTAGCATAAATTGTGTTTTTGTTGTATATAATTCCAATCAACATAAGATCACAATAGATATTGATAATGCTTAGTGATATAAGTTGTCTCTCACCCCTCGTGATCGATTGTATTTTACTCACAGTGGGTAGATAGGTGTCCTGTTCATTCGATCGTTAGATATAGAATCGAATCGCACATGTAGCGAAGTTCTCACCGCGATGTTTGAATCCAAGGTAGTTTGTTGCAGGACCTGTGGTCTGCAGTATCCCTGGTAATCGGTCACCTGGTTTTCACGTGACTCTGAATAAAGGCGTGTCTTTGAATATCGGATCAAACGTTTAAAGCTGAAGATGAGAAATCTTGCGCTTTTTTTTCAAAATGGACCTTGTATTCCTTTTTCTTTTCCTTATATCTTTACGACCCTCACTGCTCAGTACCAGGGTTTCGGGGTTAAGGGTACCCCCTTCCTCAGTGGCTGAACAGTGAGTGTGAGCAATGGCCTTTTTATAGAACAACTGTCATTTAAGTGTTGCATTCTGGGACAGTTGCATTCTGGGACATTGAGGGTCTCTTTGAAAAGATGGATACAAAGAATCCAGGAGTTGTGCACAAAATGCTATTAGCGTCTTTGAATGGAAAATATTGCATAAAAAGCGATAGTTTTAATCAGTAAATTATGTACGTCTTCATATTAAGAGCATAAATTCCATCATATTTTCGAAAGACAACATCAGAAGCAATAAATCGCATTTATGTTTTCCCAATTTCACATGCGTTTTTGTATTCAAAGCAATAT
The DNA here is from genome assembly GCF_905171765.1 of Bufo bufo. Lineage (NCBI taxonomy): Eukaryota > Metazoa > Chordata > Amphibia > Anura > Bufonidae > Bufo > Bufo bufo. The sequence goes on from NC_053394.1 coordinate 251,300,358, forward strand.
TCATGTTATACTTTTCAAGAACATATTATAGTCACACATATTTTCACATATTTCCGTTGAAAATATCTTAAACCATAAATCGCATATACATTTTCGAAACTTCACATGCATTTCCATATTGAGAGCGACAATTATGTCCTATTTTTAACACGCATCTGCGTTTTTTAAAACCGCATGTGCGTTTTTCATGCGTTTCTCAAAATTACATCTGTGCTTTCCATATATTCTTTCCAAAATTGCTTTTTCAACCATATAATATCAACATAAAATGTTATAATTCTAAATATCCCCAATTCCTATATACATTCCGACCATAATACCCAGTGGTGAATCAATCAATAGAAAAAATGAGAATAAAATGTATTAATATATTCTGTATTATTGTCATTATTCCACTATAGGTAATGTCACTTTCCACCATATGAAAACGCATGTGCGTTTTCCCTGCACTTTTTAAGAAACGCACATGCGTCTTCCCTGATAATTGCGTGACCATGTCTATATGTATAAAAATACAAGGTATTGACAAATAGTAAAACTTCCAGTTAAAAAATATAAAAAAATATTTAAAACAAATATATAAAACCATTTTTTATGTTCTTTTGAAATTCTTTTTATTAAAATTTTTATAAACAAACAAATAGAACAGAAATTGCTTTCTAAGTCGCGTGGAAGATATGAAGAAATAAACATAAAATTTTTCACAATGTCAAAAGAGAAACATATTATAAGCGATTTGTATAACAGCTTGTATTGTGAAGAAACGATTGTAACCAAGAAGTATTGATTATCAGTAAACATTCTGCCGTGCCAACCTTTTTCTCCAGTCTCAGGAAACTTCTAGCAGCTTGGAAAATGTAGCAAAAGTGAACCACACCTGTTTTTTGCCCGCATTACGTGAATATTACATTGCCAATTTATCGCAATCAAGAGAATAATCTCGAATTTGCGAATTCGCGAATATATGATGAATATTTGCTCAATCATCTATCTATCCTCAGGACTGTGACTGTGACAAGGGCACATCCTCTGTGTCTGGAGGAAGGAAGGTTTGTACACAAACACAGAAGAGGATTCTTTATGGTAAGAGCAGTGAGACTATGGAACTCTCTGCCTGAGGAGGTGGTGATGGTGGGTTCACTAAAAGAGTTCAAGAGGGGCCTGGATGTATTTTAGGAGTGTAAGAATATTACAGCCTATAGCTACTAGAGATGGGTTTTTGATCCAGGGAGTTATTCTGATTGCCTGATTGGAGTCGGGAAGGAATTTTTTCCCCTTAAGTGGGGAAAATTGGCTTCTACCTCACAGTTTGTTCCTTCCTCTGGATCAACTTGCAGGATAACAGGCCAAACTGGATGGACAAATGTCTTTTTTCAACCTTACTTTCAAAGACTGTTACTATGTTACTAGTAATCCATGGACACACTACAGAAATTTTTACTGAGTAGCATACTCAGTATCTCTGAGCATGGAGTATGCACAGAAAGGGTTAAATATTCTGGCTCAGTTTACTGAGGAAGTAACGCACTAGCTCTAAAGAGTTCTAGGCAGTTGTGCAGACAGCCTGAAGGGAATAGGGAGCAGACATTATGTGATCCTCTCCTTAGGCATCCAGCTTCAAAAATCCAGATACTAACTGATCTCACTGGGGAGCCTCTGCTTCTGCTACAGCAAGAGAGAGAGAGAAAAAGCCATGATTCAAGAATCTGAAAGGTCAGACGAGAAGTCAGTTAGCAAGGTAACAAAGTTACATAAAGCTTTCCAGAGTCTGCTGCTGTGGAGGTGTAACAAGTTAAGACACCCTACACACCTTAGGAATGACTTTGCCAGTCATATATTTGGACCTAATATGCCCACATGCAAATTGTAGGCATTATTGATAGAATACAGTCACCAGCCAGAGATTTGAGTGAGAGAGACTTTAGCAAGAGATAATGTAACTAGAGGGACACTGCTTCAAACATTACCTCATGCACAGACATCTGGGGAGAAATTGAAATGTGTATAGATTGTTTGATGTATTATAACTGCTATTTTGCATTTAAATAAAGAAGGACATGAGTAAACCTGGTCTGGTCACACAGAATAAACTACCATTGGCACCTTTGGATACCATTACCCTACCACATCATAACCAGTGACATAAATTGCAACTTTTTTGCAGAAAATATTTTTTAACATTCCCCACCAAGGCAGCAGGTGTACATTGGAGGAACAAATATGTTTTTTTGCTGCTGTTTGTATTAAAATAAACAGAAGCATTTATCTGATGTATCCGAAGGATTTTCTTAAAGTAATATCAGATAGGGAGATATAAGTATTTTGCCTCTTTGTAAGTGCAATTATTTTGTTGCTCTTTTTAATGACTTGTACAGTTATGATGATGATTCTGGAGCATGTTCTCTCTTCCACAGCTGTGCCCCATCTTTTCTCATGTGCTTAATAACAAAGGAACTTTCTGTGAATAATGTACATTCTTATACTACACTCATAAGAAATAATAACAAAAAATGCCTTGATGCAATAAGGCTCTTGCAGTCTTGCCATCTGCCTTTTCATATTAAATGAGACTCATTTGCTATCACATTGTTGCCTGGTCTCATTCAGCATAGGGAACCTGATGCTCTAAAGATGACAAGCATGGCTACCTTGGGCTATGTGCGACTTTAGTTTACAAGCCAAAAGGCATTCTGCAGTAAAAAAAAAATCACGTTGTTAAAGGCATTTTTACTTTCAAAGACTGGACAGATGGGATATTTGACACAGTGGAAACCATCAGGAAAATATTGCTTTCAAATGCTTACCAAACAAAGCTCTGGAATTTCAGCAGATTGTCAGCTGCAACATTAGAGTAGTGTGTGGCAAAATTAAATTAAAATAAGTGTGAATTCACATATTCTAATTAAAATGACAAATGACCACTATGTGCCATATAAGTGTTGTTAATAGAAAATATTCTGTTGAGTAATGTTTGTAGTTTGGTAGCATACACAGTGTGACATCACTTAGAAATCCACTAAATGGACTATTGGAATCAGAGTATGTGTACTGTCGCATGGATCTGTAATACACCATCTGGAGAATTATAAGAACCTATACTGTACTTTCATGTGCTGCATGCTATTCATGAAAGCACACAAAGATTTTTCACTGATTTTCATAGAATATTGTAGTGCTGTCTGTTCTGCTTCGCGTTATTGACTGTTGTATAACACTAGTCAGAAAGCTTAGCAATAATTCAGAAGTCAAGAAATGTGAGACATCAGATCTGTATGTATTCTTTTTTTCTGAATAACTTTGTAAAACTACAACATAAGCATAAACAAAACATATGTGTCAGTACATAAAACATAATACAGCAGCCTCACTAACATCAGTGAGAGTACTCACAGACAATTCCATCATAAGTCCAGGAATAGATCAAGAGCTCCTCTGCATGCAGTCTGCTAGATCCAGGAGCAGTCATGAAATGTAGGAAATACAGTTCCAGGTTAAAGGTTACTGATTCTGTAAAGTTCTGGCAAGGTAGTAACTATTTTTGACCACTAGATGGCAGCAACGTCAAACAGTATAATCATTACAGCAGATTACATACATTTACTATGCACAATATGGGCAGAACACTGTCTGAGCTGCACAATACTGATTTGTGCAGTTGGCATTGCTGTGTGCACTCTTTTCTTCAATGTCATAAAAAGGTATGCAAATATTTTACTCATTTAACATTTTGGCCCATAATGCAGTGCACAATATAGAACTATATAGTGTGCAATACTGTTCCATATCTCACAATGTACAGAGGTACTAAAGTGTATAGAACTAATAACTGTGGTAACTTTTCTTATAACATACAGTATGTGTGTATTCCACAAGCATATTTAGGCTTCATGCACTCAAATTTATTATAGATTTGTGTTGAATGGATCTGTTGTATGGTGCCCATCGAAATCTATTGACCATCAGTATACCTTTTGCGTTCCGTATAGGGGCTGTTTTTTGCGTCTGTATATGGAACCATTAATTTCAATGGTTCTGCAAAAAAATGTACTCGATCTGCTCCAATGACTCTGGAAAGAAATGGGGGCTGATTGGCACAGAGGCTGAAAAAAGTGGCAGAAGGCAGAAAGATGCCTGTGCAAAAGAGCAGAAGTCATTCTGTGTTGAGCTGTTGATGAGGGTGGATGGCTCTATGCAGTGTCCGACAGAAAACTATTTTACATAGCATACAGAGGCACAAACAAGCACCTATTCTACTGTAACAGAGACAGTGTAGGGATAAAATAGAAAAAAAATACTTGTCTTATTGCCAGCACAGCATTCCAATAGCATTCTGCTGCTGAGCAATTATTCTTAAAGGATAACTCTCATATTTTCATAAAAAAATCAATTTTAGCATATGTTACTGCTGCAGCAGCATTAAGCATAAAGCAATCTTTAGTTTCTACACTTAACACAGTTTTCCTTGAGTTTTCCCCATAGTTACGGCTGTTTTGAATCCTACATTATGAGGATCTTCTCAAGATGGCTCCTCTGACAGTTCTCTGAGGCCAAAACTGCATTCCCTCAGGTCACATACAAACTAGCTGTAGCCAGCAGCTTACTGCCAGCCAATCAGATTGGATTACTGAGAGACACACCTTCTCACTCTGAAGCCTAATGCAAGCATGCAGTGTGAAGGACCGCCCCTCTGTCTTCCTAGCCGGAGACAGATGAGCCATAGCAACTGTCTTTTAAGGGAGCAGTGGAAAGGGACAGGAGACATTAATGAAAGCTGTTATTATAAGGTAATTACAGATCTTTTGGCAATCATTGACAGACTAACTCAGGTATACATGCCTAGCTCTAATAAACTAGCAAATTAAAAAAAATATGACAGTTGTCCTTTAATTAAACATTTTTTTTTTTATATATATGTTGCATTATTGCAAAAGCAATTTATGGCAAAAACCCCATTTATATACCACTGGAATTAAACTAAAATTACACTGTAGACAAAATCACATTACAAGTTTGCAACCTATGTCTTAAAGAATTGTGCAGCCTGTTTATATTGATGACCTATCCTCAGGATATATATAGCTTGCACAACCCCTTTAATAGTGAAGAAAGGTCTTTTGAACCTGCATTTTTAAATGCAAATAACACAGTAGACACAAATCTTACTAACGCCAATACTACAATATTCCCAAAGTAAATTGTCAATTGCAGTGAGTTTATTTGTAGAAGAAGTATATTTAATTGTCCCTCTGTCTTTAAATTACAGAAAACAGACCTGCAATGTTGCTATAGCCGTAATTTGTGTGACTGTATACCAAACCTATGACTTTTAATTTAAGAAAATTGTAAATTTTCTTTAGGCTTCATAATAAAAGGTTGGGAATACAGAAGCGTTGTAAATGAAAGATCCACAGACAGAATGTGGGTAATAGCAGCAGCAGCAGTCATCCAGGCAGTAGAAGTGGTAGTAGTAGTTGTAGACCACAGTCCCCCCTGGCTTCCAAAAGGTGCAACAATATTATTAAGGACAAAGAGAAGGAGATTGAGAACTGGTTGGCTTACTCCTACTCTTTTCTAGCAGGATAACTTGGAGGTCACCTTTGAGTCTGATGACTTGCATTCCTCCTGCTCCTCCTTCTTGCAGCCCAGGAGAAGCCTTTACGCTTTTCCCCCATTGAAGTTACTGCTGAGAGTACTGAGGAAGATAAGAGAGGAGAATGCCTCGGTGATCATGATAGCTCCCTTTTGGCCAAAGAGGGTTGGGTTTTCTTGGCTACGCAGGATGTCAGTGTCTTCCCCTTGGGTCCTTCCAGTCTTCCCGGGACTTCTGACTCAGGGTCCCATCCTTTCTCCAGAGGTGGAGAATCTACATTTGACTGCCTGGCTATTGAAAGGCAGATTTTGAGGAAGAAGGGGTTATCAGAGGAGGTACTAAATACTCTTTTAGCAAGCCGTAAGACAGTCATGTCCAAAATCTACTTACGGTTTTGGAAAGCCTTCTGTGCATTTGTAAATAGACCAGTCAAATGTATTTGAAGCTCCTGACTTACCTTTAGTTTTAGAATTTCTACAAGAAGGATGCAGAAAGAAGCTTAGACCTAGTACTCTAAAGGTACACATTTCAGCCTTCAGTGCTCGGTTTGAGTTCAGGCTGGCTGAGCATCCCTGGATAAAAAGATTTATTACGGCGATCTCTAAATTAGCCCCAGTACAAAAGGTTAAAGTTCCTCCATGGGATCTAAATCTAGTTCTGTCCGCCCTTACGTCAGAACCCTTTGAGTCCATTGAAGAGTTCTCCATAAAGGTCTTAATTGAAGTTAGCCTTACTAGCCATTACATCAACTAGGAGAGTAAGTGAAATCTCAGCCTTCTCTACGGAAAAGCCATATTTAAACATTTTGGAAGATCAGGTGATTATTTCACCGGATCCTTCCTTCCTTCCTAAAGTGTCTTCTTCCTTTCATCGCTCTCAGGATATCATCTTGCCTTCCTTTTGTGCCTCTCCAAAAAATAAAAAAGAATCAGAATTCCACTGTTTAGATGTCAGGAGATGTTTATTACAGTACTTGGAAATCACCCAGTCTTGGAGATCTTCCTCTAAGCTCCTCATTTCTTTTCAAGGCAAGAAAAAGGGTTCTGTTGCTTCCTCACAAACTATAGCCAGATGGATAAGACAGGCTATTCTTTTAGCTTATTTCTCCAAGAGGGTTCCCCCGCCGACGGGATTTGGTGCCCACTCTACCAGAGCAGTCTCTACGTCCTGGGCAGAGAGAGCCTCTGCCTCCATTGACCTGGAGTTCTCCTCACATGTTTTTCAGGCATTACAGGCTTTAGTTACCTTCTGAAGAGGGTCTAGTATTTGGACATAAAGTCCTTCAGGCAGTTGTCCCTCCCTAATCTGATCTCGCTTATAGATCCAAGGGTGCTGTCATAGGCGAGGGGGAAATATGTGATTCACTTAACGGTAATCTTTTTTACTTGAACCTATGACAGCACCCGTTTAATTCCCTTCCCAAAAAAAAAAAAGTGATAGATATATATATAGGTTTCTTATTGGTATGAGATGTTTTTTTCCTTAGTTCTTGAAATAGTACTGGCATGAGGGAGGTTGATACCTCCTTTAAAGTGGTTGTGTTTCCTGTTTCGTGTTCTGAGGAGAGGGCGGACACTATCCAAGGGTGCTGTCATAGGCTCAAGGAGAAAAGATTACCGGTAAGTGTAATCACATATTTTTGTTAAGCCGTCGGAGGAGGTGAACATGGCCATTTGCTGAATCTGTGAGCAGAAGGTGAAGCGTGGCCAGGGTGCCAATGTTGGCACCACGGCTCTGTGTCAACATATGCAGCATCACCATAAAGTAACCCAGGAGAACCGTGGCTCCAATGTGGTGGTCCAGCCTGCTGCAGCAACCACTGCATTGCACATTGGCACGCCCCCTTTTTCAGGCAGTCAAGGCTCCACCACCTCTGCCGAAGGAAGCTGTCTGTCCTTCCTATCATCTGCTGGTCCTAATACTCCTGCTCCTCCTCCTTCTAGTTAGTCATTCCGTCAGCAATTGATCACCAAAGCAATTGCCAAGAGACAACATTATGCATGCACTCATCCAACGGAACATAAGCTGGCTGAAAGTGCTCCTAGCCAAGTTGCTGGTGCTGCAGTCCTTCTCTTTCCAAGTGGTGGATTCTGCACCTTTCAGAAAACGGATGGCTTGTGCCAAGCCGAGGTGGAGACTCCAAAGCCGTCATTTCTTTGCCAAATAGGCAGTACCAGCCCTGCACACCTATGTAGAACAGAAGGTGGGTCAGTCCTTGAGCCTATCGGTGTCTGCCAAAATGCACAGCAGCGCCGACGTGTGGAGCTCTAACTACAATTTATGTCCTTTAAAGCCCACTGGGTAAATGTGGTTCCTGCCAAGCCAAACCTGCAACTTGGCCAGGTGATGACGCTTTCGCCTCCACGTTCTCACAACATTGGTCCTGTGACAATGTCTGCCTCTGCCTTCTCATCCTCTACTGCAGGGACAATTCACAGTGCCAGTCCAGCATACTACATGTGCAGGGCACTGCTGTTTCATGCTGTTCTGCACCTCGTTTGCCTGGGCAAGCGGAGTTGCACAGGGGAGGAACTGCTCCGCATACTTTATCAAGAAATCAAATCCTGGCTTTCTCTGCGACCACTCAACATCGGAACCATGGTGACCGACAACGGGAATAAAATGGTGTGGGTGCTGTGTCAAGGAAGGATGAGTAATGCACCCTGCATAGTGAACATGTTCAATCTGGTTGTCAAACGATTCCTGAAGTCCTCCACCCATCTGCAAGACATCCTAAAAATGGCCAGGAAACTTTGCCTGCACTTCAGCCACTCATAAACTGCAAAGCACACACTCCTTTAGCTGCAGCGGAAGAACGACATCCCCCAACATAGGCTGATATGCAACGTTTCCACCCGTTGGAATTCCACCCTCCATATGTTGGACCGACTATACGAACAGGCAGGATTTCTTGATTATACAGGCAGACAAAGGTACTTCCCTGTGTAACTTCGATGTTAGCCAGTGGCAGCTCATGCATGACACCTGCCGTTCTTTTATGCTCTTTAAGGAGGCCACATTATTATGTCATTATTATTAAAACCTCTCAAGAAAAACAACCCAAAACAAAAAATTTGACATTGTTATCACGGTCAGATGTAGTTTAGTGGATGGTCTTGTAGGCAGAGTAGAGATGAAACACTCGGACACTATCCCTATATTTGACTGTGGGACCTGTATAATACCCATAAATAATTCCTTAAGTCATGAATGACGTGCTAACAAGAATTAGGGGGATTTCTTTGTCTTCATCCACACTCCTGGCAAGCTTGGATGTGGAAGCCCTCTATAGCAATATAGATCATGAGCTGGGCATCCAGGCTATAAAGTATTTTTTGGATACAAAGAGCACCAATTTTCACGAGCACAATTTATTTATTTTATCACTGTTAAGATTTATCTTAACCCATAACTATTTCCTCTGTAACGGTGCCTTCTATAAACAGATGAAGGGCACCGCGATGGGGACCCCGTGTGCACCCACTTTTGCAAATTTGTTTTTAGGGTGGTGGGAGGACACCATTGTTTTCACGGACACAATGGCACAATTCACCAATCACATTTTATTTTGGGGTCGATTTATCGACGATGTTTTGTTGTTTTGGGAAGGGGGGGAAGATGAATTCGTCACCTTTGTGGATAGGTTAAATCAGAATCAAATAGGCATGCATTTCACTTCTGAAATTCATCCTAATCAGATATGTTTCCTTGACCTCTTAATCCAGAAGAATATGGATGGGCAAATCTTAACACAAATATTTCGAAAGCCTACTTCAACCAATAGTCTTCTCCACTGGACTAGTTGGCATCCAGTGGCATTGAAAAAAGGAATACCAGTGGGGCAGTACTTGAGAGCCAGAAGGAACTGCGCCACTGAAGAGGCTTTCAAGAAAGAGGCTGATGAGCTCTACAATCGATTCAGGAGTAGGGGGTACCCAAGTAAGTGTCTCAAAAAGGCATTTAATCCTGCTAAGAGCATGAATAGGGATGAATTAATATCTGGAAATTATAAAGCCAACCAGGAGAAAGAAGGAAGAGACAAAATGATTAGATGCATAGGGACCTATGACTGTGGTAACCAACAGGTGATGAAGATTCTAAAGAAACACTGGAAGGTACTCACCAGCGATGACCAACTAAGAGCTGTTCTGCCATCTTATCCCAGTGTTACATACAGGAGAGGACAAGCTTGTCCATAGTTTTCTCCCTGAAAGACAAATGATAAACACGAATTGGTTAAAATCCAGTATTACCGGCTCATTTCCCTGTGGTGGTTGTACTTTCTGTAAATTTTTACCTAAAGTAAAAAAATTCAAAAACCCTACAGATGGACGTGATTATGTAATCAGAGAATTCTTCAACTGCCGGAGCAGTGGCATTATTTATATTGCCTCATGCAATTGTCCCAAACTATACGTGGGTAAGACCACACAGGAATTGAGGCGAAGAATATCTGGCCACATCAGTGCCATAAATACGGGTAAAGATACGTCATTATATAGGCATATCACGTATGCCCATGGCGGAAATCTAGAGGTCCTCAAATTTTGGGGCCTTGTGAAGAAAACACTGGGACCAAGAAGAGGCAATTTAGACATTAAACTCCTACAGGAAGAGGCCAGATGGATACACAGACTACAGACCCTAAATCCAGGTGGCCTAAATGAGGGTTTTTCATATACGGCCTTCATTTAAAATTTAACGTAACATAATAGTGACAAGTAAAACATAAAAAATAATTAAAAATTAAAAGAATGAAAACATTAAAAACACTAAACAAGAAGAAATGTTAATACAGACCTCAGTTTGACTACAGAGATTACCGCAGTACAATCACAGGACAGCCATAATAAATCCCCCCCCCTCCTCCCCCCCTGAATAGACTGATGTTTAGAACCATCCTACTAACACAGCCTCCTCCGCCGCCGCTTTTCTCTCTCCGCTTCCCCCCCCCCTCCCCCTACCTCCATTTTCTCTTCACATATGTGTAATATTATGGAGAAGCAATCTATTACATGCTCCATTATCAGTGAAGAATATAAAGTGTAGAGGAGGGCACTGATTAGCACATTTCTGTCGACTAATAAACAATTAACAGTGACTAAATAAGCAGTCTGTCTGAGTTCATAACTCCTCTGCGATAAATGCCACTTTTTGGCATAGTACAGAGTTTGGTGGAATCATCACCTATTGGTAACTTAGAGATCTGAACAAAATTCTGTCATTTATGATGTAAAGCATGGTGGACGCATGAAGTTTATATCGTAGGCTGTCATAATTAATTGTATAGTCCCATGCTATTTATTAATGGCTGTTATTGTCATTGATGTGCAAATAAACAATATTATAACTGCCGGTTTATATGCAGATAGACAGTATGCGATCATACATAGAATGTATTGATCACATGTCTGGGAGGCAAAGAATGGGTTAATACCTAACTTTGAAGGCAAGGGGAGTGTTTCAAAATAGGGGGGAGGAGACTACTGACGATCTAACTACTTCAGATAGAACGTGGGCGTCCCTCCATTCATGCCCCACGCTACGTTTACCTGCGGTGGAGATGATGAGGAGGCATAGGGAGGTGCACAGGATATGACGTCGGTGTATTGAGCTGGCCGGAAAGCGGGGGGCTTGGTTAAGGAAGCGACTGTGATTGGTCGCCGGGGGATGACTCTGACACCTGGGCGGGATCTGTGAAAGTACAAAAGAAGGTCCTATGAAGCGCGCGCGCTCATATACCCCGCATCCCCTGACGAAGCCACAGTGTGTGGCGAAACATGTCGGGAGGGGAGGTATAGAGCGTCCTTTTAAACAGTGAGCAGTTACAGGGCAAATACTGTGTATATGCTGCGGATGAGCAGCCGAGCATATTAGGAGAGATTGCTAACTTACAGGAGTATTGTTTGTAGCGGTCACACATGCCGCCTATGAGAACAGCTAGAAAAGATGCAGTGTAGTGCTGATAGAGTCCAATAAAGGAGGACAGTCAGTGGACAAGGAGACTGGAGAACTTAAGTAGCCCCCAGAGTTATACAAACATATACAAGCAGTAAATAGCAACAAGGCTAGCTAATGGTAGCCTTGTATATAGTGATCAGTTATAGAGGTATCTGGTGGAGGTTAGAGGGCATAACAATTGAACCCAATACATGGTTGGCCTCTATTTATGTAGAAGCACTGTATACTTCAATCCCTCATGGTAAAGGCTTGGCAACAGTAAAGTATTTTTTAGACACTAGATCTATTGAATTGTCTAAACACAATCACTTTATCATCCAATTTCTAAATTTTCTACTCACCCATAATTATTTTGTATTCGATGGTCATTTTTACCACCAGCTCAGGGGCACCGCAATGGGTAGCCCATGTGCGCCCACTTATGGAAATTTACTCCGTCATGTTTTCCAAGTCTATGACCCATTGGACCAAATACATCCAGTTATGGTTGAGGTTTATAGACGATATTTTGTTGCTGTGGTCCGGAACCAAGGAAGAATTTACAACAATTTTGCAGGAGACAATTTTTTTACCTTTGAAATGCACCATGACTCTATAAATTTTCTTGATAGGCGGATTCAAAGGGGCGAGAACAACTGTATTAAAACAACCCTATACTGCAAAAAAACATTGACGAACAGCCTACTAAGATGGGAGATTTTTCACCCAAAGGCTTTAAAAAAAGGGATCCCAAAAGGGCAGTTTCTCAGAATTCTGAGAAACTGCTCTGATTCCAATAACTTTACTAGGGAAGCATCTAAGTTATTTGATTGCTTCAAACAAAGGGGATACCCATATTCCTGTCTGTATGAGGCATGGGGAAACACTAACATTATGGATAGAAGTAGACTTCTCCAATCTAAAGAGAAGAATGAACGAACTGAGGTGATCCGAATAATAGTGACGTTTGATACGGAATCCCATCAAATCTGGGAAATTCTTGGCCGCTACTGGTCTCTGTTATAAATGGATCCTGATTTGGAGTAAGTCCTCCCGGAGTTCCCGGCAATTACTTTCAGATGTGGACGGAGTATAGGGGATTCAATAGTACAGAGCCACATCGAAACCACCATAATAGAAAATTTGGCAAGTTCAGATGTGGTAAATGTAAAGCCTGTCAATATATCCATACAGGTGATACATTTGCGGATAGTAAGCAAACTAAGACATTTAGGTTCCTTCTCCACCTTCAATACGATTGGTGTTGTTTATCTGGCCCAATGTAACTGTGGACTTAAATATGTAGGCAAAACTTGCAAAAGTATTCTGGAACATATAGGAGCTATTCGGAATAAACGCGATAAGCCATTATCCAGACATGTGATACTTCACCACCTGGGTGATCCCAAAACATTAGATTTCAATATGATTGAGACCATTAGACAATCTATTAGAAGGGGTGACGCTGATAGGTTATTAAAGCAAAAAGAGTCAAGTGGACATATACTCTTCATACAGTCACCCCTTCAGGCCTCAACGAAAAAATTGATTTCTCATGCTTCCTGTGAGATATATAGCCTATCCCCCCTTCGTCTTTCTCCAATTGAATTAATATCAATATATTGCCACTGTACGCAATATAAACTTTATTGTGAATTTTTTCCCATCCTTTAACAACCTAATACTAAACTTTGTTCACATCTTACCATGGATCTGAAAATATTGATCCTATCAGTGTACTGTTAATTTATATATGTGTAGGCTGACACAATTCCCTCCAATTTGTTCTTTAACAATGCGATTTTACATCTGGTGGCAATATGGTTACCAGTACGCCAAACTCCCGGTCATGTGATCCGAAATCTGGTCTTGTGACCGAATTTGGTCATCAGGAAATCGCGTGCTACTTGGTTTAACTAGGAGCGGGACATGTGATTTTAAATCGTTCATGGGGAATTAGACCCGCCCTCCACTCCATCTGACACGCTGACTTTACCGCAATCTTGGCGTTCGTGCTACATTATGTCGGACCCCCGCAGTCCTTTCTGTAAAGTGCGGGCTTATGTGACTTTGTTAATGCATATGTTTACCGTTGACCACTTAATAGTGTATAATAATCTGTCTGCACTAACCACTACCTGGTTTTACAACTTGCATCTATTATTTTATAACTTGGATGCCCTAAGTATGTTTCAGCTGTGGTACGCTACGGCTTGTGGGGTAAAACCCCATAAGATTGATATCTAGTATATACTATGCCATGAGTACTGGATCAGGCCTTTATACTTTCAATGGAGGGATGAAGAAATATATGTGACAAGCTCTATATTTGTTTATATCTTTATTTTCAACTTAGAGAGCTCATTAGGTCTCATATAGTCACATCTGTGATCACACTGGTGGTATAATTGCATTGTTGATGTCGTAGGGAGTGTAATTGTTGTCAGCCTTATCCTTGTGACATATCGATATGTAATTAGCTTAGGGTACTTTCACACTAGCGTTTTTCTTTTCCGGCGCTGAGTTCCATCCTAGGGGCTCAAATCCGGAAAAGAACTGATCAGTTTTATCCTAATGCATTCTGAATGGAGAGTAATCCATTCAGGATGCATCAGGATGTCTTCAGTTCAGTCTTTTTGACTGATCAGGCTTTTCAGAAAACCGTAGCATGTTGTATTTTTACCTCCGGCCAAAAATCCTGAACACTTTGACTGAACGCCGGATGTGAATGTGAAAAAAAAGTTAAAGTCCATAAATGGCGGATCTGTTTTTTCCAATGCATTTTTTCATTGTGATCAAAATCCTGATCAGGATTCAAATGTAATCCGTTTTACACACGTTTTTCCGGATCCGGCGGGCTGTTCCGGTGTCGGAATTGAACGCCGGATTTAAACAACGCTAGTGTGAAAGTGGCCTTATAATCAGTATAAACAATGATTATTCAGCAATTAACTAGCTTACATAAACAATGTGATCTAGAGATGTATTTAGCACATATTTGAATCTGGACATATAGTGATTATGTACCCAGCTGTAATGATCAATGTTCTGACACTTGGGGCATGATTAACTTGTACTAGATCTGTGTTGTGCATGTGTTGGTGACATCGATTGTGATGTACTGCCTTTTTATGTCCCCTGATGAGCCCTAGATTGAACAGAGCGAAACGCATTGGAAATTGTGACCATATATAAAGAGATTTGAAAAACTATATATATAGTATTTTACCAACAACCATCATAACCACAGATGGATGGACAACTTTGATTGCATGGTTGTACCATTTAAGCTTTAGTTGCAGTATTTTGGATATTTATTAACTGTTCACATTTTATTTATCACAAGTGCACAATTTTGGTGTTTTATAATTTTTAGTATGTATGTTAGTCTGGTCTTTGATTTAGTGATAGGCCATCCTTGTAGGTGACCCCGACTCAGGGCTATCCTAGGGCATTCAGGAGGTTCCTGATACGGGATCGCCCCTATCGGGGCGGCTATTCAGTCTTTGTAGGGAGGGCATATAGTCTCGGGGTCAAATATAGGGATAGTGCCCGAGTGTTTCATCTCTACTCTGCCTACAAGACCATCCACTAAACTACATCTGACCGTGATAACAGTGTCAAATTTTTAGTTTTGGGTTGTTTATCTTGGGAGGTTTTAATAACAATAATCCTAATAAAGGTTAAGTTTTATGAGGGATAATCTGTGAATTCTCACTTTATTTGTCAGTCACCAGAACTATGGGATGAACAATGTCATTCCAAAATGAAGGCAAAAGGGCCAACAAAAAGGGTATATTAGATTGAAGGTGCGGATAGTGTTATCCTCAATAACTTCACACGCTACCGTGCATTTCCAAGTTTAAATAATTCTGTCCCTAAACGTATACCTGTCACCCAGCGCCTAAATAATAGGCCTCAAATTTATATTCAGCTAAATCTATGTTTATTGCTGAGGCTGGTCAATTTATTTAGTGTCCGCCAAAGCACAGTTTTTGTTCTGGGTTGAATACAATTCCCAACTTAGCAATTCCCTAAATCAGTGGTTTCTGCTCTATCAGGCCTACTTTAAATCTATCCATAAAAGGGTATATTAGATTGAAGGTGCAGATAGGGTCATTCTCAATAACTTCACACACACGCTACCGTGCATTTCCAAGTCTAATTCTGTCCGTAAACGTATACCTGTCACCCAGCGCCTAAATAATAGGCCTCAAATTTATATTCAGCTAAATCTGTTGATACTGCTGAGGCTGGTCAATCTATTTAGTGTCTGCCAAAGCACAGTTTTTGTTCTGGGTTGAAATACAATTCCCAACTTAGAGCAGAAACCACAAATTTAGGGAATTACTATCAGGCCAAGTTTAAATCGATCCATAAAAGGGTATATTAGATTGAAGGTGCGGATAGTGTCATCCTCAATAACTTCACACGCTACCGTGCATTTCCAAGTTTAAATAATTCTGTCCGTAAACGTATACCTGTCACCCAGCGCCTAAATAATAGGCCTCAAATTTATATTCAGCTAAATCTATGTTTATTGCTGAGGCTGGTCAATTTATTTAGTGTCCGCCAAAGCACAGTTTTTGTTCTGGGTTGAATACAATTCCCAACTTAGCAATTCCCTAAATCAGTGGTTTCTGCTCTATCAGGCCTACTTTATTTTTTATTTTTTTTTTTTTTTTTTTTTTGTCAGTGTGCACATTTTCTTTTTTATTTTTATTTATATTTTTATTGAAAATTTTCAAATATAACAGAAGGTAACAGGAAATACCAAGGTATATGCTCGCAGGCTACATCATAGTATAGTTAAGTTCAGAGTGAGACCATAGCGAATAAATCAATATAACACAGTACATGGGTTAGCTTACATGTCATACATTAGAGGCTTGAGACAATCCAGCTACAATTGAAAGGCAATTAATACTGGGTACGATACCAAATATACAGAAGGGTAGTGATATCAGATGCCAACATATTTTGGTCTACTCTTTGGGATGTTGAGGTCTGATAATCAGAGCATGGAATGTGTTGAGAGGATGTGGAAAAAAGTAGCTTGTGCGCACCAAAATATCTAGACATCAGTAGTGCTCTGGGATTTAGGGGTTCTGTAGTTGGACCATTTGATCCATTTTTTGAGGAATATTATAGGTGTGCGAGTTTCCCAAGAAGAAAGTTCCTCAAATCTGTGAATCTGATCAATTTTTTGAATCCACTGATCTATAGGGGGGGTTGTCGGTTGAAGCCAGTATTTAGGGAGTTGGAGACGAGCCGCCAGTATCATTTGTGAGAATACAAATGGCTGCTTGAGGGTCTCCATTTCCTGGGAGAAGGAAAGAAGTGCAATTTGCGGGGAAGGTTGGATCGAGGAACCACAGACTTTATTAGCAGTTGAGAATACCTCGCGCCACCATTCATGTATAAGCGGACATGTCCACCAAATATGTAGGAAAGTTCCCTTCTCCCCATGACACCTCCAGCAGGTATCCGATGTGGACCCTGTGTATCTTGCTGTCTTATCCGGTGTATTGTACCATCTAGTAAGGATTTTATAACTGTTTTCCTGGATTCTAACACAGCGGGAAACATTATGTGGGGATTCTAGTAATTTAGGTAGGGATGCGTAAGGAATTGTAATGTTTAAATCCAATTCCCATTGTCTAATAAAGGATGGCTTAGCTATCATGGGAGGTAAGCGCAGCTTACTGTATATCAGTGAGATGAGTTTTCTGGGTATTGTTTGTGAGGAAATCAAAGCCTCCAACCAGACTAGAGGGCGTAAAAGGTCGCCCCCTGTGATGTGTTGCTTTAGATAGGCTCTGAGATAAGCCACAGAGAGAAAATCTCGTGGATGAGGGCTTAGCAGAGCGTTAGTGTCCTTCGAGTCCATCCATGCTCCAGCAGGTAGGGCTAGGGATATTATTGGGATTGAGGAGGAGATCAACCCTAAAGAAGTTGAGCCTCTTAAGGGAGGGGGAGCTGTATTAATGACATCTGTTATGGACAGTAAGGGCGAAGGGAATGGGATCGAGCAATGCGTGGATGATAACCATTTCCATGCCTCCAGAGTGGCTCTAAGAATTAGATAATGAGACATGCGGCCAGGAAAGACCGTCTTATGTCCCAAGATAAGTGCTCTAGGTGAACTATTCAAAATGCCTAATTCCATCTGAACCACAGCGGAAGCAGGAGAAGGGCTTAACCAGGCTATTGCGTGTGAAAGAAGAATAGCTTTCCCATACAGCTCATGGTTTGGAAGGCCTATTCCCCCTGCATGTCTAGGTTTGGTAAGGAGGGTAAACGAGAGTCTCGCTTTCTTTCCACTCCAGATGAATGACCTGAACTTTTTCGTAATTTCATCATAATAATGTTTAGGGACAGGGATGGGGAGGACTTGCTGTAAGTAGGTAAGCCGGGGAAGTATTAAGGAGGAGAGAAGGTTTTTGCGACCAAACCAAGAAAGCGTTGGGTTGGTATGGGCCAGATTATCAATTGATTCAATGAGTGACCTTTTCAAGGGAGTATAGTTGAGAGAAAAGAGATCATTTATGTCTGGGCTAATCTTGACCCCCAAATACGTGATGTTGGGAGAAGACCAATTGAATGGGGAGTCGGTCATCAATTGACGTTTAGTTATCTGGGGAATCCCTGAGCAAAGGGCTAATGTTTTGCTGGCATTAATTTTAAAATCTGATATGGCGCTGTATGTGTTAAGGTGAGATTGGATTCGTGGAAGGGATATCTTCGGGTTGATAATCATCATGAGTACGTCATCTGCAAAGGCAGCTACTTTCTGTTCTTTACCCCCCACACATAGACCCACAACCTCCCGGTCCAGTCTTATAGTTGCAAGCAGCGGCTCGAGAGCCAAAATAAATAAGAGGGGTGAAAGGGGGCAACCTTGACGGGTCCCATTCCTAATAGCAAAAGGATAAGGGGAGGATAAATTGCCGTTAACTATGACTGAAGCAGTTGCTTGTTCATACATCGAGAATGTTGCTTTGATAAAAGGATCGGGTAGACCAAAGCTCGGCAATACTTGCTTTAAATACGACCAGTTCACCCTATCGAATGCTTTCTCAGCATCCGTGCTGAGTAAAAGCAGAGGAGAGGATATCCGTTTAGCATGGCAGAGGGTATTAATCACTCTGGTAGTATTGTCCTTGCCTTCCCTGTTGCGAACAAAGCCCACCTGATCCCCATGAACAAGTTGAGGAAGTAATATAGCTAACCTGTTAGCTAGCATTTTGGCCAGGAGCTTGAGATCCATGTTTAGGAGGGAAATGGGCCTATAGCTGGAGCATAGTTTGGCGTCCTTCCCTTTTTTAGGAATTAAGGTAATTTGGGCCGCCGTCATATCCCTTGAAAGAGGGATACCCTTAAGGGACTGATTACAGACTTCAAGGAGATGGGGGAGAAGAAGCTCCTGAAATGTTTTATAATATGTTAGCGGAAGTCCATCAGGGCCTGGACTTTTCCCTGTCGGCATTTGATGCATTGCTTTTTTGAGCTCATTTAGGGAAAAGGGAGCTTCCAGATTCGATTTTTGATTTGTGGAAATGTTAGGTAGTTTGGCGGCTAACAGAAATGATGATGTGATTGAGGCGCGAGCTTCTGGGTTCATTGTTGTGGGGAGATTGTAAAGATCTTTGTAAAAGGAGCGGAATTGGGCTGCAATCTGGTTAACCGAGAATATTGGAGTCCCATCCTCTGAGGAAAGTTGGTGAACGTAGTTTGCCGACCTCCTCCGTTTAACCCTGTTCATCACAAACTTGGTGGCCCTGTCACCGTGCGCAAAAAATTTGTGTTGGGCGTTCATGTAGTATTTAGCTGCTCTAGATGCTAGAAGTTTTGAGTTTGGCCCTATATTCCGACAACTCCTGAAGTTTGGTGTCAGAGGAATTATTTTTGTGCTGAGATTCAAGTCTCTGGATACTTTCTAGTGTGTCGTCTATTTCTCTTTCCCTCATTTTCTCGTGGTACGTGCCTATGTTTATGAAATGTCCCCTAATTACAGGCTTATGAGCGTCCCACAAGGTATTGACTGATAATTCGGAACTTTCATTTAGGGAGAAATATTCAGTTAAATGTTTGGAGATTTGCTCAACTGAGTCCTGGTAACCCAAAAGGGATTCATTTAATCGCCAGTTAAAACACGAAGGTGTTTCATTAGGGGCCAAAACCTTAATATATATTGGGGAGTGGTCTGACACATGAATTGAGCTAATGGATGCCTCCCTGCACAAGTGAATGTGCTCTTTGGAGATGAACAGATAATCCAATCTGTGATAAGTGCCATGTGTTGGGGAATAAAAAGTAAAATCTAAGGTATTAGGATTGTGAGATCGCCACACATCTATTAGGTGCAAATCCCAGAGGATATTTCTAATAGTTTTTAGAGATTTTTTTAGAGTGAACTGATTTATGTGAGGAGATGTCTAATCGTGGAAAAAGTGCCACGTTCAGATCACCCCCCGCAATCACTATACCCTCCTTAAAAGATTCTATTACAGGGAAGATGTCAGAAAACCAACGGGAATGGTTAGAGTTTGGGGCGTAAATGTTAATAAAAGTATATATTTGCGGCCCTATAGTGCCTTTAAGCAAAATAAATCTACCCTCTGGGTCTAGATTTTGGCTGATAAATTTAAAAGGGATTTTCCTTTGTAGCCCTATACTAACTCCACAAGAAGCAGAAGAGCTGCTCCCACAGTGATACCAATTGGAGTAGTGAGAGAACCGCATGTCAGGGTAGTGGTTGAAGCGGAAGTGTGTCTCTTGTAAGAATAACACTCCGGCCCCAGCTTTTCTTAGGATGGCAAAGATCTGGCTCCGTTTTGAGGGGGAGTGAAAACCTTTGACATTATAAGAAGCCACCGACAAGTCAGCCATTTAATGTGGTGTGTGTAAATTTACCTTGTGGCTGATGAAGCCTTAACTGAGAGATAATATCAGGTTTGTGAGGGTCGGCTGTCCCGTGTGTCAAAGAGGCTGAGTGTGAGAGGCATTCACTCCATATCAGTGAAATAAGCAGACACCTTGGATTAGAAGAAGGAGAAAAAGGGGACATAACACAACTGGTTAAACAAACAAAAAATGAGAAAACATACAACATAGGATATTTCATGATCCTAATCAGGAGGGGGTTGTTTGGTCAGTAGACCGATAAGGAGAACGTATAATGCCTAGGACAAGGTTATGCTAAGGCGAAAATGGAAAAAGCTCTATAGATAGTAAAGCAGGCTATATATGTGGGAACATACTAGCAGTGGATTCTCGTGACCTAAGTTAACATTATAACAAGTCATTTAACTGTTATCATAGCCTAGAACTATAAGAAAACAGACAGATAGAACCATCTATTGTTCCTGAGAAAGACTTCTTGGAGTGAGCTGAAGATTTCTTTTTTTGGAGCGGGAGGACTTCGGGGTACGAAGCACTTCAAAAGGGGCCGCTTTGGGAATATCCGGCAGGGTGCATAGATCTTGAAAAAGTTCCCAATTCTCGATCGGCATAGGAGGTACTTTCAGATGATCATAGGCGACTGCAAGATCTGTAAATGAGGAGATATTGACTCTTTTGCCCGCGTAGGTGAAGGACAGGCCAAATGGGTAGGACCACCTATATAAGATTTTTTTGGACCGAAGCCAATCTGTTAAAGGCTTGAGGGACCTGCATTTCCTCAAAGTTGAAGGGGCTAGGTCCTGATAGATATCAATCTTGGTTTCTTGAAACGAGAAGTCAGGATGATTACGTGCGGCATCCAATATGGCTGCTTTAACTTGAAAGTTGAGGAACTTACAAATTATGTCCCTGGGCGGTTCGGCTGGCTTAGGCTTGGGTCTCAGGGCTCTGTGCGCCCGTTCTATGGTTACTTCTTGTGGGAAGTTGGGGCCCAGCAATGACCCGCAGATTTCATGTTTCGGCGCCCCCTATTTTCCTGGTCTTCTAATGAACTATGGAGGTCATTTAGATACACTGCGCACCGACGGAGGGAATCCGACACCGCAGACTGGTGATTCAAAATCTCTGTCTCATGCAGCTCCAGGCTTTCCACCCGGTCCCCGATCTGTCTCACCTCATGTCTGCATGCTGACAGCTCTGCAAGGATCGGCTCCATTACTCTGTTCAGAGCATTATCAAGGTATTTCCTTGTAATCGGGAGGTCTGCGCTGGGTTGTGCATCTTCTATGTCGCTATCCTCCTCCGCTTGTGCTGATGAGCGCTTCAGGGCTTTTCTCTGTGGTGACGGCGCCATCTTAGGTTCCCTTGCGGCCACCGTTGATGCGGCTTTTTAAAGAAATTTCTCCATGTCCCCGCTTGCGATTTGATTTCTGGACGGAGCAGGAGTGTCTCCATGTCTGGCATTCCCGATCTTTACCATTTTCGCCACTGATAGCTTATGTTAGCTGATGTTAGGGACGATTCTCTTCACAGAGCCGAGAGCTATGCGACCATCTTCATCCGGCGCAAGCTCCGCCCCCCTATCAGGCCTACTTTAATTCTATCCATAAAAGGGTATATTAGATTGAAGGTGCAGATAGGGTCATTCTCAATAACTTCACACACACGCTACCGTGCATTTCCAAGTCTAATTCTGTCCGTAAACGTATACCTGTCATCCAGCGCCTAAATACTAGGCCTACAATTTATATTCAGCTAAATCTGTAGTTACTGCTGTGCCTGTATTAGTGTAATACGGTACCTAAATAGATAGCCAGATAGTGTTAGGTGCCTGTAAAAAAAGGCCTGAATTTGAATTCAATACATTGGGCCAAATAATTTTTTTCTTATTGTGGTGAACGGTAACAATGAGGAAAACATCTAGTAAGGGACGCGGACGCGGACATGGTCGTGGTTGTGTTAGTGGACCCTCTAGTGCTGGGAGAGGACGTGGCCGTTCTGCCACAGCCACACGTCCTAGTGAACCAACTACCTCAGGTCCCAGTAGCCATCAGAATTTACAGCGATATTTGGTGGGGCCCAATGCCGTTCTAAGGATGGTAAGGTCTGAGCAGGTACAGGCATTAGTCAATTGGGTGGCCGACAGTGGATCCTGCACGTTCACATTATCTCCCACCCAGTCTTCTGCAGAAAGCGCACAGATGGCGCCTGAAAACCAAGCCCATCAGTCTGTCACATCACCCCCATGCATATCAGGGAAACTGTCTGAGCCTCAAGTTATGCAGCAGTCTCTTATGCTGTTTGAAGACTCTGCTGGCAGGGTTTCCCAAGGGCATCCACCTAGCCCTTCCCCAGCGGTGGAAGACATAGAATGCACTGACGCACAACCACTTATGTTTCCTGATGATGAGGACATGGGAATACCACCTCAGCACGTCTCTGATGATGACGAAACACAGGTGCCAACTGCTGCGTCTTTCTGCAGTGTGCAGACTGAACAGGAGGTCAGGGATGAAGACGATGCAGGGGACGATGAGGTCCTAGACCCCACATGGAATGAAGGTCGTGCCACTGACTTTCACAGTTCGGAGGAAGAGGCAGTGGTGAGACCGAGCCAACAGCGTAGCAAAAGAGGGAGCAGTGGATAAAAGCAGAACACCCGCCACCAAGAGACTCCGCCTGCTACTGACCGCCGCCATCTGGGACCAAGCACCCCAAAGGCAGCTTCAAGGAGTTCCCTGGCATGGCACTTCTTCAAGCAATGTGCTGACGACAAGACCCGAGTGGTTTGCACGCTGTGCCATCAGAGCCTGAAGCGAGGCATTCACGTTCTGAACCTTAGCACAACCTGCATGACCAGGCACCTGCATGCAAAGCATGAACTGCAGTGGAGTAAACACCTTAAAAACAAGGAACTCACTCAGGCTCCCCCTGCTACCTCTTCTGCTGCTGCCGCCTCGGCCTCTTCCTCCGCCTCTGGAGGAACGTTGGCACCTGAAGCCCAGCAAACAGAGGCTGTACCACCAACACCACCACCACCTCCGTCACCAAGCATCTCAACCATGTCACACGGCAGCGTTCAGCTCTCCATCTCACAAACTTTTGAGAGAAAGCGTAAATTCCCACCTAGCCACCCTCGATCCCTGGCCCTGAATGCCAGCATTTCTAAACTACTGGCCAATGAAATGCTGTCATTCAGGCTGGTGGACACAGACAGCTTCAAACAGCTCATGTCGCTTGCTGTCCCACAGTATGTTGTTCCCAGCCGCCACTACTTCTCCAAGAGAGCCGTGCCTTCCCTGCACAACCAAGTATCCGATAAAATCAAGTGTGCACTGCGCAACGCCATCTGTGGCAAGGTACACCTAACCACAGATACGTGGACCAGTAAGCACGGCCAGGGACGCTATATCTCCCTAACTGCACACTGGGTAAATGTAGTGGCGGCTGGGCCCCAGGCGAAGAGCTGTTTGGCGCACGTCCTTCCGCCGCCAAGGATCGCAGGGCAACATACTTTGCCTCCTGTTGCCTCCTCCTACTCGGCTTCCTCCTCCTCTTCTTCCACCTGCTCATCCAGTCAGCCACACACCTTCACCACCAACTTCAGCACAGCCCGGGGTAAACATCAGCAGGCCATTCTGAAACTCATATGTTTGGGGGACAGGCCCCACACCGCGCAGGAGTTGTGGCGAGGTATAGAACAACAGACCGACGGTGCTGCCGGTGAGCCTCAAGCCTGGCCTGGTGGTGTGCGATAATGGGCGAAATCTCGTTGCAGCTCTGGGACTAGCCGGTTTGACGCACATCCCTTGCCTGGCGCATGTGCTGAATTTGGTGGTGCAGAAGTTCATTCACAACTACCCCGACATGTCAGAGCTGCTGCATAAAGTGCGGGCCGTCTGTGCGCGCTTCCGGCGTTCACATCCTGCTGCTGCTCGCCTGTCTGCGCTACAGCGTAACTTCAGCCTTCCCACTCACCGCCTCATATGCGTCATGCCCACCAGGTGAAACTCCACCTTGCACATGCTGGACAGACTGTGCGAGCAGCAGCAGGCCATAGTGGAGTTTCAGCTGCAGCACGCACGGGTCAGTCGCACTGCGGAACAGCACCACTTCACCACCAATGACTGGGCCTCCATGCGAGACCTGTGTGCCCTGTTGCGCTGTTTCAAGTACTCCACCAACATGGCCAGTGGCGATGACGCCGTTATCAGCGTTACAATACCACTGCTATGTCTCCTTGAGAAAACACTTAGGGCGATGATGGAAGAGGAGGTGGCTTAGGAGGAGGAGGAGGAGGAAGAGGGGTCATTTTTAGCACTTTCAGGCCAGTGAATCAGAGGGAGGTTTTTTGCAACAGCATAGGCCAGGTACAAATGTGGCCAGACAGGGCCCACTACTGGAGGACGAGGAGGACGAGGATGAGGAGGAGGTGGAGGAGGATGAGGATGAAGCATGTTCACAGCGGGGTGGCACCCAACGCAGTTTGGGCCCATCACTGGTGCGTGGCTGGGGGGAAACGCAGGACGATGACGATACGCCTCCCACAGAGGACAGCTTGTCCTTACCTCTGGGAAGCCTAGCACACATGAGCGACTACATGCTGCAGTGCCTGCGCAACGACAGCAGAGTTGCCCACATTTTAACGTGTGCGGACTACTGGGTTGCCACCCTGCTGGATCCACGGTACAAAGACAATGTGCCCACCTTACTTCATGCACTGGAGCGTGATAGTAAGATGCGCGAGTACAAGGGCACGTTGGTAGACGCGCTACTGAGAGCATTCCCAAATGTCACAGGGGAACAAGTGGAAGCCCAAGGCGAAGGCAGAGGAGGAGCAAGAGGTCGCCAACGCAGCTGTGTCACGGCCATCTCCTCTGAGGGCAGGGTTAGCATGGCAGAGATGTGGAAAAGTTTTGTCACCACGCCACAGCTAACGTCACCACCACCTGATACGGAACGTGTTAGCAGGAGGCAACATTTCACTAACATGGTGGAACAGTACGTGTGCACACCCCTCCATGTACTGACTAATGGTTCGGCCCCATTCAACTTCTGGGTCTCCAAATTGTCCACGTGGCCAGAGCTAGCCTTTTATGCCTTGGAGGTTCTGGCCTGCCCGGCGGCCAGCGGTTTGTCTGAACGTGTATTCAGGGCGGCAGGGGGCGTCATTACAGACAACCGCAGCCGCTTGTCTACAGCCAATGTGGACAAGCTGACGTTCATAAAAATGAACCAAGCATGGATCCCACAGGACCTGTCCATCCCTTGTGAAGATTAGACATTTATAACTACCTCCCCGTAACCATATATTATTGTACTCCAGGGCACTTCCTCATTCAATCCTTTTTTTATTTTCATTTTACCATTGCGGGGCAACCCAAAGTTGAATGAACCTCTCCTCTGTCTGGTGCTGGGTCCTAAAAATATCTGAGAAATGGCCTGTTCCAGTGGTGGGTGACATGAAGCCTGATTCTCTGCTATGACATGAAGCCTGATTCTCTGCTATGACATGAAGCCTGATCTCTGCTATGGGACCTCTCTCCTCTGTCTGGGTGCCGGGGCCTAAAAATATCTGACAATGGCCTGTTCCAATGGTGGGTGACATGAAGCCTGATTCTCTGCTATGACATGAAGCCTGATTCTCTGCTATGGGACCTCTCTCCTCTGTCTGGGTGCCGGGGCCTAAAAATATCTGACAATGGCCTGTTCCAGTGGTGGGTGACATGAAGCATGATTCTCTGCTATGACATGAAGCCTGATTCTCTGCTATGACATGAAGCCTGATCTCTGCTATGGGACCTCTCTCCTCTGTCTGGGTGCCGGGGCCTAAAAATATCTGACAATGGCCTGTTCCAATGGTGGGTGACATGAAGCCTGATTCTCTGCTATGACATGAAGCCTGATTCTCTGCTATGGGACCTCTCTCCTCTGTCTGGGTGCCGGGGCCTAAAAATATCTGACAATGGCCTGTTCCAGTGGTGGGTGACATGAAGCATGATTCTCTGCTATGACATGAAGCCTGATTCTCTGCTATGACATGAAGCCTGATTCTCTGCTATGGGACCTCTCTCCTCTGTCTGGGTGCTGGGGCCTAAAAATTTCTGATAATGGCCTGTTCCAGTGGTGGGTGACATGAAGCATGATTCTCTGCTATGAAATGAAGCCTGATTCTCTGCTATGACATGAAGCCTGATTCTCTGCTATGGGACCTCTCTCCTCTGTCTGCGTGCCGGGGCCTAAAAATATCTGACAATGGCCTGTACCAGTGGTGGGTGACATGAAGCATGATTCTCTGCTATGACATGAAGCCTGATTCTTTGCTATGGGACCTCTCTCCTCTGTCTGGGTGCTGGGGCCTAAAAATATCTGACAATGGCCTGTTCCAGTGGTGGGTGACATGAAGCATGATTCTCTGCTATGACATGAAGCATTATTCTCTGCTATGACATGAAGCCTGATTCTCTGCTATGGGACCTCTCTCCTCTGTCTGGGTGCCGGGGCCTAAAAACAATGGCCTGTTCCAGTGGTGGTTGACATGAAGCATGATTCTCTGCTATGACATGAAGCCTGATTCTCTGCTGACATGAAGCCTGATTCTCTGCTATGGGACCTCTCTCCTCTGTCTGGGGGCTGGGGCCTAAAAATTTCTGATAATGGCCTGTTCCAGTGGTGGGTGACATGAAGCCTGATTCTCTGCTATGACATGAAGCCTGATTCTCTGCTATGACATGAAGCCTGATTCTCTGCTATGGGACCTCTCTCCTCTGTCTGGGTGCTGGGGCCTAAAAATATCTGACAATGGCCTGTTCCAGTGGTGGGTGACATGAAGCATGATTCTCTGCTATGGCATGAAGCCTGATTCTCTGCTATGACATGAAGCCTGATTCTCTGCTATGGGACCTCTCTACTCTGTCTGGGTGCCGGGGCCTAAAAATATCTAACAATGGCCTGTTCCAGTGGTGGGTGACATGAAGCATGATTCTCTGCTATGACATGAAGCCTTATTCTCTGCTATGACATGAAGCCTGATTCTCTGCTATGGGACCTCTCTCCTCTGTCTGGGTGTCGGGGCCTAAAAACAATGGCCTGTTCCAGTGGTGGGTGAAATGAAGCATGATTCTCTGCTATGACATGAAGCCTGATTCTCTGCTGACATGAAGCCTGATTCTCTGCTATGGGACCTGTCTCCTCTGTCTGGGTGCTGGGGCCTAAAAATATCTAATAATGTCCTGTTCCAGTGGTGGGTGACATGAAGCATGATTCTCTGCTATGACATGAAGCCTGATTCTCTGCTATGACATGAAGCCTGATTCTCTGCTATGGGACCTCTCTCCTCTGTCTGGGTGCTGGGGCCTAAAAATATCTGACAATGGCCTGTTCTAGTGGTGGGTGACATGAAGCCTGATTCTCTGCTATGACATGAAGCCTGATTCTCTGCTATGACATGTAGCCTGATTCTCTGCTATGACATGAAGCCTGATTCTCTGCTATGACATGAAGCCTGATTCTCTACTATGGGACCTCTCTCCTCTGTCTGGGTGCCGGAGCCTAAAAATATCTGACAATGGCCTGTTCCAGTGGTGGGTGACATGAAGCATGATTCTCTGCTATGACATGAAGCCTGATTCTCTGCTATGGGACCTCTCTCCTGTGTCTGGGTGCTGGGGTCTAAATATCTGACAGTGGCCTGTTCCAGTGGTGAGTGACATGAAGCCTGATTCTCTGCTATGGGACCTCTCTCCAATGGATATTGGTTAATTTTTATTTATTTTATTTTTATTTTAATTCATTTCCCTATCCACATTTGTTTGCAGGGGATTTAACTACATTTTGCTGCCTTTTGCAGCCCTCTAGCCCTTTCCTGGGCTGTTTTACAGCCTTTTTAGTGCCGAAAAGTTCGGGTTTCCATTGACTTCAATGGGGTTCGGGTTCGGGACGAAGTTCGGGTTGGGTTCGGATCCCGAACCCGAACATTTCCGGGAAGTTCGGCCGAACTTCTCGAACCCGAACATCCAGGTGTTCGCTCAACTCTAGAGGCGTGTAGCCTCTAAAATGGGGTAATTTATGGGTTTCTTTTATGTAAGCCCCCCAAAAGTCACTTCAGAACTAAATTAGGTCCTTAAAGTTGTTTTTCGAAACTCTCTTGAAATGTTGAAAAAAAAAATCTAAAATTCTAAGTGTTAACTTCCTAAAAATAAAATAAAATAACTGTACTAAATGATGCCAACATAAAGTAGACATATGGTGTACATTTAAAACTATTTTGTAAAGTATCACTTCTCTTAAAAGCAGAGAGATTTTCAGTAAATTTAGGATTTTTTTAAGATCATAAAACTAAAATTTACTACTAATGTGAAGTACAATGTGTCACAAAAAATTATCTCAGAATCGCTTGGATAAGTATAAACATTCAAAAGTTATTACAACATAAATTGACACAATTAGACTCTTTCAGGTAAAACTGGAAGAGGTTAAAGTCATTGGATGATACAATTACTATTGATGAAACATCACAGTGGCTTAGGCTACTTTCCCATCTGTGCTTTCCCTTTCCGCTATTGAGATCTGTCATAGGATCTCAATAGCGGGGGAAAACGCTTCAGTTTTGTCCTTCTTAGTTGTCAATAGGGACAAAACTGAACAAAACGGAATGCACCAGAATGTATTCCGTTCCATTTGGTTGCATCCCCATTGTGGACAGAATAACACTGCAAGCAACGTTATTCTGTCCACGATGTGGTGCGGAGCAATACGGATCCATCATGACACACAATGTGAGTCAATGGTGGCGGATCCTTTTTCCTCGGACACAAAAGAAAACTGATCAGTCATCTATTGACTTACAATAGTTTTAGAGATTGATCTGTCTTGGCTATTTTAGAGATAATACAACCGGATCTATTCAGAATGGATGCAGACGGTTGTATTATTATGATGGAAGAATTTTTTGCTGATCCATGAAGGATCCAGTAAAAACGCTGGTGTGAAAATAGCCTTACTCATAACAGCAGTAATGGCGAACAGTGGAAAAACTATAATGATATGTGTATTAGAATGTCTGGAGTTTATTCACTGTAACTTAATGTCCCAGGAATATATTTATTTGGATTATTTTAGGTTAGACTTGACTTCCAAAGTGTAACTTTCATTTCATTATTTTTGTAATGCCTAGAGGCAGTGATTTAAAGTGTTTTTATAGTGTACATTTTTTAGGAAATTATGTTTACTTTTATTAGAAATTTGCCTTTTAGAAACCCTCTGAGTATTTCATTTTCAGCATTCTAATGAGAGCCAAAAACAGGTATCTACAAGATACAGAGGCAGGCTTCTCAGCCTGCCTCTCCTATCACTTGCCCATCTGCTGCTTCGCTATCTGAGATGCAGCCTTCTGTTTCCAACCTGACCTTCCTATTCCTAATACATTTTACTACAAAGCTAATGTTACACAGTTCCCTGCATAATTCATTTGCTGCTAGCATTAATCATGGGCAGCAGTGCTCCCCTCTATCTTCCTAGCCTATTTATTGCTATTATTTGTGAAATGGAAGGAGGAGCTGGGCTTATAAATAAATAATAAAAAGTAACATAACACTTTAAATCTCCACTGCTGCACATTAAATAATAATAATAATAATAAATTAAAGTCACACTCGAACTCCAGAGCCATGTTTTGTAACGTACAGATGTAGCAGGGTTAGCACTCAAGCTCTTAACTCAAATTTCTTAACTCATTGCGTTATCTTGAGACAAAAGCCATTGAAAAGCAATTGAAAGTGTTTGCTTAGATTAGATAACACAACTCAGAAATCGCAGAAAACAGGAGTGTTAACTCTGCTCCATCCGTAAGTGCTTTTGTACATAAGTGCCCAAAGAGCTTACCAGACACATTATGCTCCAACAGGTAGTCCCCAGAAAGATTCTTATAACATATATTGATGGAAATATTATCCCAATTTTTGTTTCTGTGACTTACCAAATTTGACTGTTAACTCTGCTACATCTGTAAATCAGCAACAGACAGCAGTCATGCCACCTGATCAATAACCATTTTTTTTCATGAAGTGGTATTAATAAAATGGTTCTTGAGTTTACTTTCCGCTATTATGTTCTCTTTCCTTTTTGACAGATTTGTAGAAATTCAACCTTCAAAATGTTCTGCCCTTCACCTTTTCCTCTGAAAAGAGACACTACTACTTTTATGGCTTTTTCTACTTAAATAACATTAGCTAGAGCTTCTCAAATGAACATTTTAAATCCT
The DNA here is from genome assembly GCF_905171765.1 of Bufo bufo. Taxonomy (NCBI): domain Eukaryota; kingdom Metazoa; phylum Chordata; class Amphibia; order Anura; family Bufonidae; genus Bufo; species Bufo bufo. Next base: position 251,331,053 of record NC_053394.1, read on the forward strand.
TGCTTTTAGAATTTAGAATAGTGTAGATGTAGAGCTAATTGCTTGAGAAACATGTCAACGGTTGCACTAAAAGAGGCTACTTATGTCTCTGTGGTTATACCAGCTTGCAGTCAGGGTGTCTGAGTGTCTGACTTAAAGCCTAGGGGCTTCTTAATAAGGGATGGTTAACAGGTCCTTGAGACAGTTTACAAGGTTTTTTTTTATCTTCAATAACTTGCTCCCCAGGGATATCATTTTGTTTGATTGCCACTTATTTTTGAACTATATTTTCTACAATATGATCTGTATCAGATTTCAATAAGAGATGCAAAATAATTCAATATTTGTTTGATATTTGAATAAATCAATTAATATTTAATAAGTAAACCACTTCCTTAAGCTGGTAAAAGACAGTGGAGTACATAAATTACATTATTTGATTTAATTAACCCCTTCTACCTTGGGCCAGTTTTCACCTTTCTGCCCAGGCCATGTTTTGCAAATCTGACATGTCACTTTATGTGGTAATAGCTTTGGAACACTTTTATTTATCAAAGCCATTCTGAGATTTTCTTGTGACACATTGTACTTCGCGATAATCCATAAATTTGAGTCAACAGATTTTACCTTTTAGAAAAGAGGAAAAAGATGCCCCCCCTGCGCTCCTAAAGTTTGACCGGACAGATCTACCTGGATGGGAAGATCCCGCTGCTTGCTGTCTAGTGAGGAGCTATTGTTCTCCTCAGAGTAGTATAAGGATAGAAAGGTATGTCACCCGTGGGTGATGCAGGACAGATAGCGCTGGATTGTGCGGTCAAGACAGCTATTCCCTTGAGTAATGGTGTCGGTGCTGGCCTGGTGTGGTGCTGAAAATGTCAGCGTTGGCCTATTTTGAATATTTGTCTAGATGCACTAGTTGTTTATACTTTAAAATAGAAGACAAAACAAAACTGAACTGAAAATTAACATAAATAATAAAGGCAATGTCTCTACCTTATGTTTCGTCCGGTGTTGGTCCTTTTACTGGTGGTGCGATGTGATGATCAGTATAGATTAATCGCTGGGTGCTTCTTCTGTTGGTCCTGTTTCTTTAAGACGTGGCGTCCTCCTGGCTCACCTCCTTGCAGCAGCGCGGCCCCGGCCGGAAGCACGCGCAGCGCGAGGGAGCTTGTTCGTCTGTTGCCCGGGAAACCGTTGGTGGTGACGTCACCGCTTAGGTACAGGAGCCTCCGTAGGACAAAAAACTACCTACGCGTTTCAGAGCCTGTCGGGCTCCTTCGTCAGGGTTAGTCTGTGAGATGTTCCTAGGAGGTTTTAAGTAGCTCCTTGGGTTCCCATGGCAACAGGTAAACATAGGTTTTGCAATGGTGGAGGTGTCACTCTATTTCATTAAGATTAACTATTTGGGTGCCGGTTTTCTGTTGGTGTGTTAGTTTGATCCTATAGTTGTTTGTTTATTTAGGTATATGAGAGTAAAGTCGGATGGTGGTAAATGGGTGAGGGTGGGGGAGAGGAGACAGGGTTATGTTATAATAGTTTTATTTTTATTTTTATTTATATTTATATTTATTATCCCCCTTAGTGTGGAGATTATATAGTTAGTTATTGGAATGCGAATAATTCTATTTCTTGGTTTAATCCTGTTGGAGCCAAGCTATTGAATCTGAATATCCACTTGCTCTCTGTTCTTGACATGGTTTTGATGTAATCACCACCCCTCTTATCCTCCTTGACTTTCTCTATCCCCCCAAATTGTGATCCTGAGAATTTTCCCTGGTGAAATTCGGTATAGTGGCGCGACAGTGGGTGATTTTCGGATTTTTTGTTTATGTTGTTGATGTGTTCCCTTATTCTCACCCTAAGTTCTCTTTTGGTTCGTCCTATGTATACTTTGTCGCAAGGGCACTTGATGTAATATATGACTCCTTTAGTGTGGCAAGTAATAAAATCCTTTATTATATGTTTGCCTTGTTTGGATTCTATTTCAAATGTGGGTTTGACATGGTACCTCACCGCTTTGCAGTTATTACACAGTCTGCATGGAAAGAAGCCCTTTTTGATAAGTTTTTTGGGGTCCATTTTCTCTTTCTTGATAGAGGGGGCTACCAAGCTCGCCAGGTTAGGGGCTTTTTTGTAAATGAATGTAGGATTATTAGCAATTTGGTTGCCAATTGTCTTGTCATATTTGAGAATGTCCCAATGCTTATATATGATTTTTTTGAACCTATTTACCCCTGCACTATAGGTGGTGATAATCGGGATTTTGATGGTATTTTGGTTCTCAGGGTCATTTGAAATCTGTATTTTTTCTTTTAGCAGGATATTTCGGTCCATGTTTTTTACTGTTCCAGTGATTGGGATAAGTGTTTCCAGTTTGTATCCCTTTTCTGTGAATTTTACATTCAATGTTTCGGCCTCTTCTTGATAATGGGTATCAGTAGTGCAATTTCTTCGTGCGCGTATATATTGCCCATAAGGGATGTTATTTAACCAGGTAGGCAAATGGCAGCTGTCCAGGGGGATGAATCCGTTAGTGTCCGTAGGTTTATGGTATGTCTTGGTGTGCAGCTTTCCGTTCTCAATAAAAATATTCAAATCTAGGAAGTTGATATGTTCCTTATCATAGTTGGACGTGAATTGTAAATAAAATTCATTTTTATTTAGAGCAATTAAAAAGTTGTCAAGGGATATGGTGTCCCCTTGCCAAATAAAAACAATGTCATCTATGAACCGTTTCCAGAGGACCAGACCCGCACCGAGCTCCCCATGGGGAAAGATGGTGAGCTCCTCCCATCTGCCCATGTATAAGTTTGCGAAACTCGGTGCGAATCTGGTCCCCATCGCGGTCCCCCACGTCTGGAGGTAAAAATCAGGTCCATATTTAAAATAATTGTGGTCTAAAATGAATGCGATGCATTCACTTATAAAATCTATTTGGTCACCTGGCATATTACTATCTTTTTTTAGGAAGTGTTCCACGGCTTCACGCCCCTTATTTTTTTCTATCACTGTATATAGAGCAGTGACGTCTAAGGTGCCCAGGATAAAATCTTCTTTCCACTTAATCCCTTCCAATATCTGTAAGATATGTTTCGTATCCTTGAGGTAGGCAGGTAATTTCGCTACTTTCTCCTGTAGTAGGATATCCACATATTTAGATAGGTTAGAGGTGAGGCCCTCTATCCCAGAAATTATGGGTCTGCCAGGGGGATTGATTTTGTTTTTGTGGATTTTCGGTAGATAGTAGAATATTGGGATTCTTGGGGTTTTGTTATTAATGTATAGTGTTTCTTCTTTGGAGAGTATTCCCATACTTTTACCTTTTAGAATGAGTGAGTTCAGTTTATTGGTGTATTGCATTGTTGGATTAGATGGTAATTTTTTATATGTTTTTGTATCTGATAAGAGTCTCATGGACTCTTTGTGATAGTCAACTAGGTTCAGTATGACTAGTCCTCCTCCTTTGTCGGCAGGTCTGATGATGATCTGATTATTGGTTTGCAATGATTTGATGGCTCTTGTTTCTCCCTTGGTTAGATTTTGGGGTCCTTTCCTCTTATTTTTTGGGTTTGTGCGGAGGAGATCTCTGATGACCAGTGATTGGAAAGTGATCAGTGGGTCTGAATACTCTGTGATGGGGTTGAATTTCGATATGGGTTTGAGATCAGTGTGAATGAATTGATCCTTGGGGGCCGTAATGTTGTCTGTGTCAGTCTTTACTGTTCTGGTATTCTCTTCTGCTGGTTGTGTACTATCCCTCGGGTCAGTTTTTGGATTTCTAAAGATTGGTCCCTTTTTTCTACTAAGTATTTTATTATTTTTTTGGGTATTGTTTGCTTTTTTTGTGGGGTACATGCCGCCTCGTTTTTCTTTTTTGATAAAGAATTTTTTTAGGGCTAGATTTCGCAGGAATTTTTTTAAACCAATAAAGGCATCAAAGGTGTTGAATTTCGAAGTTGGCGCAAACTTGAGGCCTTTATGGAGGAGGGAGAGTTCTTCTTTGCTGGGGGTATAGTTACTTAGGTTGAATATGCCTTCTCCTATGGTCCTTTGTTTTTCCTTTTGCTTAGTTAGTCCTCGGCCTCTTCTTCCCCTTTTGGTTTTTTTCTTTTTGTTGAGCTCCTTGCATGAAAAAAATCCTTCTTAATTGTTTTCTTTATTGTTTTTTTGTTTGTAATATGATTGTGGCTTCTAGTGGTCCTGTGTGGTCTAGATTCTTTGAAGCCGTCTTCTTATGAAAAAAATCCCAAACTTACCAAAAATATTTGAAAAATTTGGCTTTTAAAACAAAGTGACACCATATTTATTGCTTAACATTCCCCATATGTCTAATTTATGTAAGCATCATTTTGAAAATGTAATTATTTTTTAGGACATTAGAAGGCTTAGAATTTTAGAAGCAATTCTTAAAATTTTTAGGAGAATTTCCCAAACCCACTTTTTAAGGACCAGTTCTTACATAGTAGAAACCCCCTATAAATGACCCCATTGTAGAAACTACACCCCATAAGTTACTCAAAACTGATTTTAAAAACCTTCTTAACCTTTAGGTGTAAAATGGAGATGATATTTCTAAATTACACTTTTTTGGCAGATTTTCCATTTTAATCCCTTTTTTTTTCTTCAACACATCGAGGGTTAACAGCCAAACAAAATTAAATATTGATTACCTTGATTCTGCGGTTTACAGAAACACCCCATATGTGGTCATAAACTGATGTAAGTGCACACGGCAGGGCGCAGAAGAAAAGGAATGCCATTTGATTTTTGGAAGGCAGATTTTGCTGGACTGGTTTTTAAATGCCATGTCCCATTTGAAGCCCCCCTGATGCACCCTCACAGTAGAAACTCCCAAAATGTGACCCCATTTTGGAAACTAGGGGATAAGGTGACAGTTTTATTGGTACTATTTTAGGGTACATATGATTATTTTTATTTATTTTTATTTAACATCTTTATCAGTATACAAACCATATACACAAAATAAATTCTAACTTAATATAATTAATACAATTTTTTTTCCCCCTACCCACGTGAATATGTTATTATGTAAAGAGTTTCTTACCAAACTACTTAAAAAGGTGTCATTTTGCCATTCAAAACACATCCATAGCTGAGCAGCTATGAAGTAACCTTTGAAGCATGGGATATTTAAACCCCCCTGTTCCAGAGGTTTATATAAATATTCCAGTTTAAGTCTCACACGTTTTCTTCCCTAGACTAGGTCATTAATTATTCTTTCCATAAGTTTAAAATATTTATTCTCTATCCAAATAGGTATATTCCTAAGAACATAGAGGAATTGAGGCAGAATCACTATCTTGACCAGTGAGACTCTATCAGCTCTAGATAGAGGGAGTCTCAACCAAGTCCCTATTTTAACCCTAGTTTTTGTTATCAGTGGGATCAAATTAAGTTGTACAGAGTTTTCAACCTTGGGAGATATCGTCATACCCAAGTATTGGAAAGTGTCAACAACACCCAGCTGGGTTATCGTGGAGTCCTTTTGGGACACCGGATCTAATGGCATCAAAGTTGTCTTTGACCAGTTTATATCTAGGCCTGATACCTCACCAAATAGTTTAACCATGCGGATGATTCTTGGAACAGTCATTTCTGTATTCTCTACAAAAAAAAAAAACATCATCCGCATATAAAGAAATGCGATTCTCCGCACCCAGGATTCCGAATCCTTTAATTTGTGCATCCTGCCTAATAGCCAAAGCCAAAGGCTCAATATAAATATCAAATAAGAGTGGTGATAATGGGCAGCCCTGGCGAGTACCTCTGCTTAAGTCAAAACTAATAGTAAGGTTCCCATTAATACTCAACTTAGCCGTGGGAGATCTATAAAGTAATTTAATCATATTAATGAATCTCTCCCTAAAGCCCATCCTGGCCAGAACCCTCCACAGGAATCGCCACTCCACCCGGTCAAAGGCCTTAGAGGCGTCCAATGACAGGATGGAACGAGCAGACCACCCAGGAGCCTGCATATTAGCAAAAAGCCGATGGAGATTGTAATGAGTACCCTTATTTGGGATGAAACCGTTCTGGTCAGGATGGACAATGGAGGAGATGCCCCAGAGAGTATTGTGGCCAAAATCCTTGCCAGGAGCTTTACATCTGCATTCAACAATGAGATCGGTCTATAGGATCCCAAATCTGTGGGGTCCTTACCTTTGTTTGGAATTAGTATTATTACTGCTTCCATCATTGAGCCCGTCAGGTTCCCCTCCTCCACCGATTCAGCAAGGACCCCCAGCAATCTAGGAAAAATAACCTCCTTATATTTAGTATAGAATTCATATGGGAGTCCGTCTGAACCGGGGGTGGAATTACCCGAGCATAATTTAATTGCCCCTTTGAGCTCCTGAATTGAGAGGTCAGCCTCCAGTACCTTCTTTTGAGAAATAGTAGGAAAAACAATACCATCGAGATAGGAATCCATCTTTTCATCCGTAATCTTATAATCGGCTCTATAGAGGCCTTTGAAGTAGTCAAGGAAGGCCTCCTCTATGAAATCTTGTCCACTAACTATCCTCCCATTAGCCAATCGAATGGTATCTATATATTTTTTGGACTCCTGACTCGAGATCACTCTGGATAGAAGTTTCCCTGGTCACCCCGATTCCGTAAAGTATTTTTGACCCTTAAAAAAAGACTATGTTGGGCCTTCTCCAGCAAAAAGTTAGAGTATGCTTGTGTAGTCTTCTGCATAGTTTCCCTATTTTCCTCTGTCCTACTTATATAGAAAGATTGTGCAGCTAAGGAGGCTTGTTCTTTTAAATTTTTCTCATTTTTCCCATACTCCTTTCTCAAATTGGCAATATTACTGACCATTATTCCCCTCATATAGGCCTTGAATGTATCCCATACTACTTGGATTTTAGCTGAACCACAATTAGTATCCCAAAATTGGTTGATTTCCTTTTGTATAATTTCATGTTTCTTTATTACTGATAGCCAATAGGGGTTTAATCTAAATGGAAACCTCCCTGTTTGTTTATCATAAGTCAGGCAGAGTTCGAGGAGTAGGGGTAGATAGTCCGAAAATGACCTAATCTCGTACTTCATGCGTTTTACATACCGCAGATATTTTTTATTAATCATGGCATGGTCTATTCTGGACATAGATCTACCTGATTTACTAATACATGAGAAAACCCTTCTCCCCTGTCCCAGACTTCCCCAAACATCCTCAAACCCAGCCTCAGAGCAAAAACATGCCAAGGGGGACCCTTGAACAACGGAGTCTCCTGAGTCTCCCATAGAAACCCTGTCTGCCGCAGGGTTAATAACACAGTTGAAGTCTCCAATAATCAATGTAGGACATTCTGGCCATTTATCAATAAATTTTAACAAACAATTAAGTACTGAGAAAGAGAATGGAGGTGGAATATAGACAAAAGCTAGAATGCACATCTTCCCAGCCAATTTACAGTATAAGAAGACAAATCTCCCCTGGTGGTCAACAGAAGATGCCTCGCACGTAAAATCAATCATTCTATGAATGTAGACAGTCACTCCCCTAGAGTGACTAGAAAAGGTACGTGTGTGCAGCCCATCCCCTGGTGGCCACCCTGGAGGTCTCCCCGGTAAGATGTGTTTCTATCAAACATACAATAGCTGGGAGGTGTACACACATCAGATCAAAAAACGCTTGTCTCTTTCTTCTGTCCCCAAGACCTCTAACATTCCAGGGAAGAATTCTGATTGACATTTATAACAGAAAAGGAGAAGAAAAAAAAAAAAAAAACAACCCTCTCCTCCCCACTCTGGATGCATCACAGCCCATAACCACCCCCCCCCCCCCAAACCAATTAATCCACTGCATAATGCAGCAGATCTCTCACCTATGACCATCCCTCCCCCACACCCCGCCGCACATCACCTCCCTTCCAATTAAACAGAAAAGGAAAAAAAGTATAGAACATCAAATGTCATTTCGTTCAAACCACTCTGCAGCCTTATCCGGCGAATCAAAAAAAAAAAGTTGTATCCTTAAAAATAATCCAGAGTTTGGCTGGAAAAACAAGTGAGTACTTAATATCTCTTTCTCTTAACCTCTTTTTAACAGAAATAAAGGAACGTCTCTTTTCTTGGACATCTTTTGAAAAATCTGGAAAAAAAGACAATCTATTTAGATCATATAAAACAGGGGAACATTCCCTCGCCCATCTTAGTACCATATCTCTGTCCTTTGAAACCAGCATTTTGGCGAGAAGTGTCCTTGGTTGTCTCCCAGGAATTAATTTACCACCTGGAACCCGATAGGCTCTTTCTACTAGGAACATGGGTGAGAAGTGTTCCCTGCCAAAAAAATTTAAAATCATCATCTGTATAAATTGAGTAGGGTTCTTATCTTCTGCGCCCTCTGGGATCCCCAAGATTCTTACATTATATCTGCGTGTTCTATCTTCCAGGACCACCACCTTTCTTTTAAGGAGATTAACATCTGTCCTCAAGGTGGACATCTCTATATTTACTTTTTTAGATTCATCCTGTATAATGACCATCGAGCTCTCCACTTAATCAACTCTCTCCCGAATTTTAGACAGATCATCCCTGATCAATCCCACATCGACTTGGATTACCCCAAGCTGGGTTGTAATAACCTGAATTAAATCCCCATTCTGTTTAACCGCCAGTAATATTTCTTTTAGTGGAGAGGGGTTGGTATTGATCGCATCTTCTCCCTCTATCCCCTCCTCCCCTTGAGGGTACCCAGCAGCTTTTTGTACTTCAAGTTCAGGGTTCACTCCAGAGTTATCAGTTCTTTTTGTGCTGGACTCCTTTTATCCGCCCCTCGTGTTAATCCTTGGGGACCTCAAGAATCGATCTATTTTTGCTCCTTCAAAAGGTCAATTTCTGACCGGAAAGATCCACAGAGCGCCTACTAGCCTTTGGAGCCATTTATTTTTTTTCTCTTTTTTCTCCTTTTCTTTCTCTTTTTTCTTTTTTCTTTTTCTTCCTTAATATTCGCCCTTAGTATATATATTTATTTTTTCCCCCTCTCTTTCTGCTCCCTCTTTTCTCTTCCTCCTTTTTTTTTTTTTGTTTTCCTCTCTCTTCTTTCTTTTTTTTTTCCCTTTTTCTCCTTTTCTTTTCCGCCTTTTTCCTATTTATGTATTTTTTTTTTCCTTAGCCGCTCCTTTATGTTCAGTTCCCAATTCTTTAGATGCAGTATCACCTAAACCAGGAATATGGTAATAGCCTTTTGTTGGTTAGTTGAATAGTTAGCTCATTAGTTAGTTAGTCACAGAAAAAAACTGTAAAGGAGCAATCTCACCCATTTCGATTTATCAGGCCATCAGCCGACCCGGCTGAGAAACAAACGAAGCGCAGCCAGGGAGACCAGCAGGGAGACCAGTGGGCCACAGGGAGCCAGAGGACTAAACAATCATCCGCAGAGACTGGAGCGGGGGTCACCAGGAGAAACCGTCAGAACACGAGGAGCCAGCCAAAGGGAGAGAACACCAACGCCAGCCAGCGACCAGCACCAGCAGCCACGGTGTGGGCAGAGGCAGAGAAACAAGTAATCAGCAGGCAGTCCCAATTGTGGTCCCAAGACAAACAGGCAGAACTGCCAGGCAGCCAAAGTCCAGCAAAGCCCCAGACGCCGTCAATCGAGGTCCAGGACGGGAGAGCAGGGAACAGGGAGCTGAGGGGGAGGCGTGGCCCCACACAGGGGAAGGAGGAGACAGGAGCGGAGCCACCAAGCGGGACACCAAGCAGGCAGAGCGGGACAAGTCCGGGCGGGAGAGAAAAGCGGGGACGCCAGAGACGGAGCAGTCAGCGAGGTAGGTAGCGAGACAGTGGGAGGCAGGGAGAGCGCAACGTCCTCACGTCATCACGTCATCCGTCAAAAAGAGCTTCCTGCCACTCAGCTGGGGTACATATGATTTTTAATTGCTCTATATAAAAAAAATTGTGAGGCAGGGTAACCAAAACATGGCTGTTTTGCCACCGTTTTTATTTTTTATAACATTCATCTGACCAGGATAGATCATGTGTAGGGTTGAGCGAACCCGAACTTTAGGATTTTTGGACCCCAGACCCGAACTTTTCAATAAAAGTTTGGGTTCGGTGTTTGACGAGTTAATGGTGCTATTTGAAAGGCTGCAGAGCAGCCAATCAACAAGCGTTTAACTCGTGTGCCCTTAAAAGTCATCACAGCCATGCCTACTAATGGCATGGCTGTGATTGGCCAGTGCAGCATGTGACCCAGCTTCTATATAAGCTGGAGTCACATAGCGCTGCACGTCACTCTGCTCTGATTAGTGTAGGGAGAGGATGCTGCTGCTGTGAGGGAGAGAATAGTAAAGAATCTTTAATCAGAAGTGCTTGTTAACACAGCGATCTACATATATTTAGATTTGTGGGTGCAGTGCACAATCTTTTTACCCTGCCCTGAGCCCAGTGACACAGAAAAATAACTTTTATCCATCTGTTAGTTAGGTGGGCAGCGGCGGCCTTTTTTTGCAAGCTCAGTGCACCAGCACTGCATATGTGCATTTTTGACATTCAAATCCAAGCTTGAAATACTGCAATAAGAATCTGGGTTTAAAAAAAAAACACCCATTTTTGGCAATATCCTACATCTGCTTCCTTTGCAGCATTTGTCAGTGTGAAATGCAAGCTTGCAATACTTCAATAATTTTCTGGGTTTAAAAAACACCAATTTTTGGCAATACCCTACTTCTGGAGCCTATGCTGCATTTGTTAGTGTGACATACAAGCTAGAAATACTGCAATAATACTCTGGGCTTAAAAAAACACCCATTTTGGTCAAAAAACTAAATTTGCAGCCTTTGCTGCATCTGTCAGTGTGAGATACACGCGTTAGATACTGCTGTTATATACTGGTGTTCAATTCTGTTATTAAAAAAACACCCATTTTGGGCAAAAAGCTAAATTTGCAGCCTTTGCTGCATCTGTCAGTATGAGATACACACGTTAGATACTGCTGTTATATTCTTTTGAGCAAGATCCTAAATTTTAGAAATATGAGAGCGTCAAATAAGGGACGTGGCCCCGGTCGTGGTGTTACTGGTGGAGCTCCTGTTGCAGGGAGAGGACGTAGTCGATCTGTGCCAGCTACACGCACGAGTGAAACACCTTCCTCAGGTGCGAGTAGGCGACAGAACCTTCATCGTTATTTGGTCAGGCCTAATGCGGCTCTACGAATGGTGAGGCCAGAACAAGTACAGGCGATAGTAGATTGGGTTGCTGACAGTGCCTCCAGTTCCTTTGCATTGCACCTGCAGCCGATGTTCATCAGTCTTTCACCCCACCCCCTTGCAAATCAGCCAAGCAGTCTGAGCCCCAAGTCATGCAGCAGTCTCTTGTGCTTTATGATGACTCTGCTAGCAGGGTTTCCCAGGGCCATCTGCAGTATGCCAGACTGACAGGGGAATTATACGTGAGGTCACAGTATAAGCATTAGGTGGGCCGAGGTAAATACGGTTCTGGTTACTCACGGTTATGTCGTCTCTGGGCAGGCCTGCATAAGTGATAAGGAGAACGGCACAGGAATTCTCTGGGGCACACTCTGGTGTAAGGGACACAGGTCAGATGGTGGTTCGAGGTGCCCTTAATGGTCTGTATTAATGTGGCTATGGCAAGGTCCCTTGTAGTCATGACGCTATTACCTTTTATGTTGGCACAACCATTTACTGTAATGTTAACTGAGGAATTGGAGACTGAGACAAGGATGGTGCAATCCAACTTATAACTTTTACTGAACGTTGCTCCTAATAACGGTTACATCCAAGTATAAAACAGTCTCTAGTACATCCAGATATGAAATACAGTCTCTCATGCATACGGGGGTAGGATATTGTAAGTCCTCAGATAAAAACAGGCTCTTTGTCTTTTATATATATGAAAGCTACTGCTTCAGACTAGGCTTTTGAAGTATAAAAAGTCTTAGGCTGGTATTAACTCTCGCCTTATTCTAACCTGTATTAAAGGTGGTTTACAGAATCCTTGAACCTCTATTTCCAGTGCTTTTCCGACAGTTGGCCTAACTGTCCTCAGGATTTAAACTGGAGGTGTGGATGCCGGAAGCTGTGTCCTACACCTAGTTGCAAAGGTGCCTGGGAAGCCTTTGAGTACGGCCGTTTGCTATCCTTTGACTTGAATAAAATATACTAATCCCCTTGAATACTTGCTGTAGCAGCTTGTCACTGGTCACCCCGGAGGAGTGAGCTATAGAAGTAGATTTCTCACCTCTAGGCTGAATCTTGTAGGCTTTAACCCTGGACTATGGAGCCAACAGGAAGAGAGCAGAGAGGCAGGAGGCCTCCCTCCGGCAGGCAGCTGCATCATGGCTGCACACTGACTAAACTAGTCTAAACCTGCCTAACTGGGCCTGAGCTAAGCTATATATACACTGTAACACTGCCCCATCTAGTGGAGAAACTAGTGTAGTGCACCCTAACTAGGCCTGTGTAAAGGATCTTACACATAGAATCATATAGTGACATGGGAGAATATGACATGAGATCAAGTACAGCACACAGGCATAATATATGACAATAAAATACAATAAAACAAGTTTGCGGTGCCCACGATCACGTAGTGGGACACTGCACATCCACCTAGCCCTGCCCCAGAAGTGGAATAGATTGAGTGCACCGATGCCCAACCACTTATGTTTCAAGATGAGCACATGAAAGGACCACCGCAGCACGTCTCGGATGATGACTAAACACAGGTGCCAACTGCAGTGGCTTTCGAAAGTGTGCAGACCGAAAAGGAGGTCTAGGTGGAAGATGATGTGGAGGACGATGAGGTCCTCGACCCCACATGGAATCAAGGTCATGCGAGTGACCTGTGTAATACGGAGAAAGAGGCGGTGGTCGCACAGAGCCAAAAGCACAGCAGAAGAGGGAGCAGGGTGCAATAGCGGGGTGGCCGTCCCCTAGACAGTACGCCTGCTACTGCCCACCACAGCAAGGGACCGAGCACTAGAGATGGCCTTGCGGTTCGCCCGGCGGTCGGTTTGCGGCAAACTTTACTCATTTGCAGTTCACCGAACATGCGAACATATGGCGATATTCGCCGGCGCCATATTCTTTTACATTGTAAAGAACTTTGTCCAATGACACATCCATCAGATGGTACAGGACAGCCAATTGAGACATTTCAGCACATGGACATACCCCCTGCCTTATAAATAGACCTGATCTGGCTGCCATTTTACATTCTGTCTTTTGTCAGTGTAGGGAGAGGTTGCTGTGTGGAGCAGGGACAGACTGTTAGAGTGTTAATAGTGCCACAAATCACTAGCTAATAGGTCCACAAAAGTCCTTTTAAGGACTGGTATAGGTGTGCTATTGATTGGTGTGCAGTATATAGGGGGGTGTAATACACTTATAATATACTTTCCACTTCACCACCATGACAGCCCAGAGAGATTGACCCCTGACCTCTGTATGGGCAGGAACAGAGATAGGTTAAAAGGACCCCTCCCACCACCATTCACCAGTGTGTTCCTGCCCCTATAGCGGCCAGGACAGAGAAAAGTCTGGCTTTCAGGAAGGTGAAGTGTATAAAGGACCTTTGTTTTCGGTACCTGGGTGCCGCATCGGCGGAAATTTTGCTTCCCTTGCGGGCCTCCCACCCAGGACTGCGTCCCCTGCTCTCTGGCGGACTCCGTTCCAAAGCTGACAGGGATACTCCGGGGTCACGCTCCCTGTTGTGCGGGAGCCTGCCCTGAGCTGCCGCGGAGTCGTCTACCTCCCTGTGCAGGTAGCTGGCCGGGAGGACGTTTGTGCAGGCACGCGCGTCTGACGTCACTTCCGGGCCGCCTGGCGAGACCCGGGAGTGGACGTCTTCAAAAACTCACATGCACTTTCCCGCTGCGCTCTCTGCTTTGCCGGGCGAGATGTCGGACCAGGAAAAGGAGCCGCAGCAGAAGGAGCAGACCGCTCCAGAGCGCCCCTGCGTGAGTAGCCCACCTGGGCATGCCGGCAGCTTGACATATGCTGATCTGGGGGGGAGGGAGCCTCAGGTAACCACTGGGTAGGAGCCCCCCCTCCCCTAAGGTCTTTTGGTATAATGCACCTATATTGGATCTGGACAAAATTGATGGTCTGCTCTCTCACTTTAGGCCAAACTAGCTTTGAAAAAGCCCAGGAAGACCGCCAGATGCATCCAGTGCTCTGTCAGGCTTCCCGATGATTATCCTAATAAACTTTGCAAGGATTGTATTGCCAGGATTGTGTGAGAAGAACAACCCTCAATTATGCAGGAATTTAGAACTATGATTCAGGAGGAAGTTAAATCTTCTCTAGCCTCCCTCCGTGAGGACACCCTGGAGGCTCGCCCACACAAGCATCCCAGAATGGCGGACATCTCCTCCTCAGACTCGGAGGATTTGGAGGGCGAGGCCTCATCTTCCAAAAAGGAGGACGACGAGTACCCCCTATCAGAGGGCGAAATCGTCGAGGAATCTAGAAAATTCTTCTTCACTCCTAGCTAGATGAGTGACCTTCTAAAAGCGGTCAGGGATACAATGGGGGTGGAAGACATTCAGAGACCCCATTCAGTTCAGGAAGAGATGTTTGGGGGATTGAAGGTCAAACGTTCCCGTGTATTTCCCATAAATGAAAATATTAAAGACATGGTGATGGACGAATGGGCCCATCCAGAAAAGAAACTAGGTATTTCCAAGGAATTCAGGAACCGCCTTGTATTTGACTCGTCAGACTCTAAGATCTTTGACGAGGTTCCCAGAATTGACGTCCAGGTGGCCAAAGTTAATAAAAAAAACTTGCTACCATTCGAGGATTCCTCTCAGTTAAAGGACACCATGGAGAGGAAGGCGGACAGTCTATTAAAAAAATCCTGGGGGGAGGGTATGTTCAGTGTTAAGACCAACATAGCTGCTACTTCAGTCGCCAGGTCTATGTACCTGTGGCTAATTGAGTTAGAGAATCATCTAATCCAGTGGTCCCCAACCTTTTTTGCACCAAGGACCGGTTTCATGCAAGACAATTTTCCCAGGGACCGGGTGGGGCGAAAAGGGGGTGGGGGTTCTGGGGCGGGGCTTAGGGGGTAGGCGGGGCTGACTGATTCACACGCATAACAAAACACAAGGTGCATATTAAAATATATAACACTATATAATGACTATATAAACTGACTATGGTCTCTGCTGCACTGGTCTCTGCTGCACTGGTCTCTGCTGCACTGGTCTCTGCTGCACTGTACCGTATTTTTTGCCCTATAAGATGCACCTAGTTTTAGAGGAGAACAATAAGAAAAAAATATTTTCCATTACACCTGAGGTCAGACCAGCAATCAGACCCCCAATGTTAATCAGACCTCAGATCAGACCCCCAATGGCTCAGATCAACCCCCAAACCCTTAGCCATCTATCAGCCCCCAATGTCAGCCATAACCCCCCCAATGTCAGCCATAAACCCCCCAATGTCAGCCATAAACCCCCTAATGTCAGCCATAAGCCCCCCATTAGCCCCTCATGTCAGCCATAAGCCCCCCATTAGCCCGTCATGTCAGCCATAAGCCCCCCATTAGCCCCTCATGTCAGCCATAAGCCCCCCATTAGCCCCTCATGTCAGCCATAAGCCCCCCATTAGCCCCTCATGTCAGCCATAAGCCCCCATTAGCCCCTCATGTCAGCCCCATGTCCCTCATGTCAGCCCCATTAGCCCCTCATGTCAGCCCCATGTCCCTCATGTCAGCCCCATCAGCCCCATGTCCCCCAGGTCAGCCCCATTAGCCCCTCATGTCAGCCCCATGTCCCTCATGTCAGCCCCATGTCCCTCATGTCAGCCCCATTAGCCCCTCATGTCAGCCCCATTAGCCCCTCATGTCAGCCCCATTAGCCCCTCATGTCCCCAAGGTCAGCCATCAGCCCCCAGTGCAAATAAAAAAAAAAAAAAAAAACACGTACCTCTCCTGCTCCTGGTCACCATCGCGATCCTCTTCATTCTGCTGTCAGCTCTGGCTGTGTATAGCGGCGCACAGCGTGAGGTCACAGAGAGACCTCACGTTGTGCGCAGCCCTGCACAGCCGATAGCCGAGCCGTGGACCAGGAAGCGGTGAGTACAGATCCTTCACCGCTCCCTGGTCCTTCTGTACTAATGAAGCGCTTCCATAATGGAAGCGCTTCATTAGTACAGAGTTAAAGACTGCCCTGATCGCCGCGGCCTGGCTAACAATCCTCCACGGCCCGGTCCTGGGCCGCGGCCCGGCGGTTGGGGACCGCTGATCTAATCAACAAGATAGCCAGGGAACAAATATTAGACTCTATTGCCTTGTTAAAATCCGCCACGGGGTTCTTAGCGGATGCCTCCGCCGAGACAATTAGATTCTCGGCCAAGGACGCGGCTTTGTCCAATGCTGCCCGGAAGGCACTGTGGATGAAATCTCGGTCAGGCGACATCTCTTCAAAAATGAAGCTGTGCTCTATAGCCTTCTCGGGCAAATCCTCGAGAAGGCTACTGATAAAAAGAAAGGGTTTTCTGAAGAGAAAACCCCTAAAAAGAAACCCTCCTTTCGTAACCAATACCCCCAAAATAGTTCCTTTCGTGGTAAAGGTAAATCCGGACGTTGGAGTTACCCAAGAGGGGGAAAAGGTAGAGGATACCTCCTTAATCCCCAGAACAAGGGCGGTGAGAAACAGTGACACCAGGATAGGGGGAAGACTATCCCAATTCTTTGCCCAGTGGCATCAGACTTCTCCCAACCCCTGGGCGCAAGTTCTTATCAGAAACGGCTACAGGATAGAGTTATCTTCCCCCCCTCCGAATGTATTTCTGGTATCTCACCACTCTTCCCCATTCCAGCAGAACCAAATTTGGAAGGAGGTCCAGAATCTTCTGGACTTAGTAGTGGTTCCTGTTCCCGAGCTTCAACGGGGGCAGGGATTCTACTCCAACCTTTTCTTAGTAAAATAGCCAGGGGGTTCCTTTCGCATGATTATAAACCTAAAAAAGTTAAACAGATTCGTAGTTTACAAAAAATTCAGATTGGAATCCCTAGACTCTGAAGGACGCATACTATCATGTTCCTATTCACATCCAGTCTCAGAGGCTCTTGCGTTTTGCATTAAAGGATCACAGAGGCTCTGTTCACCATTTCCAGTTTGTGGCTCTCCCCTTCGGGCTGGCCTCAGCCCCAAGGATTTTCACGAAACTGGTGGTAGAGATGGTCGCCTCCCTGAGATCTCAGGGGGGCGACTTTTTGCTAATTTCAGACACTGTGGATCAGTCAAT
Source organism: Bufo bufo (assembly GCF_905171765.1). NCBI lineage: Eukaryota > Metazoa > Chordata > Amphibia > Anura > Bufonidae > Bufo > Bufo bufo. The sequence goes on from NC_053394.1 coordinate 251,348,284, forward strand.
AGCGGATCGAGAGACCTTCTGCGCCCTTTTAACAGCCCTAGGTTGGGTGATAAACTTAAAAAAGTTATCCCTAGTTCCGGATACCAGGGTAAAATTCCTAGGGGTATTGCTGGATTCGGTAAAACAGACAACCTTTCTTCCAGCAAAAAGAATTCAGAACCTTCAGACATCAATCAGGGCCTTCCTAGGACGTCGCTTCTTCTCCTTCAGCAAAACAATGAGCCTTTTAGGTCAAATGACAGCCTGTATTGTAGCAGTCCCTTGGTGCCAGGTCCATTACAGGACCCTTCAGTCCTGGCTACTAAGGAGATGGGACAAACATCTGTCCTCTCTAGACAAAAAGATCCTGATCCCGGGCCATGTAAAATCTTCAGTCCGGTGGTGGCTTCACACAGAAAATCTAAAAAAGGGCATGGTTTGGCTCAAAACCCCAGCAGTGCATGTTCAGACAGATGCCAGCGCAAAAGGATGGGGCGCAAAAATATACTCCGACCTCTATCAGGGAGCCTGATCTCCGAAAATTGCAGCTCAGTCCTTAAATTACAGGGAGCTCAGGGCAGTTTGGGAGACAATACGAGCAGCTGCTCCAAAACTAAAGAACCAGCATATAAAAATCTATTCAGACAATGTAATGACCGTGTCCTACCTCAAACACCAGGGGGGCACACTGTCTCAAAAACTAGAAAGTCTGTCCAGAAGAATCTTCCTTTGGGGGAAAAAAAATTAAAATCAGTATCTGTGATTCATTTAAAAGGAAGCCTAAACAGCTCTGCAGACTTCCTCAGCAGGACCACTATAGCCCAGGGGGAATGGTCTCTAAACATCGACATCTTCAATCTAATTGTCCAGAGATGGGGCCTCCCATTGGTAGATCTATTCGCTTCAAGGAAAAATGCAAAGGTATCAACCTTTTGCTCCCTAAACCCGAGGGACAGGCCTCTAGCGATCGACGCCTTCTCCCTGCACTGGAACTGGGATCTTGCATATGCCTTCCCTCCGTTCCCGTTAATCCCAAGGGTTCTCCAGAAGATCATCAGGGACAAGGCCAGAATAATACTGGTCACCCCATACTGGCCCAAGAGGAGCTGGTTCTTGATCCTAACCAACCTCTCCCCACCGGAAGTATTCATTCTTCCAAGGAGGAAAGATATCCTGATCCAGGGGCCGGTTCTCCATCCACATCCAGAGATATTCAATCTCTTGGCTTGGATCCTGAGTCCGACCTTCTGAGACGCAGAGGTCTCTAAGAGGGAGTGATATCTACCTTGAAGGCCAGCAGAAAGAAAGTGACTAACTCCATCTATTTAAAAATCTGGAGAAGATTCTGCACCTGGTCAGGTGAAGAAGCCCCAGACCAGGCTAAACCAAATATACAGAGGATCCTGGACTTCCTGCAAGAAGGACTAGAGTCAGGGTTACGTCCATCTACACTTAGAGTCCAGGTCTCAGCGCTTAGCGCTTTTTTCAATTCTGAATTAGCCAGCCATAGATGGATCCAAAGATTGCTGAGGTCTGCAGCCAGACTAAGACCATCTCTTAAATCAAGGGTGCCAACCTGGGACTTAAACATTGTCCTTAGGGGACTCACAGGTCCGCCTTACGAACCCCTGGACTCGGGTTCCCTAAAGCACCTTTCTCCGAAGGTGGCCGTTGCTATCCATCCACATCCATATTTCCGATGCGCAGCCATTCTTGGCATCGGATCAGGAAGAGGAGGTAGCAACGACCGCCACTCAGCAGTCTGACGACAGTACCCAGATCAGCCCAAGGAGGTTGGTCCCCGCTGTTGCTGCCTACTCTGAGCTCTTTAATGTTAGTGGTGGGGAAAGTGACGTTGATGATGTGTCTATGGACGTAATGTGGGTGCCCACAAGAGAGGAAGAGGAGGTGAGTTCAGAGGGAGAGATGGACCAGCAGATAGGGAGGAGAAGCAGGCCGAACTAACATTGCACAGGAGGGATATACCAGACTGCTAATGTATCAGGAGCGTGCCATCTACCATGTACGGTCACATCTGGCGCCCCCAGGATTCCAGCACATGGCTTCGCAGTGTGGTCTTTTTTTTATGTGTCAGCTGCTGACAATAGTGTTGCCATCTGCAGCTTTTGCAGTCAACGCATAAGTCGCAGTAAGCCCAACACTCACCTAGGGATGACCGCCTTAAGAAGGCACCTGGCCTCCCATCACTGAGCCCAGTGGGAGCAACGCTGTCAGAACCCACAAAGCCACACTCCAGGCTCTTACCGTCCGGCCTCTTCTCCTTCTCCTCTCTCCTCACAATTGTCCTCCACTCCACCTTCCATCATGCCGTCCTCACGTTTGTCAGGAAAAAAGCAGGCTTCCGTGGCCCAAATGTTCAAGCGTAAATAAATGATGATGCCGGATAACCCTCTTGCCCAACGGTTAACCGCTGGCTTGTCGGAACTGATAGCCCGCCAACTACTGCCATATAAACTTGTGGACTCGGAGGCCTTTCGAAAATTTGTTGCCATTGGAACACCACAATGGAAGGTCCCAGGAAGGAAATATTTCTCGCAGAAGGGCATCCCAGAGCTATATGGCCAGGTTCAGCGGCAAGTGAATTATCTCTGGCACACAGTGTTGGTGCCAAGATACATCTGACCACAGACACGTGGTCTAGCAAACACGGGCAGGGAAGGTATATAACTTTTACTGCCCACTGGGTGTACCTTCTGACGGCAGTCAAGCATGTAACCCGTGGCACCCGTGTAGATTTGTTTTTACCGCCACGGATTGCATGCAGGCCTGCCTCTTCTTCTCCTCCTCCTCCTCCTACTCCATCCTCCCTCTCCTCCTCGGCTGACTCCTCCATTTCAGCTGCTACCATCTCTTCTGCTGCGCTGGCCAAGATCCCAGAACCTATTCGACATGCCAGGTGAGACGTTGCCATACTGTGCTTGCGTCTGTTGTGCCTGGAAGCCAAGAGCCAGGGCGCCATCACTGACATTGTACCTTTTGCCTTTTTTTGGAGTGTGCATTGCGTCGTGTCATTGATCAAGCCATCGAGGAGCAGGAGCAGGAAGATGAGGAAGTCACAATGCTGGATGAATTCCCAGGGGAAGCTACTCCATCTGAGACAAGTCAACAACAGGAGTCTGAAGAGGAATCAGAGGAGGATGGTGCCGGGGCGGAGGAGGAGGAGCAAGAAGAGCATGCTTTAAACCTTTCTGGGATGGGGGCGGCGGGATGACGTGAGTGTACGTCGCGTCTCGATCTCCCCCACTGCTGGCCTTCCCCTTCCAGGCCGATGTCGAACAGCTGATGCTGATGCCGAAACAGCCGAGATGGAACAGCTGATGCCCTGAGTTGTGAGCCGCGACGCGCCACTATACTCCACCTGGTCTTGTCGCTGGATCGTCTCTGCTGATTGTGGGGAGTTGTCTGGCTGCTGCCGTTGCTGGATACCGCTCCGGCACTGCTCCTGTCCCTCGACTGGGCTCCATCGCTGCCCCGCTTCTGGTTCCTCCATTTGCCGTCCTCGCTCGCTGCCACTCTGCCTGCTCTGTCTGCGTGCTGTCGTTCGGCTCTGTCTCCCCGGCTCCGATCGATTGGTCTTGCCTGGCTGCTGGCTCCATCTGCTGCCTCCTGCTCTTCTTGCCACTGGACCGCCTGATTCCACCTTGCCGCTCCTGCTCCTGCCTGCTACCGGACTGCCGCCCTGTTGGATATCTCAACTGTTGGATACCTCGGCTGTCTCCCCTTTACTTCGCCACTGCACCGCCACAGTCACGGCGTGCTTCGGGATTAGGCCTCCGGACACGTGAGAATAGCAATTCCATTCAGTTATTCTATACCTGCCGTACTGTTGATTTTTCTGCTATATTGTTGCAAGAGGGATAGCAGTGTATATTGCTGTGAAGAGGGCATAGTTTTGTTTATGTTGAAATCTTGTGCCGTCTGGGGAAAAGGGGATAAGGAGGAGACAGGGTGAGAAAGGAAAAGTGGGAAAAGAGGGCACAAAGGGAAAAAAAAAAAAAAAAAAAAAAGGGGGGAAAAAAAAGGGAAAGAAGAGACAGAAAAAAGGGTTAATAGGTGAAAGAAAATATATATAAAAATAAAATAAAAATGAAAACCTGGTAGGGGGAGAAGGGAAAGGAAGACTAAAGCAGAAACTTAAGCAGAAGGTTAGGGGGGGGGGGGGAATTGGGGAGAATGCCCCCAAAGCGACGCTCAGTTGATTCCTCTTCAATTAAGTCTGGGACTAAGACCCCAGAGAACAAAATCGACAAGTTTCTGAAATCGCCCTTTTCAAATGAAAAGAACCTAGCCAAAACTAAACCCCCTGCCAAACTGAAAAAATTCGCTAAAACTTCCCAAAATGATGAACTTTCTGAGGATGGACTGGAGGGGGCAGACCAGGAGGCAGGCGAGGACTGTCTCTCTGCACAAATGCGAACTGAATACGACCCATCTGTCTTGGACAAAATCCTATGCGCTGTGGAAAATAATGGCACTTTAGTGCAAGAAATGTCAACCCAATTGGGGTCAGTGCAGAGCGATATTTCATTAATAAGAGAAGACCTAGTAAAGATCCGGGACCGAGTTCTTAGTGTGGAAAAAACTGTCGACTTTTTGCAAACGGACATGGATACGTTAAAGTCTAAAACTCTGCTTCTAGCCTCAGAAAATCAAGCACTTCAAAACAAACTAGAGGACTTAGAAAATAGGTCAAGGCGCAACAATGTCCGCATAATTGGTTTCCCAGAAGGAGTGGAAGGCCGACAGCTGGAGGAACAACTTAAAGATGTGATTATGCATAGTTTCGGCAGCGATAATTTCTCTTCTATGTTTCAAATAGAAAGAGCCCACCGAATTCCAGGAGGGAAATTGATTCCGGGGAGACCGCCGCGTGCAGTGTTAATCAAATTACTACTATCCGCGGACAGAGATATGATCCTGAAAAGAGCAAGAGAATGTACACCTATTGAATACCAGGGCACTAATCTGCTCTTCTTTCCTGACTTTGCGCGGCAGACCCAGGAAAAAAGGAAAAGCTTTATAGAGATAAAGAAACGCTTGGCGGCTAAGGAGATTAAATATTCCCTACAGTATCCTGTGAAATTAAGAGTAATTCACAATGGGACTTCTCTTTTTTTTGAGACACCACAACAGGCATCAGACTGGATGGATCAAATAGGCATTTGAAATTGTGTATTACTATGATCGGAGGGATGGAAGGGTGGGGGCCAGGCTGGGGGAGAACGGCCGGTGGTTAGAGGTTCGCTGAGTAGTTCGGGCGGATCAATGGATAGGGGGGGGAGGGGTACCCACCTTGCAGGAATGTTTTTTTTTCCTTTTTTTTTTTTTTTTTTTTTTTTTTTTTTTTTTTTTTTTTTTTTTTTTTTCTTTTTTTCGGTGAGCGATGTCCACTAGAATAGTAGCTTGGAATGTCAGAGGACTTGGGGAAAGAGTTAAAAGGCAAGCGATCATGGATGCATTAAAAAGATATCTTCCAGCAATTATTTGTATAGTAGAAACCCATTTAACTAAAGAAACCTTGTTCCGTCTGACAACGGGATGGCAGTCCCAATCGTATCACTCCACCTTTACTGGCTCCTCTAGGGGTATTTCGGTTCTTATTCATAACTCCATAGATTTCACCCTTATAAAATCCTACATAGATGCTCAGGGTAGATTTATCTTCTTGCATGGTAAGCTGCATGGCGACAGCTATATTCTGGCCTTTTTTTATATACCTCCGCCATTCTCAATGTATCCACTGCTTCAACTAATGTTATTTTTTGAAAAAAGACCAGAATGCCGCTTAATCCTGATGGGGGATTTTAATGCGGTCCTTGACCCTAATAAAGATAGATTTTCAATAGATGCAGGAAGGGGGAGGAATTTCTGTAATTCCCCGCTGTCTCAATTTTGTCTAGAGGTTGGAGTGGTGGATATATGGGAATATCTTGGCGGTGGAAAGAGAGTATATTCTTGTGTCAGCAGGGGGGGTAGAGCAATGTCTAGGATCGATTTAGCACTCACCAATGAGAGCAACTTGAGTAATATCTGCAAGATGCGATACGGAATAAGAACAGTTTCGGACCACTCACCCGCACTGATTGAGGTTTCCAGCGGGGAGAATAAGGATATTAGGGGGCTAGGATTTAAGTTGAATCCATACTGGCTCACTATTATGGACAACCTGCAGTCGATTAAACTATTGATGTCCTCCTTTTGGGAGGTCAATCTTCCCTCCGCCAGTATCAATACAGTATGGGATGCCTCGAAAGCATATTTGAGGGGGGTTTTTATAAGTGAGATTGTCGCAGCAAAGAGAATATTTAGGAAGAAAGAGGAGGAATTGGTTCAGATTGCTGTACTTACAACTGAGAGATATACTAGCCATCCAACTGAACACAACAGGGAAGAGATGCAGAAGGCTAGCTGCTCTCTGGAGAAATATGTAACAGAGAAAGCAAACCACAGGGTATTTTTTAAGGGGCTTAATTACTTCATCGAGTCTGGACGCCCGGGGAAACTTTTAGCTAGAATTATTTCACAACAAGATAAGAAAAAACTATCCATTACTTCGATCCGTAATGTAGAGGGCAAAACCATAACAGATTTAGAGGGAATTGAGAATACTTTTTTACAATACTTTGCCCAGACATATAGATCCTCCCCTGGTCTGTCAGCTGAACTGGCGATGCGTTTCCTGGAGAAAATTTCATTTTCTACTTTAAATGAAGTTCAGAGGGAATATCTCGAGGAGGAGATGTCTCTTATGGAGCTGCAGGAGGCCCTTGGGTCTGTCTCGGGGAACTCCTCGCCAGGAGTGGATGGCCTTCCATATGAGGTCTATCGCAAGTATAGTGATGTCATCCTCCCTCAGTTGCTAGAGGTTTTCTCCCAGGCAACACAGGGAGGGAGACTACCACACTCTATGATGGAGGCTCTTATTGTTTTAATTCTAAAAAAGGACAAAGACCCGGCAGAATTGAGCTCCTACAGACCAATATCATTATTAAATACCGATGTTAAGTTACTATCAAAAGTTCTGGCTAGGAGGCTTTCGCGGGTTATGCCCACGATTATTCACCCAGATCAAAATGGCTTTATGCCAAATAGGGGTACTCATCATAATCTGCATAGGCTATTTATGAATATTCAGTCCCCAGGGCGTGGTGCCCGCTCCATCCTGTCGTTGGACGCTACTAAAGCCTTCGACAGGGTGGAGTGGATTTTTCTCTGGGAGGTAATGAAAAGAATGGGCTTTGGCCCAAGATTTATGGCGATGGTCCAGCTACTTTACAATTCCCCAGTTGCCAGGATCAGGATCAATGATTCGACGACAGAGAGTTTCACTTTGGGAAGAGGTACCCGTCAAGGCTGTCCCCTTTCCCCCTTTTTATTTAATATTTATATTGAACCTTTAGCGGCTTTGATAAGACAGGACTCGGAGGTGGTTGGTTTTGGCATAATGGGGCAGCATGACCGCGTATCTCTTTACGCAGATGATATCCTGGTTTTCATCCATCAAACAGATACGACTCTTCCTCGTATAATGGACTTGGTTGGCCACTTCTCCGAGTTATCTGGACTTGAGATCAACTGGGATAAGACCGTCCTTCTTCCTATAGATGAGTTGCGAGGCGAACTTAATAATCAGGTAATGATCTCTGATTCAATAAAGTACCTGGGGATAACAGTTTCTGCTAAACCTCAAGAATATTTACAACTTAACCTAATTCCTTTGTTAGTAAAGTTAAGAGCAAAAATTAAGATATGGCAAAAAATTCTTCTAGCAAGAGCGGATAGAATTTCAATAATAAAAATGGTAGTGCTTCCCCAGGTTCTTTATGTCTTGCGCAACTCGCCTATATGGATTACAGATAAACACTTTAGATTGATAGAGCGGGTGCTCAATGATTTATTATGGGGGAGGAAGCGCGTGAGATTGAAGGCACTCTATTTTTCTATGCCCTACAATCGGGGAGGTCTTAACCTCCCCTATTTTAGGGGCTACTTTGTGGCCTCCCAACCCTGCCTTTTTAATGATTGGGAAAATAGCCCCTTCTGCAGTAAAGTGGTGAAAGATGCAGGTTTTTCCGATTTTTTTACCGTACTGGAATCTGATTATTTGTCAAATTCTATAAGAGGGTTTACACTGTTCTGCAGAATGGCTATAAAGACTTGGTCGGCCATAAGGAGCTGGTGTGGAGTTAAGGCATCGCTTATTTGCACCCCATTATGGCATAACCAAAAACTTCTTAATTTAAAAGACTTAAGTTGCCGCCAGTACTGGAGGACCAAAAATGTGCAATACTTACATCAAGTAGTTAGTGGAGGACAAATTTTGCCCCTTATGGAACTAAGGGCAAATTTAGGCGAGGTGGCTTGGTATGCATATTTCCAACTGAGGTCAGCACTTTCTAATACTTTGAATAGTCACCTTTTTATTATAGATACTTCTGTATTTTTACAGGACTTAATTTGTAAGAAAATTGTCACGAGAATTAAACTATCTCACTGTTACAGACACTTAATGGATAATTTTTTTTTGGATGTTTTCTCTCCGGGACAGAGAGCCTGGTCTTCTCTTCTTTCAGAGGTAGGCCCTCCTAACTGGGAGAATATAGGGGAAAGTTTAAAATTGGTTTCACATAATTTTAACCACACTGTTGTACAATTTAATATTTTGCACAAAATTTATGTAACACCCATATGGTTATATAGAAGAGGACTCAGGGCTTCCTCTGACTGCCCCCGTTGTGGCGAGCCCGAGGCAGATCATCTACATCTGTTCTGGGACTGCCCAATGGTGAGTAGTTATTGGAGCATGGTCCAAAAGAACCTGGCGAGTAAACTTAGAATTGTGGTTCCCTTGTCTCCCAGGATATGGGTCCTGGGAGATTTATCTGAGGTTAATTATCAACCCATAAAAAGCCATTTGTTGACTAAGGTGATGTTCTTAGCTAGGCTCCTGATTTCTAGATCCTGGTTTTGTTCTTCCGCCCCAGACTGTAATAACTGGCTGGGCTTGGTAGAGAAAGTGAAAAGTTACGAGAAGATCCTGTACAAAAAAAGAGGATCCTATTTAAAGTGGAATAGCTTATGGAAAGATTGGGATACGACTAATTAATTATGATCCCTTTTTCTTTTTTTTTTTTTTTTTTTTTTTTTTTTTTTTTTTTTTTTTTTTTTTTTTTTTTTTTTTTTTTTTGGGGGGGGGGGGGGGGTGGGTTTATGGGGTGAGTTGGGGAAAATTCTAGCTGTCCGGCTTTTCTGTATGTATTATATTGATTAAGAATGTGGAGGTATATTGGAAGCATGGGAGGGTCTCCAGGACTGAAAGAGGGGGGACTTCCCGGTATTAAATAATGGTAAAAAAAATTTTATCCAGGTATAATATCGAGCGGTACATGGGTAGGGGACCGTGGCTCGAGGTCTGGAGGTGCCCGGATATCGGGCGCGGCTCGGGATACGGCTCTTCCCGTCAGACATGGGGCTCGATTGCGGGCAGGGAGGTGACACACGCGGTGGGCGCGCTACTATGTGCTCATTTTAAGAGACAGAGCAGGTATCTGGCTTTGTTTTTTGCTTATATCCTTTTTAATTGCTGAGTGACACTCGGTTCGAGTTCTCTGTCGCATGAAATATCAATGCGAATAAACGCAAAGTATGGTGAACCATGCAACCGATAGCTGACTTAATCATATGGGGATGAGGCAGTAAAATATACGAGTGGGTTTCTACCACTGTGGTAAAAGACTGCTGGACTCCCCTCTCTGGTTTTTGCTTTATCAAATGCCTGCGATTAAAGATCGCTGCAAGCTCGCCTTTAGGCAGCATGTGAGCATAAAGCGATCGGCCACATGAGTGCCAGTCCTTCCGCTCGTACTTGCCCGTGTCTGGGGGAGGGCGTGCGCGAGCGGCGCTCGCTGCCGGGCGGCTGTCTGGATTTCGGGCCCCTATCCCTGTAGCGAATGGAGAACCTGGGCTAAGTGGGTTGCTTTTTCCACTTGCATTATCAAGCCTAGGATGTCGGGTGAGCCCTGTCACCCTCCCCAGTAGGAGACCTCCCTTTGATTTTCAAATACTGACATATTATGGATATCTGCATGAAATTATTGTCAATTATGTTTACAGATCAGAATTGGCGGATCTATGGAATTTATAATATCAAGTATGTAATATGGATTTAAATTTTTGTATTATAACAATAAAATATTTATAAAAAAAAAAAAAAAAAAAAAAAAAACCTTTCTGGGATCCCTGGTGTTGTCCGTGGATGGGGGGAGGAGAACGAGGACGACATTATCCTGAATGCTGAGCAGGAGCCAGGCCACTACACCGCTTCTAGTACAGTGAAAATGGGGGCCTTCATGCTCCAGTATTTTAAGAGAGACCCCCGTATAAAAAGCATAAAGGGCAAGGACCAGTACTGGGTGGCAACGTACTTAGACCCCCGGTACAAACAAAATATGGCAGAAATGTTACCACCATCACAGAGGGCTGTCAGAATGCAGCACTTCCAGGCCTTGCTTAGAGAAATGCTGCATTCTGCTTTTTTGGGCGCTGGCAGAGGAATTTCCACTCACAGAGAAACATTTGCGGGTACCAATCCAACAGTGCCTGCAAGAAGAGGGCTGTTTGAAGATGTGTTGGTCATTTCTGATATGAGAAAAGAAATTCAGCCGATCCATCGGCAGCTGTCCTCCGGATCCAGCCTCAGGGAAGACCTAGACCGGCAGGTGTCCGACTACATCGGATTAACGGCCGATTTGGACGCTCTGAGAAGTGATGAACCCCTGGACTACTGGATAGGCAGGCTTGACCTCTGGCCAGTGCTTGCACAATTTGCAATGGAACTGTTGGCTTGCCACTCGTCAAGTGTCCTGTCCGAAAGGATGTTCAGCGCAGCAGGGGATATCGTGACCGATAAGCACACTCGCCTAGCTCATGACAGTGTTGACTACCTCACATTTCTAAAAAATGTGTTTAAATTCCTCATGACAGCACATATCCGCCACCAATCATAACAATTTATGGTCCCTGTCTTTGGTAAATACAGCAGCATAAAAGGCCTTTTATGTCCGTTGAATGCCTAATTTTTGGGGCCTGTAATGGCCAACACTTATTTATCCTGTGAATGCCTAATGTACCACCAGCCACAGAATACAAATTTTTTTGCGTTCAAGTGAACGCCTGTCGGCTAATTTTTGGAGCCTGTAATGGCAGACATATACTTCAGTATCCTGTGAATGCCTAATGTACCACCAGCCACAGAATACTAATTTATTTGCTGTCAGGGGAACGCCTGTCGGCTAATTTTTGGGGCCTGTAATGGCCGACACTTCTTCAGTATCCTGTGAATGCCTAATGTACCACCAGCCACAGAATACTAATTTATTTGCTGTCAGGTGAACGCCTGTCGGCAAATTTTTGGGGACAGTAATGGTCGACACTTACTTCTGTATCCTGTGAATGCCTAATTTTTCAGACTGGAATTTAAAATCAATGGGTCTGTAAATGTTCCTCTCAATTGTGGAACGGATGCGGACACATTTTACAGACGTGTGAATGGACACTATATGTATTTGACATGTATTTACCGGCTGCTGTCAGTTCTGGCTGATTTAGGCCGAGCTATTACACTAAAACCGAGCAATATTGCAAAAAACAAAATACACGTTATACCTGTACAAACGATTTATATAACTTTTTAGAAAGAAAAAAAATATTATGGCAACTTTTCCAAAAGCATGATCATCTCATGCACCCCCTTCATGGCCTGGCGTTGCCTCTCCTCCATGACCTTCATGCGCTCCTGAATGGCCCGCATATCATTGCGCTGCTCCTTTTGCATTTTGGCCAATTTGGCCTTTAATGTCTTCATTCCTGTTTGGGAAAAAAATATGCACATTATTTGCAACTCTTATTAAACCTTTATTTTGTGGTGCATCTGACTTTATGATCGCTTGCTATTACACCTTTTTGTGATAAAAGTTGTCCAAAAAATTGCCTTTTTTGAGAGTTTCAAATTTTTGTTTAAAAAGGTGTCCACCTGAGGGGTTATTTGGTATGATATTTTTAGACAGCTGGTTGTTACAGGTGCGGCAAGACCTAATATTTTTCCTTATTTTTTAGTTATTTCTATTTTACACAATAAAAGCATTGTTGAACCAAAAACAATTCATGTTTTACTGTCTCCATATTTTGAGAGCCATATTATTTTTTTTATTTGGCGATTGTCTAATGGTAGGGTCTCATTTTTAGCAGAATGAACTGACCGATTGTTACTATTTTGGGGCGCATATGCCTTTTTTGATAGCTTGGTGTTGCACTTTTAGTGATGTTTATTTATTTATTTTTTTTAAAGAGTTCACCGGAGTGGTTAGATCATAGGATATTTTTATAGAGACGGTCGATATGTACACAGCGGTACAAAATATGTCTGTCTATTGGTTACCTTTTTTTTAAATTTAAAGTCTTTATACACATTGACGATTTAAATCTCAATACGTTAGTTAGTGATCTTTATGATCATTTATAGTTTATTAGTTAGTGATATTTCAGTACAGTATAATTTTATTTTGATTGTTAGTTAGTAATAATTCTATTGAGTTTAATATTATTTATTTGTTAAATTAATGGTTTTAATGTAGATTAAAGAGTTATTGTCTAGTGTTCTTTTTTTGTATTACTATAGTGTATATTGTCGCCTCATTGTTGGCCCTTTTAATGTTTATGTACATGTTATGGATACATAATCATATTGCTATGTGCAGATATTTACCCTCCTGGTGGGGGCTGGTGATCACATCCTCTTCCTCCGAGTCCTGAGATGGGGTGGTGCTGGAGGTACAGCACTTTCCACCTCCTTCACTTCTCCCACATCTGGTGGGGGTGGCTCAATAGGCTGGGAGGGTCTGGCCTCCTCCTCCTTATCCTTCTCTACCTCCACAACCTCCACGGCCTCCGCCGATCGCCTTCTCCGAATGGAGGGAATAGGAACTTCTGTGATCACAGAATGTTCAGATTTTAGATAAACAACTCCAAAATCTTAAGAAAATTTGATATAAAGAAATTCCAATATGGAGGGATCTATATATAACTGCAGTGGCTGCCAGCTTTATGACGCATAACTCAATAAAAAATTAACAGTATGAAAAAAGACATCCCCTCCACAGTGTCTTCATGGAACAATAAGGCGAGAGGAGACCCATGGGATGGGATTATCTCCTGAGTGTATCATAGGATGATCTACTTCTGTACACCAGAGTCGGCTACTTCTTAATCCCATCACTAACACAATAGAACAAAGGGACAAATAAACCAACACATTCATTGGGAGTCTCAGAGCAGAGTTAACCCTTATTGCGTTTATGGATTCACACCATACTACTTTAATGGGGAATACGAAAGATGTGGCCTATAAACTCAACCAAAAATTCATGGTTTATAGTTCCCTCTAAACCAAATAGGTCAGAGTGGGGGTCTCCATAGTCCTGGGTCCATAGCCCGTAGGAAGGAGGCTAGCCCTCAGGCTTCTACTGCAGACACAGTGATGGTTCAGTCCGTCACTTGTCTGGCACAAAGCAAATACATCACATCACCCAAGGAACACCATCCCCACAATGAAACATGGTGGTGGCAGCATCATGCTATGGGGATGTTTTTCAGCAGCCGGGACTGGGAAACTGGTCAGAGTTGAGGGAAACATAGACAGGGATATTCTTGAGCAAAACCTGTAACACTCTGTGCGTGATTTGAGTGTAAGACGGAGGTTCACCTTCCAGCAGAACAATGACCCCAAACACACTGCCAAAGCAACACTTGAGTAGTTTAAGGGTAAAGATTTCTGCACCAAATGGCGGTATTTCAAATACCTGAATAGAACCCCTGTATTTAAAGGGTGTACCTCACAACAACATCTGCAACAAAGGCTGCCAACAATTTTTCTTTTTGCCCAAACGGGTGTTTGTTTAATAACTGAATTTCACACGTGCTGATGCTGCAAGGCCAGAAAAATAGTGGAATCTGGCAAAAAAGTGTGTTTTTAAAAATCCAGAAAATTATGACTGTATTTCTAGCTTAAATTGCAAACTCACTAATCCAGATGTTGTATATTGCCAAAAAAAGTGTTTTTTTGGTAACAGAATATGAAAGCTGTATATAATAAACTTGAATTTAACACTTGCAGATCTGGAAAAAAGTGTTTTTTGGCAAAAAAGTGTGTTTTTAAAAACCCAGAAAATTATGGCTGTATTTCTAGCTTAAATTGCACACTGACTAATCCAGATGTTGTATATTCCCCAAAAATATGAAAGCTGTATATATTAAACTTGAATTTAACACTTGCAGAACTGGAAAATAGTGGTTTTTGGCAAAAAAAGTGTGTTTTTAAAAACCAAGAAAATTATGGTTGTATTTCTAGCTTAAATTGCACACTGACTAATCCTGCAAATGCACCAGATGTTGTACTGTATATTGCCAAAAAAAGGGTGATTTTTTAAAACCAGATTATTTGTGCTGTTTTTAAAGCTTGGATTTTAATGTCCCAAATGCTCAGATGCAGTGCTGGTGCACTGAGCTTGCATAAAATGGCCGCCACCGCCACCCACCTTACTGACTTATAAAAGTTTTTTTTTTTCAGTCACTGGGCTCAGGGCAGGATAAAAAACAACACAATGTATGTAGATCGCTGAGTTAGATTCACGTTTTGAGAAAAAAGATTATCTCCTATCCTCTCCCTGAAATCACCAGCAGCATCCTCTCCCTACACTTGTAACAGCAGAGTGACGTGCAGCGCTACGTGACTCCAGCTTATATAGAGGCTGGGTCACATGCTGCACTGGCCAATCACAGCCATGACATTAGTATGCATGGCTGTGATGGCTTCTAAAGGCACACAGTTAACCGCTTGTTGATTGGCTGCTCTGCAGCCTTTCAAAAAGCGCCAAGAAAGCGCCGAACACCGGACCCGAACCCGAACTTTTACTCAAATGTTCAGGTTCGGGTCCGGGGTCCAAAAATCCTAAAGTTCGGTACGAACCTGAACTTTACAGTTCGGGTTCGCTCAACCCTACTGGGCAACCAACCTTGAAATATATCCACAACTGGCTCAGTTTTCCTGGGAAAGCTGTCCAGCCCGACCAGTAGTGTGGCATCAAAATGGGTGCTTAGTGCGGTGGTTGCATAGTTACCCCAAAGAGAACTCATCTTTTAACACAAAATGATTAGAGGCTAACCTTTATAAAGATGAATCAGGTGTGGATCAGCCAGGATTTCCAAACAATGGTGCCTGATGCAACAGACTTGATCATTCTGGCAGTAATGGTCTGACTGTAGTATGCTGCCACACTGGAACATTGTGACAAATGGCCCATTACATATGCCCATGTGTTGCTGCCAATGTTCTTATGTTGCCACTCCCCTGATGTCACATCTCCTACTGTGGTCTGCCACCATCTTGTGCCACAATTGCAACTCTTCATGCTGTTGCCACCCTTACTACTTTGTTCCAAGGCCTCTATTGTGACTCTTCATGCTGTTACCACCCTTACTGTTTAGCCATGTTTACATCACTGTTTATTTTTCTGTTCTTCTGATCCGTCAGAAGAACAGAAAAGTAACAAAAAAAAATGGGTCCTGTCATTTGAGTGTCCATAAGGCTTCTTTTAGATGGTCAGTATTTGCATCAGGATTTGATCATGATTTGGAACTGGAAGCCAGAAGCAGGAGCAGGTCCAAAACACAGAAAGGATTCACATACTTCTATCACATTTTATCTATCTATCTATCACATTCTATTTATGTTTCTGACCCACTCCTGTTTTTGCCTTACAAATGCTGATCAAATGCTGACTGTGCTAAGGATTATGCTCAAAAGACAGGATCCACGTCTTTGGGGCTGTTCTTCAGACGAATCAGAAGAGGGGAAAAAATAAACAGTAACACAATCTAACTGCTGACACCCTCCCCACTCTGACAGGGCTATTACTTGGAACACTGCACGGTTCAGTCCACGCTAATAAATTAGACCTGATGCTAACATTGACCTATAAGGCTGAGTTCATACTTCAGTTATTTGTTAAGTTATTTTCATCAGTTTTTGTGAGCCAAATTCAGGAGCCAAGTCTACTCTTGGATTTGGTCTCATAAAAAGATCTACACCTGTTCTATGGGTTTGACCTATACCTGCTTTTGTCTGACAATAAATGATGAGGATAACTTACCAACTAACAGTCATTTTATAACATAAGGGATTCAAACACGTGTTTGCACTGCTACAACTTGGAATAAAACCTTTTTTTTTCCCCACTACTTTATTGGCACTGCCTCTATGTCTTTATTTTGCTCCACTAAAGAGTCATCTGGACAGAAGGGGCGTGCAGAAAGCTTTAGTGATGGCGGCTGTTTGCTTTTCTCTTGGTTTACCAAAAGGGATTAGATATAGACTTGCGGTTGGCCCGGCCGTCGTTTCGTGGCAAAATTTGCTCGTTCGCGATTCGCCTAACATGTGAACATATGGCGATATTCGCAATCACCATATTAGATTGGACCAATCTTTCCTGACAAAGCATAGCGATTCTATCTGAAACGCGTAGAGAGGTCTAGTGGTACCTGTGACTCTCCGTAGTCATAGTAGTGGCATCACTCTCGCTCCGTGCGAACGCAAACTACAATAGAGTAATAGAAGAGCCGCGCCACCGGCCGGGCGCGACTCTGTTCTAGAAACCTGACCTGTGCCTGCAGCAACCTAAAGAATACCCTACAAAAGTTGCAGGAACCTGTGGAATGTGCAACTGACCCACAAGGTAACTGAGCCTGATTTTAGCCCTGCGGGGAGCTCTATTACCATGGGGTGGGGGAAGTGGTAATTGCAGCTAATGTTCATACAGTTAGAGCGCGGTATCACTGTTTCTTTCTGTCCTATCGACTACATTAGTGCGGCAGTTATGTTGCGGTCCTGCTGCGATACTGCAGCTACACAGTGAGGAGGGAAGTATATCTCTATTGGGAGGGTATTACATAAGCGGGTTCTATATTCCTTTTTTCCACAAAATACTGATAGAGGGAATTGATATACCGGCTTCCACCAAATATTGATTGAGGCCTGCGATACACCAGCTTCCACCAAATATTGATTAAGGGTGTTTTGATTTACGGGCTTCCAGCAAATACTCATTATTGGGTTCTATATACCGGTTTCCACAAAATACTGATAGAGGGGATTGATATACTGGCTTCCACAAAATATTGATTGAGGCCTGTGATATACCTGCTTCCACAAATACAGGGTCATTTTGAAAATGACAGGCAGAAGAAGAGGCAGGCCATTCCGCAGAGGTGGTAGGGCCGGGCAGGTGCACCAAGCCAGAGCCTAAGTGGGAAGTTTGAGAAGGTGCGTGCGATTACGTCAAAGGACGCACCAGAGTTAGTTGAGTGGCTCACTTAGCCTTCTGCTTCTGCACCCTCCTCACTCTCTGCTGTGTGCACCCCCAAAGACACCAACACCACCACCACCACCACCACCATAGCCCCTCCACTTGAGTCAGGAATTATTTTCCCATCCATTCCCAGACTTTACTGATGCGCAGCCATTCTTGGCATTGGATCAGGAAGATGAGGTAGCAACTACCGCCACCCAGCAGTCTGACGACAGTACCCAGATCAGCCCAAGGAGGGTGGTCCCCGCTGTTGCTGCCTACTCTAATGTCAGTGGTGGTGAAGGTGACGATGATGACGTGTCAATGGACATCACATGGGTGACCACAAGAGAGGAATATGAAGGGATTTCAGTGGGAGAGACGGAGCAGCAGATAGGGAGGAGAAGGAGGTGAAGCAGGCAGAACTAGCAGTGCACAGGATGCAAAAAGCAGACTGCAAATGTATCTGGAGCGAGCCATCCACCATGCTCGGTCACATCTGGCACTCCCTGGATGCCGGCACATGGCTTTGCATTTTATTTTATTTTTTTAAACGTGTCAGCTGCTGATAATAGTGTTGCCATCTGCAGCCTGTGCTGTCAACGCATAAGTCGTGGTAAGCCCAACACTCACCTAGGGATGACCACCTTAAGAAGGCACCTGGCCTCCCATCACCGAGCCCAGTGGGAGCAACGCCATCAGAACCCACAAAGCCACACTCCCAGCGCTCCACGTCCTGCCTCTTCTCCTTCTCCTCTCTCCTCCCATTTGTCCTCCACTCCACCTTCCACCGTGCCGTCGTCGCGTTCATCTGGCAGAAAGCAGGCTTCGGTGGCCCAAATGTTCGAACGTAAAAATAATCCTCTTGCCCAACGGCTGACCGCCAGCTTGTCTGAACTGCTAGCCCACCAACTACTGCCATGTAAACTGCTGGACCCGGAGGGCTTTAGATAATTTGTGGCCATTGGTACATCGCAATGGAAGGTCCCCGGAAGGATATATTTCTCCCAGAAGGGCATCCCAGAGTTATATATGGCCATGTTCAGTGGCAAGTGAATGTATCTCTGGCACACACTGTCCGTGCCTAGATACATCTGACCACAGGCACGTGGTCTAGCAAATACAGGCAGGGAAGGTATATAACTTTTACTGCCCACTGGGTGAACCTTCTGACGGCTGTCAAGCATGCAACCCGTGGCTCCCGTGTGGATTTGGTGTTACCGCCACAGATTGCATTCAGGCCTGCCTCTTCTTCTCCTCCTCCTACTCAATCCTCTGTATCCTCCTCGGCTGACTCCTCCTTTTCCACTGCTACCGCCTCTTTCGCTGCACCCCCCAAGCTCCCCAGAACCTATTTGACGTGCCAGGTGAGACGTTGCCATGCTGTTCTGCGGCTGTTGTGCCTGGAAGCTAAGAGCCACACCAGTGCTGCACTTCGTCTGCGGTCACAGGCTGATCAGTAGCTTACCCTGCTCAATTTGACAGTTGGTAAAGTGGTGTGCGACAACGGTGCCAATCTGCTGAGTGCACTGAAACAGGGCAAAATGACACACGTGCCTTCCATGGCACACATCCTGAACTTAGTCGTGCAGCGATTCGTTGCCAAATACCCCGGGGTCCAGGATGTCTTGTGGCAGGCCAGAAAAATCTCTGGCCATTTTAGAAGATTTTACACGGCCATGGGTCGCCTTGCTGACGTTCAGCGGTGACACCACTTGCCCGTCAGATGTCTGATTTGTGACTGCCCGACGCGCTGGAACTCCACCTTGTATATGCTTGATAGGCTGCTCCAGCAGAAACGTGCAGTTAACGACTACCTGTATGAACTCTGCGGCAGGACAGGTTCTGGGGAGCTTTTTTTTTTTCACCAAGCCAGTTGCTGCTCGTACTTTACGCCTTCTTTCTGGAGCGTGCATTGCGTCGTGTCATTGATCAAGCTGTCGAGGAGCAGGAGCAGGAAGATGAGGAAGTCGCAATGCTGAATGAATTCCCAGGGGGAGGGGCTACTCTATCTGAGACAAGTCAGCAGGAGTCTGACGAGGACTCAGAGGAGGATGGTGCCTGGGGGGAGAAGGAGAAGCAAGAAGAGCAGGCTTTAAACTTTCTCCTGGGTGAGGAACAGGAGTCATGGTGCTCCACCTCTTCCAATTTAGTGCAAATGGGGACCTTCATGCTCCAGTGTTTGAAGAGGGACCCCTGTATAAAAAGCATAAATGGCGGGGGGCGGAGCCAACGTCTGAGCGGTAAAGACATGCTCTGCTGAGCTCCGCTTATCTTCTTGCTAAGGGACCTGCCTACGTTAGCTGACATACTCCAAAATGGTGAAAATAGGAGGAAAAAAGACTACAGACCATGCTGTAATCCCGAGGGGACCTAGTCCGGGAGCGGGCATGGCGAAATTCCTAAAGAAACAGGCTGTTATGCCTGCAGCCAAAGATCCCAAGATGGCGCTGGCAGACGAGCGCACTGAAGCAGACGCTGAAGGAGGCATGTTCAAGGGTGAAAGCGACGGGGGTGAGTCTGTATGCTCCCGCACCCTACCCGTGTCCAGGCTGAACCCTCTCACCTCTTAAACGAGAGATCTCCATACTAACTCAGGAGATTCATCATATAGGCCACAGGGTCGAGTCCCTGGAAAACATCCAACAGGCCACCCTGGAACACAGCTCCGCTGTCTCTCAATCCCTCTCCTCCTGCAAGCAGCATATAAACTACCTACATGCAGCTATGGAGGATCAAGAAAATCGTGGCCGGAGGAATAACCTCTGTTTCAGAGGCATACCCGAAACAGTGCCTAATGACGAACTCATGTCCACCATAAAACAAATCGCTGAGACCCTCTTGGGAAATGGTGTCACTTCTGGCATGATTATAGAAAGAGCTCATAGAGCCCTTAGACAGAAGCCAAAAGACTCTGAACCACCCAGAGACATTATCTGCCGTTTTATTAACTACTCAGACAAGGAAAGAATCTTCAACGCTGCTAGAGCCTCAAATGCCATCTCTTTCGGAGAATCGTCTATTACAATATTCCAAGACCTTTCTTCTGTTACCCTAAGTAAGAGGAAAACCCTGAAACCCCTTACAGATCATCTTTGCAGCAAGCATATCCCTTATAGGTGGACCTTTCCCTTTGGCCTAACCTTCAAGTACTCAGGAAAACAGATCAAGATATCTACCTATATGGATTTACAAGACGCATTCTCTACTATGGACATTCCCCCAATGGACACAGCAAGTTGGGATGCAGTATCCGAAATCTCCTCCCTACCAGATCTTCCGAAGATGATCCCCTGGGAGAAAACATCAACACCTAAACGTCAACGCATGAAACACCGCAGTGGCAACCTGACCCCCAGGAAGATATCTGGATCTACGTCTTAATTCTCTCTCCTTAATATTGTTAAGATATTATATGCAATGTCACCGTCTCTACACTCATCTATGTCCTCCTCCCTCCATTTCTCTCATTATATGCCTTCATCCTATTCTTTTTTTTCTCTCTTCCCTTCCCTCCCTCCCCTCCCCTCCCCAGCCCCCTCACCTGGAGTCTATGTCTACCATCTTATTTAACCCCAAAAAACAGCAAGACCTTGAACTTGGGTTAACCCCATCTTTCCCCCTCACTCTGAAGAAGACATCAAGCTTCATGTTGTTGTTAATGCGGCAAATTGCTTTTTTACCGCCACTTTATTGTTTTATTTATGTTTTCGGTTATCTCTTATGTTTTTTTTATATGTGGAACACTTGAGTATTACCTGTACAACTACGGGTTAATTGCAGAAGGTGTACTCGCTTCTCTGGAGGCCGCCAAGAAACCCCACTCACCTAGTCATGAATGACCTCAAATTAGTGTCCTTCAATGTAAAGGGCCTCAGATCTCCATCTAAAAGATCCCAAATCTTCTCCCTCCTATGGAAAGAAAGGTGCTCTGTTATATTCCTACAGGAAACTCACTATAAACATTGTAATTGCCCAGATCTTTGCTTCTCTAAATTTCCGAATTGGTATCACTGTGGGGCAGATGGTGCGGCCTCTAGGGGAGTGAGTATAGGATTCAAAAAAGATGTTCCCTTCACTTATTCTGCACACATACAAGATCCTGATGGCAGATACATCATTCTAAAAGGCCTTATTGGTCATAAGATGTATACTTTTGTCAACATTTATGCTCCTAACTCTGACCAGATTAACTGGCTATTGTCTGTTTTGACCTTGGTGGAGAACTTGCGGGAGGAAACCCTTGTCTTGGCGGGTGACTTCAATGTTGCTCTACAACCCCTCGTTAATTCATCTTCCAAGAGATCTTCCTTCTTTGCCAAATCTCTAAAAAAACTGAACTCCAGATTATACGATCTGGGACTCATAGATATATGGAGGTGCTTTAATCCGAAATGCATTGATTATTCCTTTTACTCTGCTCCAGGACATTCCTACAGCAGGATAGACTACATTTTCGTACCAAAGGACCAAATACCCCTTTTTGCGGACTTGAAAATTGGTAACATCACCATCTCTGATCACTCCCCTGTCCTCTGTACCTTACGTCCGTCCTCTGAATCAGGTAGGACTCCTATATGGAGACTTAATGAGTCTGTGCTGAGCAACGATGGCCTTAAAAAATACTTCAAATCACTTATAGATGAATATTTTTCCCTCAATAACAATCCAGATATATCCCCCCAGGTTCTCTGGGATGCCCACAAAGTTTTTATGAGAGGCCACTTTATTAGAAAATGTTCCCTTTTAAAGAAGCAAGCAGACAAGCATCTCTCTTCTGTTCTGGATCAGATTCACGCTTTAGAGTCTCTCCACAAGAGATCCCTTGCTGTGCACCACTTATCAGACCTCACCGCTCTTAGGACGGAGCTCAAAAATCTCCTAAACGCTAAAGCCGCTAAATATTACCTATCCTCCCAACATAAGTTCTTTTTAGGCCTTGTTGCCGTGAGCAAAGTTCATTATGCAACGCATCAAACGTAGAAAACTAGCTAGACACGTACCCTCTATTAAATCTCCCCAGGGCCAGCAACTTTACTCCTCAGAGGCTATTGCTGAACAGTTTAGATTTTTTTACGAAGATTTATATAATCTACCTCCCCCTACTGGGGACCTAATCACTCTAAATAGAGATACATCAGTCAAAGCCTTTCTAGATACATTGAAACTTCCTACGTTATCCCCAAGCCAACGAGATGCCATAGAAAACCCTTTTTCCCTTGCCGAACTTACTATAGCACTTAAGGCCTCCCCAAAAGACAACCTGCCCCGGGCCCAGACGGCTTCCCAGCTGTTTATTTTACCTCTTTCCAAGACTCCCTACTCCCTTACTTCCTTCCCATCTGTAATATTGCTCTT
The DNA here is from genome assembly GCF_905171765.1 of Bufo bufo. Lineage (NCBI taxonomy): Eukaryota > Metazoa > Chordata > Amphibia > Anura > Bufonidae > Bufo > Bufo bufo. The sequence continues at coordinate 251,371,041 of NC_053394.1, forward strand.
CACAACCAACCTTTATCAGTAGATATGACCAACGCATTAATCACAATAATACCTAAGGAAGGCAAAGATCCTACCTCTTGCACAAACTATCATCCTATAGCCTTACTAAATACAGATTTAAAAATCCTAGCGAAAATGTTGGCCACTAGACTACAATCCTTCCTTCCTAACTGTCACGGGGTTCCGAAGGTGCACTCAGTCCCCCATTGCCCGCAGACCTGTTGCTTAGCTTTTGGAATGAGGTTCTGTGTTTGACCTCATTCCCAGGGCGGCTTTACTAGCTGGGTGGCTCCCTGCTCCTAGTCTGCCTTGAGTGCCGAGCTGATCACTCGGTGCTCGACTGGTTGGTCTGTCGGTCATGTGACGCTGGCCATGTCACATGACCCTCACTCCCCACTATAAATACAGGCAGCCTGCTGGCTACAGGTTGCCTGTTAATTTCTAGGTTCCTGGCTATTTGTTGGACTGCTGAATACTTACCTGATCCTGTTCCCTGACCATCCTTCTGCCTGCTCCTCCTGTACTGCGCATCCGTCCTGGTATTGTGACCTCGGCTCCCACCTGACTACTCTCTTAGGACTCCTCTTGTACTTCTCTGCTCTCCTGGTATTTATGACCCGGCTTCTCCTGACAATTCTCTGCTTGCTCCATTTGTACTTTGCAGCTTTCCTGGTATTGACTCGGTCCGTTCACGTCCTGTTGTTTGTCCGTCTGTCATCCCTGCACTTATTCCAAGTTAGGGATTGCCGTCCAGTTGCCGTCAGTTGTCATTAGGGAAGTCATTAGGACTCGTGAGGCAAGTAGGCAGGGCCAGGGTAAGGGTGGAGCGCAGTGGTCACTTCCCTCCCCCCTGTGTGTGTACGCGACCGTTACACTAACCTGATACATCCTGACCAGCTGAGATTTGTGAAAGGGCGTGAAGGAAAAGATAACATTGCCAAAGTTCTTGATGCCCTTTTCTATGCCTCATATAAGAAATTGCCCTTGGTTCTACTTGGCACTGATGCTGAAAAAGCATTTGATCGAATAGATTGGTCATATATAAATCATACCCTGCACAAATTCCATTTTCCCACTCCTTACATTAATGCTGTTTTTTTTTTCCAATCAATGTGTTTTTATTGATTTTTAGACATATGATGATCATCAATGAACAGTTGCATAGTCAGCGCTTTACATAGCACATTGGCAGCGCCAACTGAACAGTATTGCGGGTACATCAGTGAGTAGTCAGAAAAACAGACAAATAAACAAACACCAAATAGCTTTCAGTACATACATGGGATAGGTATACATATAGATATTGCCTTGTGCATCGGGCCTTTATTGAACAAATATAGCAAGATTAGTCAGGGGAATGCAATGCAAGCGGTGAGGGACTCCAAGAACTCCATTCCCTCTCAAACGCTGTGGACGAATAACCAGCTCTCGCCAACATTTTCTCATGTATATAAGTGGAATTGAGTTTGCGGGAAATATTAATGCTGTTTTTGCAATGAATACAAAATCCTCTGCTTCAGTCTTAGTTAATAACCTTGTATCCGCCCTTTTTTTCAATCAAAAATGGTACGTGTCAGGGATGTCCCCTCCCTCCCCTCATATTTGTTTTAGTAATGGAAACCCTTTTACAGGCCTTGAGACAGGAAGAGGGGATCACTGGATTAAAAATAGGCCCACGAGAGTTTAAGTTAGCCGCTTTTGCTGACGACCTGTTAATTCTCACAACAAACCCTACTAGGTCTATGCCCCTAAAAATATCCCTCTTAAAAAGATTTGGTCTCCTCTCAAACTTTAAAATTAACCCTCAAAAGTCCCAAATCCTCCATATAGGCCTTTCCCCGACCCTAACTTCAGCTCTTCAACTAAACTCACCATTCAACTGGTCTACCAGGCACCTAACACACCTAGGCATTAAAATAACCTCCCATCTACCAGATTTATTCTATCTTAACTACACTCCCCTCCTGGCGGCCATTGTTGCTCAGCTAGATTCTTTGGACTATCCTTTCCTGTCCTGGTTCGGTAGAAAAAATTTTGTGATGTCCCTGGTGATTCCAAGACTCACTTACCTCCTGCAAGTTCTCCCAATTGCTATTCCAAGGTCCTTTTTTAGGTCTTTGAACTCCCAGATTCGGAAGTTTATCTGGCAGGGTAAGAAGCCTAGAATATCCTTCTCTACCTTAACGAAACCTAGACACCTTGGCGGGATAGGTCTACCTGACCCTACATTATATATGAAAGCTATACATCTAAGTAGAGTAATCGACTGGCTCAAACCCTCTCATCACAAACAATGGCTACCGCTGGAAAATGTATTTTTCCCCTCCACTATCAGGGCCCTTTTGCTGTCAGACAGACCACTTCCTACCACCTCCTCTATCCCGAATCCCATAATTCGCACCACTATGAAGAGTGTGGGAGTGGTTCTCCTCCAGCCATCGTGCCCTGCCTCTGCCCCTCGCCTCTCCTTCAGGTCGGTGATATAATTTCACTAGCCCTAAGAGAGCTTAAAGATTCCTGCCCTCTCGAGATCAGATCCTCTACTAAGCTAGTAACAGATCTGTTAGACAAAGATGATTGTGTCCCTCTCTGGATCGTCTCTTAAGAAAGTCTTAGATATAACTCCTCACATGCTCTATTTCTACTTTTCTTAAAAAAGAATCGGCCCCCTCAGTGCAAAGTCTCTGAATATAAAGAAACCCCCCTGAGTGGTTTGAGAATCTGCTGACTTCTACTACCTACCCCTCTAAATTGATATCCACTTCTGTACCAAAAACTCTTCCTTTCCCCTTTTAAATGTCAAACCAGCGGTTTAATAGGCTTATGAAAATGAGAGACTTGGGAAGACAATTTTTCTCATACAGAAATAACTAGACTTTTTAAAAAAATCTTCAACTTAAGCATTAATATATGTACCACCAACTTCCCTTGTTCTCCCGAAATTGCTCTCTTATCTTTTGGCATCCAGGGGGTAGATACTCCTAAAAAAATACTTTTTTCCTTTCTGATCTCAGCTGCTGACTCCTTATCCCTACCCACTGGCGCTCTCCAGACTTACCCACTATCGATCAGTGGAAAGCTAAGGTGATCAATTTTACCGCCTTGAGGAACTCTCTCATTGGGAACTAAAATCCAGAAACACTTTCCTTCATATCTGGTCTTTATGGAAAACATATAGAAAATTAGCTTAATACGTTACACTCTATACCTTGTGTTCCCGAATTTATTACTCAAGTTTTGTTTTACATAAAAAACAATATCTGTAATTAGTGTCCAACACATTAATTATAATTGGATATAATGATTGTAACTAAATATGTAAAACAGTCTTCCACTAAGTTGTATAATGCTTACATTTATCTACCTTACAGATATTTTAAAACAATAAAAATTAGTTAAAAAAAAAAAAAAGCATAAATGGCAAGGACCAGTACTGGGTGGCAACGTACTTAGACCTCCACAATATGGCGGACATGTTACCAGCATCACAAAGGGCTGTCAGAATGCAGCATTTCCAGGCCTTACTTCGAGAGATGCTGCCTTCTGCTGTTGCGGGTGCTGCTAGAAGCAATTTCCACTCACAGAGAAACAGTTGCGGGTACCAATCCTACAGCGCATGCAAAAATAGGGCGTTTGAAGATGTGTTGGTCACTTCGGATATGAGATCATTCTTGCAGACAACCCATCGACAGCCGCACTCCGGATACAGCCCTCAGGGAACGCCTAGACCAACAGGTGTCCGACTACATCGAGTTAATGGCCGATGTGGACGCTCTGAGAAGCGAGGAACCTCTGGACTACTGGGTGTGCAGGCTTGACCTGTGGCCAGTGCTGGCACAATTTGCCATGGAACTCTTGGCTTGCTTCTCGTCAGTGTCCCTGTCCGAAAGGACGTTCAGAGCAGCTGAGGGGATTGTGACCCGATAAATCGCACTCGCCTAGCTCATGACAGTGTGGACTACCTCACGATTAATTGAATTTCCTCATGCAGCCCACACATATCCGCCACCACACAGAACAAATAATGATCCCTGTCTTATGTAATACAGTGGCATAAAAAGCCGTTTTCTGTCAGGTGAATGCTAATGTTTGGGGCTACAGAGGAATTTTTATTTTTTTGTATTAACAATTTTGATTGTTTCTTTGTAAAGGTCATACATCTTATGATAGTATACAAAAAGATACAGTAATTAAGTGCACTTTGTTTAACATACAATAATAAGACAGCAACAGATTGATACCAACAAACATAAGTCACTTAAAGGTCACAATAATCAAGTTGAGCTTAATGTATACCTGGTAGATGAGGTAAAGATGGAACATGTAAGTTTTACACAGTAACATAAACTGTAAAGTGAACAGAAAGAAGTAACAAAAGGGGCAAGAGTAAGGTAGTATTTATACCCACAAAGCCTCATGTAATACAGAAGAAGAGAATGATCAAACATGAACGCTAAGGTAAGTGAGCTAGGCTAAGATTTGGAAGGGTCAGTGAAAACCCCTATACTGTTTCCAGGGAGACCAAATAGCTAGAAAAGTGGGCCTAGAGCGGAGTTCCCAGTGTGAGAGCTCTTCTAACCTATAAATCTGGTCAACTTTTTGCATCCATTTAGCCACATCAGGAACTTCTGTGGAGAGCCAGAAAGACGCAATTAGTAGTCTGGCAGCAGCTAAGAGCATGAGGAGTAGGGATGTTCGCCATTTATTCAGAACCTTGATACCTAAGTTCAGGAGGGTTAATTCAGGAGAGCAAGAGAGAGTGGATTTACATATGTGGTTGCATTTAATAATTATAATGCGCCACCAATCATTAATAAGTTGGCATTTCCAACCAAATATGGAAGAAAGAACCCTTAGAGGCCCTTGCATCTCTAACACATGCCTGAGCAGCTAGAGGAATACAGAGAGATCGATTTGGGAGTCTTATACCATCTCATCAGAATTTTGTAGCCATTTTTCTTGGATACAAATGCATCTGGATATTTTGTGGGGGATCGTAAGTGCTGTAGAAATCTCTGTAGGTGATAGGAAAGCGTCCCAAATCTTTCTCCAGGAACCAATTATAGCTGGTTTAATAAGGGATGAGGGAGATTTTAGTTGCCTATATATGGTCGACATACTTTTTTTAGGTTGTTGTTTCAAACCTATTATTGTATCCAACCAAGAGGATAGGGGGGGTAGTGGGGATTCTTTGAGCAACAAGTTGACTTCAGAATTGAGGAACCTTTGCAGGAAGGTAAGAACAGCATGATCTTTCAAGGTCATCGGTGAGTGGTTGTAGGGGTATGACACAACCTTCATTGTCTAATTAGGTCGGAAAGGGGAATATCTGAGCATTTAATTGAGATGGAGCAACTCTCTTTCAAAGCAGATGGTGTTAGGTCTATCAATCTCTCAGGGTGAGGAGGGAGATAGGGTTGTAAACACCTTTGTTATATGGGGAAAACCATTCCAGACCTGACATTGTGCTTTCTATCATGTGGGGTTTAGGTATTTTTCTGTAGTGGTGGAGGAGGTTTTACCTGATAACAGAAAGGCTCTAGGAGAGGAGGGGAGAAAAGCCTTTTCAATGTGAGGGATCTAATCCAGTCTACTACTCTGGCTAGCGTGTATAGCTCTCATGTACATTTCTGGGTCAGAACGACTAATACCTCCTAGTCATTTGGGTTTGGTAAGAGTGTTAGAGGAGATTCTAGGATGTTTACCCTTCTAGATGAACTTGCAAATTGCTCTATTAAAAGAAATAAAGAAGGGTTTTGGGATTTTAATTGGGAGAGATGGCATAAGATAAGTCAATCTGGAAGAACAGAGCAGAAACCATGTTTTTTCTGCCAAACCAAGAGAGATACGGGAGGTCCACACCGAGTCCAGCTGAGGGCAACCATAGGAGTGTAGGAGAGGAGGTAGTTAAGTTTATATAAATCTTGCTACAATAGGGGAAAGTTTTATACTAGATATGTTAGTTGTTGTGTGGACCAGTAGTTGAATGGAGAATGAGATTGGCGTGCTCTAACCTCCGACAGGGAGAAACCTCTATGAGAAGTTAGGATATGGCTGGAATAATTTTGAAATTGGAGAGGGAGCCGAAATAGATCTATGTCCATAAGATAAGTGGGAGGCATTTTTTAGGGGTTACCGTAAGGATTAGGAGATCATCAGCAAAAGCTGCCAATTTGATTTCATGGTCTCCAATCCTAAAACCTTTAATATCAGCCTGTTGCCTTAGGGCTTGCAATAAAGTCTCCATTACCAATACGAAGATAAGTGGGGAAAGGGGCAACCCTGTCTAGTGCCGTTTTTTATATGAAGCATGAAGAGAGGATACCATTAACTGACACAGATGCCGAGGAAGAATGATACATGGCCCCAACTGCATTGGAGAATGGATCTGGATACCAACCTTGCAAGAGTGAGCCTGATATATGTCCAGTCAATTCTATCGAAAGCTTTCTCGGCATCTGTGCCAAGCCTGACCAAAAGGAATCGCCTTGTGGGATGAGAGAATAAGGCGTTCAATATTTTCATCACATTATCTTTTCTTCTCTTCCTTTGACAAATCCTACCTGGTCTGAGTGATCAGGGAGGGGTAATAATTGTTGCAATCTATTAGCTAGCATTTTAGCCATGAGTTTAAGGTCTGTGTTTAGAAGAGAAATGGGACGATAATTTGACAGGAAGACGGATCCTTACCAGGTTTGGGGATGATAGTTATAGTGGCTCTGGACATATCTGCAGAAATAGGGGAATTAAGTAGAGCTCCATTACAAACTGGGAGAAAATGAGGGCAGGAGAGTTTCTGAGAAGGATTTGTAATAAGATAGTGGGAGCCGTCGGGTCCTGGGCATTTCCCAGTGGGAGAGGAGTTGAGAGCCTCTATTATGTCTGACATTGTGAATGGAGCGGCGGGTTTGTCCTGCTGAGAGGAGTAAGGGTTGGGAGGTTTAGTTTATTAAGGAAGGAAGAGATGTTATGTACTTTAATCATATCTAGGGTCTGAAAGGGGGGGGTGGGAGATTGTAGAGGGAATCATAGTATAGTCTGAATTGTTCTGCTTTATCCTCTGATTTAAAAAGTGTCTTACTGAGGAGCTAGTGATGTTTTGGACGTCATTAGCCAGTTTCCTAGGTTTGATTCTCTGCATTTGGAATTTGGTGGCTTTATCACCATGGGCAAAAAAACTTTGTTGTGATGATAAATAGAACCTAGCAGATCGTTCATTAAGGATATATTAAGTTCTGTTTCAAGAGATGTAATTCAGATAAATGTAGCTGAAGTAGGGAGATTTTATGAGTTTTTTCTAGAGAGTTAATCTGTGAGAGGAGAGTATTTAGTTTCTTTTCAGATTCCTTTTTTAAAAGGAGCATAAGCTAATTAAATGGCCTCTGATATAAACCGTATGTGCATCCCAGAGCACAGTAGGAGAGATGGAAGGGGATAGGTTAATAGGGAAGTATTCTTTTAATAAGGATGATATATGGTCTTTATGGATATCTTTACCCAGGATGGACTCGTGGAACCTCCAGAAGGGCGACCTACCCGGTACCGTGGGATGGCGAAGGGAGCAAAAGACTGGTGCATGGTCGGAGAGAGTCATAACTCCAATTTGCGGTGATGAACAAAGTTGTAGATGTTCTTTTGACACTAGAATATTTGTCAATTCTGCTGTAAGAATTGTTAGCTGGGGAATAAAAAGAATAGTCAATGGTAGAAGGGTTTAAACACCTCCATACATCAGTTAGCTCTAAAAAAATACAACCTAGCCAGAGTAGCCCAGATTGCCCTAGAGGATAGAGCAGATTTCTTTGAGGAAGTATCATCAAGGGGTTGAGAGTTAGGTTTAAATCTCCTGCTAGGATAAGGATACCCTCCCTGTGATTCTCCACTAGGGATAGGAGATCAGCTATCCACGAGATTGGTCAGTATTGGGTGCATAAGCGTTTACAAATGTGTAGAGAACTTGTCCTACACTGCTTTCAGGATAATATAACAACCATCTGGGTCTTGGATATGATTCAGATTACGTGAATGGGGTGCCTTGCGAAACCCAATACTGACACCTCTCGAGGCGGCACATCAGCTCCACAGTGATACCATATTGGAAATTTGGAGTATGAAAGGTAGGGTAGTTATTATTCTTAAAATGGGTTTCTTGCAGAAAGACAGAATTGCATTTTTCCTTCCAAAGAAGGGAGAGTATTTTGACAACGTTTAGAGGGAGACCTGAGACCCTTTACATTAAAGGAGACCAAGTTCAGATCAGCCATAAACTTAAATGATTGATATCAAAAGGTGAAGCTGAGTGGAGGCAATGTGGCATATACAAATAGCCCAACGTTAGAACTAGAAAACAACAGTTTAAAACTGATAAACATTTTGAGAAGATCAGTACCATAATATAAAATTTGTACAAATGGAAGTAAGCAATAATATGAGAGGGGGAGGAGGTGGGTATTTCCCATGAACCTGCAATCGAGTGGGAGAGGGAATAACAGGGACCACAAAACTGCTAGTGGAAATGGGGGGAGAGGACAGAAGGAGAATAAGTGCTAAGGTGAAAAGAAACACATTGGGAGAGAGGAGTTGGTAGGTAAAGCAGGGACAGGTAAGAAGAGGCAGACATAATATTCGCTGTAATCTCAGCCTTTTAACTGACAAAGGAGAAATGAGGTATAAATCAAGTAAGGCAGGAAATAAAGGTGGAAAGCCTGAAAAAAAAATAAATAAATACTAATTGGTTGGAGATGAATCAGGATCTTCCTGGGAAGCATGAGACTTATTAAGAGTAGTGGAGTCCTTGGTCTTCTTGGATTTCAGCTTCTTGGGAGTAGTGGTTGTAGGACTGGGAGGAAAGGTAGGGAGGTGATGTCTTGCACTTTGATAAACCAAAGGGAAAGGTCCATCTGTATGGAATCTGTCTCTCTTTGAGGAGGGATGTGAGGGGTCTCAGGACGCTTCTCAGGACGCTTCTTTCTGGAGAGTAGAGGGTGAAAAATCCTGATAAATCTGGATGGGGACCTCGTCCAAGAGAATAGATGGTGCAGTTCTGGCCGCCTTTAAGTATCGCTTTTTTGTCCTGAATGTTCAGGAAGCGGCAGATAATATCTCTCGGTGGATCATTTTCTTTAGGACATGGACGTAATGCTCGGTGAGCCCTTTCAATGATCAGCATGGAAGGGTCAAAAGTCCCAAGGAAGGAGGCGACTATTTTCTTAATCGCTGCAGGGATGTCAGCGGCCGCGACTGATTCGGGGACCCCCCTAACCGGAGGTTGTTCGTCTGCCCCGGTTCTCCTGGTCCTCAGTGAGGGTGTACAGTTGGTTAATGTGCACTTGGCAGAGCGAGAGTGATTGTGAGACCGCCTCGCTATGTTTTAGAGTAAGCGGCTTGAGCGGTTTCTAATGAGTCCACCCTATGGCCTATTTGCTGGACATCTTGGGCCACCTCCTGTAATTTGGAGTATATAGGGTTCAGAGCCTCCTCCAGGGCTTGCTCAATAAAGCGGCGAGAAATCAGGAGGTTTTTAGACTCACCAGACTCCTCAGACTCGTCCTCACAGTCAGAGAGGCCTGCAGCGCGGGAGCTCGCGGTATAGCAGGGAGCCGCGGCCATCTTGGGATCCTTGGTCGATCCGGCAGCTTGTTGTTTTTTAAGATATTTTGTCATATCTGACACCGCTGGAGATGTTTTAGCTTAGGGGTAGGATCCCATGTTTAGGTCCTCCATATTTGCCATTTTGAAGTGGTTTTGCTGAAGAATGCTGTCCCCACAGCAGGTTGTTAGCAGGAGCTTCAGCCAGACACAGCCATTCAGCACTGGCACTAGCTCCGCCCCCCGGGGGCCACAGAGGAATTTAACACCTGTGATGACCATGGTTTTTAATCCAATTTTATATTTTTAGTTCTCTTACACATATGTATTTGACATATATTTATACTGGCCTGCAGTAAAAATTGATTTCCAATGACCTTCTAATATTCCTCCAGCCACATAATCACTTGATGTTTTCTGTCCAGTGAATGAATCATTTTTGGGGCCTGTACTACACTGGCCTGCATTAAAATTGGTATCAAATGACCATCTAATATACCTCCAGCCACATAATCACTTGATCTTTTCTGTACGGTGAATGTATAATTTTTGGGGCTTGTAATCTAACTGGCCAACAGTAAAATTGTTATACCGTGACCGCTTTATGTACATCCAGCCACATTGTCAATTGTTCTTTTCTGTACGGTAAATGAATAATTTTTGGAGCCTGCAGTCCACTGGCCTGCAGTGAAATTGATATCCATTGACCACCAAATATACCTCCAGCCACATAATCACTTGATGTTTTCTGTCCGGTGAATGCCTAATGTTGTGGCATGTACTCCCGTGGTGTAAAATACATTTTTTCTAGGCTCCAGCAGGGCACATTTTTTACAGTTTCCCCTTTAAGACACATAAAAATAGCCCCTGATTAATATACATATTTTTGCGGGAATTTTTGCCATTGATCCCCCTCTTGTAACGGTCACGTACACACACACACAGGTGGGAGGATAGTGACCACTGCGCTCTATCCTCACCCCCTACTTGCCACACGAGTCTGATGACAGGGGACAACTGGACAGCAGTCCCTAACTTAGGATACGTGTGGGAAGGACAGACAAGACAAATAACGGAACGTGAACAGAACCGGTCAATACAAGAGAGCTACGCAGTACCAAGGAATAAGCAGAGAATAGTCAGGAGAAGCCGAGGTCAAATACCAGGAGAGAGACGAAGTACAACAGGAGTCCGCAAAGAATTGTTAGGTGGAAGCCGGGGTCAGAATACCAGGAGAGATGCGCACTACAGGAGGAGCAGGCAGAGAATCGTTAGGGAACACAGGATCAGGTAAGTATGCAGGAAACCAAATAAATGCTAGATACCTAATTAACAGGCAACCTGTGGCCAGCAGGCTGCCTGTTAAATACTGGCAGGCTGAGGTCATGTGACGTGGCCAGTGCCACATGACCTGCACCAGAGAGTTCAGCCGAGCACCGAGTGTCCAGCTCGGTGCTCAGACTTCCCCTGGTTACTGGGGGAACTGAGGACACCGGCTGCGTCCTCTCTCCTGCACAGCAAAGGGACGCCGACAGGGCTGAGGAGAGCGAGCGCCTCGGCGTCCCGTGACACCTCTGTTATGTCACTGTCCATGTTGTGGGACGATTCGTGCACCTCTAGTAAGTATTTGGTGGCTGCAAATATAACCTGAAGGTTTTTCAGGTTTGCCTGCCATTAAAGTGAATAGGGCCCGCCGCAAACTTTTGATCGAGTTCGCTATCGCGTTTGCGAATCGTCCCGGACGATGTTCATCCATTACTAAAATGGATTAACTAGGAATGTTGATTCACACGTCCATATATGAGACCTGCCTGTCATGTTTTGCAATGCACACTGATGTACACCGAGATACAATCTCCCGCAAGTTTAACTGCAGGCCAGGATAGACCTGATTTAACGCGCTTCGTGATGAATAATTCACAGAAATTCGGTGAAGCATCTGAATCAAATCTTCGAAAACTTCGCTCATCTCTAGTAATAATAATTCCTATAATCACTTACTGTTCATGACAAAAATTCTGCAATTGAGCATTGTTAACTACTCTGAGGAAAGCCAGAAAGAATCATAGTCACGTGTATAAGCAGTACCACTGTCCCGTGGAAAGTCTACTGTATGAATAGAGGATTTACCTGCTTTGTTCTGTTATAATTAACCTTGGGGCTAATGAAGTGAATCCAGACATGCAGTATCACCTGACTGGACAACCATCAGATAATCTGTAGCTAATGAGAACATTATGGGTTTCTCTGCTTCCTTGTTTCCATTCTATTGTTTTTATATTAAGCTAATTTGGACTTAATATAGATTAATTGGTGCTGCTCAACCTTCAAAAAAAAAAAGGACTAGCAGAGATCTGAAAATTGATTTCGGGGACTATAAATGCAGCAAAGCAGTCCTGTGCATCTTTATGACATATCAGAATGATCAGTGTTTGAAATGACCAAAATACAACACGACAGAAACAGGGACTGCAATAATTCTTCACAAAAAGTAATATGTCCCCTTAAAGGGCATGTGTCACCAAAAATGTTTTTTTCCAGTTAAAACTATATCCTTTTTTCCTATCTGGTTTCTTTTTGTGATTACACATTTTTATATTCTGTTTCCTGAACATGATAATGAGGGATGCCATCTTGTCTGAGCTGCTCTTAACAGCATTTAGAAAGCATAAGAATTTTTGTTTTTTACGGGGCCCCTAGACAAAATGGTCTGGAATGGACCTCATTGACTTCTGCAGAGGTCATTGTAGAAGGAAAGAATTGATAAGCTTTGACAATCACCTACTGTGAATAGTGTATCCTGCTTCTCTACCATATACACAGAGGTAATATAATTACAGGCAGGATTAGAATGGCCGAATAAGCAGGTAACTATAGTATAGTGATCTGTATAGAAACAAAAAGTGGTGCCTATTATTAGGCTTAGTGGCCAGTGCCAAAAACTTCAGGATTCTATTAAAAATAGCAGCACCAAAAATTCTTTAAAAAATATGTTTCACTTAAAAATGTGATTTAAATAGATCATTTTCTGATGACACATTCCCTTTAACTATTAGTTAATTTTAAACTGCAATGCGGATGCATTTTATAGCTTCGGTACATCTAAAACAAAAATGAAACAATATACACATGTCCATATACAGTAATGTACTATACGTGTCCCACGCTATAGACCTACTGTATATTTTTACAGATGTAGCAGGGGGTTAGCACCTCAACTCTTAGCTCAAATTTCTTAAATCATTGTGTTATCTTGAAACAAAAGCTATTGAAAGCAACTGAAAGGTGTTTGCTTAGTTTAGATAACACATCTCAGAAAGCATGAGTGTTAATTCTACTACATCGGTATATATAATGACCAATCACCATATGTACTGGACATTAATCCGAAGCACCATATATGTACAGCGCTGGATTAAAGCTCCTGCAATCTAGCAGGAGCAGGTCAAGTCCCCTGTTGTCAGTGACAGCCAGGTCACATATTTACATCCACAGATTAATTTATATAACTATACACAAGCTGAGTATCCTAACTCAACAATAAAATCAGCTGATACTCTCTTGTCCTAGATAGACATCAGAGGCAGTTTACCTTTTTAACCTTTAGAATACCAGAGTTTTTTTTTGTTTTTTCGTTTTCATTTTTCTTATGTTCCCTTGAGCCATAACTTTTTTTATTTTTCCGTTCACATAGTTGTATTTCTAATTCCCCATTTAATATGGCATACAATGTAGTGGGAAGCAGGAAAACAATTCCAATGGGGTGGAATTGAAAAAAAAAAACGCAATTCTTACAGAGTTTTACGTGTTTTGTTCCTTAGCGTTTTTTTTTGCGGCAAAACTGATATGTGCCCTTCATTCTCTGGGTCAGTATGATTGCAATGCTACCACATATGTATATGATTTTTATGTCTAAATAGTGTAAAAAATAAATCTAAACTTTTGAAAAAAAAAAATTTACATCACCATATTCTGACCCCTTAACTTTTTATATTTATATCTACTGAGCTGTGTCGGGGCTCATTTTTTGGAGTGTGCGACTTTTTGATCACATTTTAATCAATTTTTTTTGGGGTAAGAGAAGCATGAAATAAATGGCAAATTTACCATTTTGACAGTGTTAATTGAGCACCATAGTGCCGGGGGATCGGGCCCGAACACATGGGATGCTCGGGTGCTCTAACGAGCACCCGAGCACAATGAAAGTCAATGGGAAACCCAAGCATTAAACCAGGCAATCCCTGCTCTGAAGAGGGGAGAATGCCTGGTTCATAGGAAAAGGTCAGAAATTGATAGAAACACCACCGAAATAGTTCAGGAACAGCATGTAGATGATGTCTGGATGCATCTTGGACTCCCAGGTTGCTACTGGGAACAATTTTGTCCGAGAAGTATGCCACTTTTACAGACTGACCTTAATAAGCACAAAACTGAAGATAAAATCGAGGAAAAATTGTTAGGAAACATTCTTTCCTATATATTTACTTGTATAAAAAGTGCAAGTGCTGTCAAAAATTACAAGGAAGAGGCACTCCGATACAACCTGTATATCACATAAAAGAGGGCTCATTCACATTGTGGTACAAATTGTGCAGGTAGTTGGACTCCTACACTCATAAAGCCTGTGCACTAAATGAAAGGGCTGCCAAAAATTACAAGGAACCGGCACTACAATACACCCTTTGTTACACATAAAGGAGGGCATCATACACAGCCTTGAATAATTATGATGATGGCCTGCTGGTGACCCTCAAAAACATTTGGAGCAAGGGCCTGCTGATCTGACCATCTTAAACATTATTGGGCGAGGGCCTGCTGCCGCTTTGGGTGACTCTAGATAACCTGGCCCAATCGCACGTCCCTGTGACGGGACGATCCATTCAACTTTCAATGTTATTTTCAGTGCCAACCACGGTGACCATGGGTAACAGGGAATTAGCATTTGATTTCAGAGGACAGAGCCTGAGAAACAGCTACGGCTACCATTTTAAAGCAAGGCAGCATGCGCACAAAATTACCTATTAGGTATAATTAGGTGAGGGCATGCAGGTTGAGATGACCCTGTAAAAGATTGTAGGTAAGGGCTTGCTGGTGAGCTGACCCTCCAAAGATTGTAGGTGAGGGCCTGCAGGTGAGCTGGCCCTCTAAAAAAATTAAATGCAAGGGCTGCAGGTGATCTGACCATCTAAAAAATTATATGCAAGGGCCTGCTGCTGAGCTGACCCTCTAAAACCAACATGCTTGAGGGTCTGCTTGCTAAGCTGAACTTTTAAAAAAAAACTATGGGAGAGTGCCCTGCTGCTTAGCTGACCATTGAAAAAATTTGCAGTGTTCAAAGCAGGTCAACGTTCAGCTAGGAATAATGGAATAGAACTCAGGTTCTATTTTTTGGTTTTTGGAACTGGGCCATGATTAAGAGGGATGGCCAAACTAAAGTCGGTGGTTCGAAGACGTTCAGATACCGTCGTAGTTAGAAACCATAAACAATGATGACCTGCGGGCATTATTTCCATGACAAGCCGAGCTGCTTCCAGGAAACCAAAGCCTTTGGGTTCCGAGGGGTGTATGGTTGCGAAGCTGAAACTTTAAGGAATTGACAGAAGGGCACCACCAGGAGTGGAGCCTGCGGCTTATTTGACTCAACAACGGAAAAACGCTCACCCATCCGGACACGGAAAGAATTGACAGATTGATAGCTCTTTCTCGATTCTGTGGGTGGTGGTGCATGGACGTTCTTAGTTGGTGGAGTGATTTGGCTGGTTAATTCCGATAACGAACGAGACTCCTCCATGATAACTTGTCACGCGACCCCCGGCGATGAGGATTGTGTTGACCAGACTCTTGGATAGTGAGACTGGACTTGTAGGTGAGGGCCTGCAGGTGAGCTGACCCAGTAAAACATTATATGTGAGGGCCTGCTGGTGCTCTGACCCTGTAAAACATTATAGGTGAGGGCCTGCAACTGAGCTGACCCTCTAAAAAATATATGCGAGGGCCTGCTGGTGAGCTGACCCTGTAAAACATTGTAGGTGAGGGCGTGCTGGTGATCTGACCCTCTAAAAAATTATATGCGAGGGCCTGCTGGTGAGCTGACCCTATAAAACATTGTAGGTGAGGGCTTGCAACTGAGCTGATCCTCTAAAAAATTATATGTGAGGACCTGCTGGTGAGCTGACCCTGTAAAACATTGTAGGTGAGGCCTGCTGGTGAGCTGACCCTCTAAAAAAATATATGTGAGGGCCTACTGGTGATCTGACCTTGTAAAACATTGTAGGTGAGAGACTGCTGGTGAGCTGACCCTCTAAAAAATTATATGCGAGGGCCTGCAACTGAGCTGACCCTGTAAAACATTGTAGGTGAGGGCCTGCTGGTGAGCTGACCCTCTAAAAAATTATATGTGAGGGCCTGCATCTGAGCTGACCGTGTAAAACATTGTAGGTGAGGGCCTGCTGGTTAGCTGACCCTCTAAAAAATTATATGCGAGGGCCTGTAGCTGAGCTGACCCTGTAAAACATATGCGAAGGGCATATATGCAAGGGCATTATATGCAACGAATAAGCATGTTGATATGATGGAAGAGGGGGAGGAGGAGAAAAGGAAGATTCAACCATATACCCTTGATTTGTGGTGGTAGGAATACAGTGTATTCAGTACATTATAAACAACACATTTAAAGTGCCTTTATGTTCATCAACTTTCCTGTAGTGGAGTTGAGAAGTCATGGTCAATCCAGGCCTTGTTCATTTTTATAATAGTCAACTTGTCAACATTTTCAGTTGACAGGCGGATACGCTTATCTGTTATAATGCCACCAGCAGCATTAAATACCCGCTTAGACAAAAAGCTGGCGCTGACACTAGGCCGCGCATCAGGGTGAGGGTGCTGGCGGGGTGCCCTGCCTCTGTTAGAACTGCTGTGTGTTCCCCTTGTCTCCCCTCCTCGGTTGGCCAATAAACTTTCGGACTCTGCCGCTAGCGTTGTTAGATGGAAATTTTTAGAGCAATTTTCCAACAAGGATCTTCTGATGTTGCACAGTTTTGCTTGTCCTCCCCACCAGAGGAATGAGAGATGAGAAGTTCTCTTTGCAGCAGGGGTCGAGAAGGGTGAACAACCAGTAATCCGTGTTGGCTAAAATGCGTATAAGGCCTCATGCACCCAATCGTTTTATTATGTGTCCGTTGTGCCGTTTTTCGTGATTTTCTGCGGACCCATTGATTTTGCACCGTTTGCCATCCGTGTTTCCAGTCCGTCAAAAAAATATAACCTGTCCTATTTTTGGGGCGGAAAACGGTTTGCGGATCCATTCAAGTCAATGGGTCCGCAAAAAATGCGGATGCACAACCGTATGTCGTTCGCGTCCGATTTTTTTACATTCTTTTTCATGGCAAACTGTCTGCCAGAATTGAGCCAAATAAAATAAAAAATATAATTAATTAGAATACAGGAAGGAAGCTCAAGGTCACAGGTTATCTGATAGCTGATTGCTAGGCACCTGTGGCAAAAGTGTGGTGGTTTGGTTTGTGGTGTATTTTCAGTGTTCTGACAAAAATGCCTCGCTGGAACGTAGAGAAATTAATTACTCTGGTTCAGGAGAGGCCTGAATTATGGGACAGCAGGCTTCATGTATACCAGGACCGAGTACGCAAGGAGGTGGCATGGGAGAAAGTTGCCCGTTCCCTGAGGCGGTCGGAATGGCAAAAAGCAGATGGCAGAGGCCGGGCTGATTTAGGTAAGTGCCAGCAATGTCGTTGTACTGTCCTGGACCTGTCTTGTCACTATTGAACTAGCTATTAATTCAATGATGTCATAATAACTGCACACGACCGTTGAACACGGAGTTGAGCATTCCGTGGTAAACCCGGCCTGGCATCCTCTTTGGTTGCTATGATGCGGTGTGCTTTGTGCCGACGCTGAAGTACTGTAAGACACTCGTATAGATCATACGAGTGTATTACTGTACTGCAGTGGCGGCACTAAGCGCATGGCGTCATAGCAACCAATGATGCCCTGCGCTCCTGCTCTCAGCAGGATGCTAGGCCGGGATACCGCGGAACGCTCACGTCAGTGTTCATAAACTGTATATTTTGGTGGCCTGCCTTATTTTATATAGGCCTATATATGGTTTATGGAACAATCGTGCAATATATACCATACTCCTGTCTTTTGGTGTATTTTAAATGCCTGGCCCTACCTATGCTACTGCAAACTGTAGTAATGGATAAAATGCATGTGCATGTGCTATTTAGTGACACGTGTTCCTGTTGTAATTGAGCATACAATAGTTGTCAGTTATCCCATATTTGTAAAATTATTAATATCCAAATGTATAGCACGAATAATCCCTGGCTTCATGAACGTATTTGATTAGTATACCCACACCTGCACTACTGTACCATGTGATGTGCATTATCGGACATTTATCTTCAGTTGTCTGCTTCATTTTGGAGAAATGTTTGCTTTGCTATTAGTCCTCCTATTATTGCAAATTTCTTGGTGCGATTTATATGATTTTTATTGTTTTATTTCTTCACAGTGAAACAGACGAAGACCCGGTGGAATAGTTGCCAAGAAAGAGGGCGTAGTGGCGAGGGAGGAGCCCGAAAAAGTCCCTATATATACACTGCACAATTACAATTCCTAAAGCCGGTCATGGATTTGAGGCCGTAAGTATGTTTGTGATACAATTAAATATTTTATGGCTGGGTCTCAATAGTTCCTAATGTAGGTTAACCCTAGTATGAAATACTTAAAGTGGTTGTGTGGCGTTTGACTATTGATGATCTATCCTCTGTGTAGGTGATAAGTTTCATTTTTTGGCTTGAAAAACTCTGGTCAACAATGCTGTTCAGCAGTATGACGAGACAACACGTGCACAGCGCACATGCCCTGCCGTCTGCCGTCTCTCTTCCTTCTCCTGTGTGGCACTTTTTGCTCAATCAAATCACAGATATCTGCAGTGCAGGAATAGAGAAGGGAGATGGCACCTGCGTACTGCACGCATTTTCTCATCATACAGCTGATTGTCATATTTTGCCGGGTGTTGGGTCACCGCTAATATGATAATATGTACCTATCCTTTGGATCGGTCCCAAATATGAAAATGCTGGGCCAAGGCCTTTGCAGTTTTAGGTGCCTGAATAGTGTTAGGATTTACGTTTGGTTCTTTGTGTTCCTATGTTTGGGTACATACATGCTTTTTTTTTTTTTATTTGTAACCCTTCATTACAGTAATTTCCTTAAACATAATTTGCATGTTGGGTTACAAGGCAAAAAAATGGATTTTATCATGATAAATAATACTATTATATTGAGTATTGATGCTGCAACTGCGTTCCTCTAGCTGATTTTGAAATCCAACTACCACCATGGCCTTGTGATGCCTGATACATGTTTTTGTTCTGGTGTTTTTTTGCTTATTATTCAACAATAATGAGGGTGCATGGTAGAAACAGGTCCGATGCAGATGCACAGAATCTCAGCACTTGGTTAGCTCCTTGAATGTGTCTACCTGTTTTCGGGCTGGACATCCCCAAACTCATAACAATGTTAAGAAAAATAGTTTCCATTTAGTGTTTAGGCTCCCCAAAAGAAACATTTGTGAATTTCTGTTGGTGGATGTGTGAAATTAACATCTAAAGTGGAAATAACACATTCCAAAAAAATATGTCTTCTCACCGTATATAGTACACACAAATTTTATTTTCAGTTACAATCATTAGGTAACACTGAAATGTTTTACTCTAATAATTTCATATATGTTTTTTTCTTATTTTTCTATACAGCACTGTGGACAGTTTGGATGACCCGGAGGAGTCGGATTTTGGGGGAAGTGAGACTCCAGCAGCTTTCTCCCTAGAATGTAGTCCGACTCCAACAACGGCAGAGAAGAGGGAACACCAGTCCATGGAGCTACCCACCATTTCCCGGGGGAGCCCCGAAAGGACACAGCAGCCTCAGCCCAGGCGTCGACGAAATGTGCCCCAGTCTTCCTCTGCACAAGAGACTCGGGAGCAGATTGACTCCAGAGTGATAGAATTCCTTGCCAAGAGGAGGAGTGAGGGCCCAGAGGAAGCGATGGTGAGGGGGCTGGCACCATTACTGAGGGGGGTCCCTGCCAACAAGTTTAGTTCATGTGTGGCGGGACTGGCCATGGTCATTGAAATGTTTTCTTCACCATACCAGGGAGACATTGTTTCCGAACTTAATACAGTCCGGTGCAAAATCCTCTCTGCAGGCTCGCAGCATGCTCCTATGCCCAGCCAACAACAACCCCATGGCCCACCTTTACCTGTGCCACGTTATCAGGTGGTACAAGACCCAAGCCACCCCCTTCCCATTATTTGAGTCAGGCTGCAACTTATTCCAATGTGCCACAGCAACCTGACCAGGTTAGGCCGGGAACGTCTTTTCCTCCTGGTTCCTTCAGCAGGGAATTATTTGAATTGTAAAACTTTGTCTATATTACTGTTGTATACATTTCTAGTTACTTAAGTTTGTTTATTTTTGGCCAAAATTGTGTGCCGTTTTTTTATTTGGGGGGCTTCGGTTTCAGTAAAAAAGACTATTACCACTACAATGTGTCTTTTATTTTTTCATAAACAACTACAATAGTGCCTCCAATAAAACATAATAACTATGGGATGTGGCTGAGCAACCAACTCAACCTTTGGATGGTGAAGTAGCAATACAGATTATATAGGCCAAAACAATTGCTGTTAGTCCAAACATCTGTTTGTACGGGGATAAATCTAAACTTAATATTGGTAAGTAAGAGGCACAAATGTTCAAACACACTATATAAAACTAATGAGTTGAGTGAAATATTAATAACCAAATGGTCGCACAGGCAACCAATTGGGTATGTGCATTTTCTGAAAACAACACTTTGTATTGAGTGTTCTTTTAGAAATAAACCATATAATGTTACAGGAATACATGTAGAATGTGATAGTGTTATTGTTAGATTAGTGCTTGATATGAAAAACATAACATTACAACCTATTTAGACGTTTGAAAGACACACACAATACTTGTAGAAATAAACAAACTTTATTTTCCGTGGTGAAACCAACATCAAATTACGTTAAAATTAGGTATTAGAAGGTTTTATGAAACATATAGCAAATCCAATAATGATGGTTCTAAAATATAAACCATAAACATCATTATTAGTTTTAATGAGCTTGATTATGTTTTGGTTTCAAAAAACCTCAGCCCGCAAGCCCACGTCAAGGGTCCTCATTCTCTTGCGAGTCCCTACACTCAACTATAGTTGTGTTCAAAATTATTCAACCCCCAATGCTGTAAAGGGTTTTAGGGAATTTAGTGTACATTTGTAATTGTGTTCAGAATGAAATCTTACAAGGACTTTTTAAAGAACCAAATGCAACTAAAATGACATCAATTGTTTTTGTAATACAGTATTAAATGTTTTTTTTTTTGTGATTTCTTCATTGACACAATTATTCAACCCCTTAAAGACTACCACTCTTAAGAACAGAGGTTCATTCAAGTGTTTTCGATCAGGTATTGAAAACACCTGTGGATGTCAAGGAGCAGCAATCAAGCATAATAAGCACCAATTAGGCAGATTTAAAAGGATTGTGATACTCAGCTCTAGACATTTACTTGTGTGTTTACACACATGGTGAAGTTAAGAGAATGGTCCAGGAAGACAAGAGAAGAGGTGATTTCTCTTCACAGGAAGGGCAATGGCTATAAGAAGATTGCAAAGATGTTACACATACCAAGAGACACCATAGGAAGCATCATTCGCAAATTCAAGGCAAAGGGCGCTGTTGAAACGCTACCTGGTCGTGGCAGAAAGAAGATGCTGACTTCGACTGCTGTGCCCGTGTGACTGCTGAGGAACTGAAAAAGGATTTGTCAGATGTGGGTACTGAAGTTTCAGCTCAGACAATAAGGCGCACACTGCGTAATGAAGGCCTCCATGCCAGAACTCCCAGGCGCACCCCCCCTTGCTGTCTCCAAAGAATAAGAAGAGTCGACTGCAGTATGCCAAAAGTCATGTGGACAAACCACAAAAGTTGACTGATGAAACAAAATTAGAACTGTTTGGGCCCATGGATCAACGCTATGTTTGGAGGAGGAAGAACAAGGCCTATGAAGAAAAAAACACCTTGCCTACTGTGAAGCATGGTGGGGGTCAATCATGCTTGGGGCTGTTTTGCTTCTACAGGTACAGGGAAGCTTCAGCGTGTGCAAGGAACCATAAATTCTCTTCAGTACCAGGAGATATTGGATGAAAATGTGATGCAGTCCGTCACAAACCTGAGCTTGGGAGACGTTGGACCTTTCAACAGGACAATGATCCCAAGCATACCTCCAAGTCACTAGAGCATGGTTGCAGATTAAAGGCTGGAACATTTTGAAGTGGCCATCGCAGTCACCAGACTTAAATCCGATTGAGAACCTCTGGTGGGACTTAAAGAAGAATGGGTGAAAATACCCGTAGATCGCTGCAAGACACTTGTGTCAAGCTATGCTTTACGTTTAAAAGCTGTTATAACTGGAAAAGGATGTTGTACTAGGCACTAAGATTGAATGTCACTTGGGGGTTGAATAAAACTGATAATGATGTGAGCACAGAAAAGACATTTGTGGTTATTTCATTATAAATGTTATGTTATATTTGTCTGACTTACAAGTGCCTCTTTGATTTAATGTAAACAAGATGACTGAAATGATCAAATCAATGTCAAACTGGCCAAAAACACTCAATTTCAGTGGGGGTTGAATAATTTTGAACACAACTGTATGTCATAAATTACACAAGCTATCTAGAAAACAAAAAAATGCTAGCGAGCACAGAAGAAATCAAAAACTGCCACGAATAGCCTCCCTCTGCCATGGCAAGGAGCCCTCTGGGTTTAAAAAGTAGTCTGCATAGAGTTCTCGAACTGCAATGCCTGCAGTTCCAGGTCGTCTATGCAGGGTCCTATCCAAACCCAAACCTGATGACGTTGGCAAATCTTCCATGTCAACAGAAGAGGAAGCCTCGTGAATCCTGGTGAAGTTGTGTAGAACACCACAAGCTTGAATCACCAGGGTAGCATTCTCCGGATCCATCTGTATGGATGACAAAAACCCCCTCCACTTGCTAGAGAGTATCCCGAAAGCGCACTCAACATACCGACGGGCACGAGTCAACCGGTAGTTGAAAATACGCCTCCTGACATCCAAACCTTAGAAAGGACCGCATAACATGGTGAGTCAATGCAAACCCTTCATCCGCCACGATGACAAATGGAGCCGGTGGACCAGCAGATCCGGGCAGTCTTCTGGACTCGGGCAGGGCAAGCTGGTTGGCACGAAGCCGCTCACCCATTCGAGAAGCACTAAAGATGCGAGCATCTGCTGTGCTTCCATAGGCCCCAATATCAACCATTATAAACCGATAGTTACTGTCAGCAACAGCCATAAGCACTACCGAAAAATATTGTTTATAATTGAAGAATCGTGACCCTGAGTGAGGAGGCTTCTTCACACGGATGTGTTTGCCATCCAGTGCCCCGAGGCAGTTGGGAAACTGCGCAGAAATATTGAAGCCCTCAGCGATGCGAATCCAATCGTCCGTCAGATGACCTGGCAAGTGTGATGCACAATCCAAGAAATGGTTGAGGTTCCCAAAAGAAACTCAAAATGCAGGGATGCAAATGAGTTCCCAGTTGCAAGGAATCTGTTGAAGAATATTGAAAAAGAAAATTTCAATAAGCAGCAAAAAAAAGTGAACTAACAATACATCATTTTTTGTATAATGTTTGTTATGAGACATATGGGTACAACTGACCAAAACACTTTCAGAAATTGGGGTGTAGGCACTACTCACACCAGCTATGCTACAGCAACTGTGTTTGCGCCGTTTGCATGCAGAATGTTTAGGCAACTTCAAGCATGATGTTAACACTCGGCATGATGATGACATTAACCAAAATAAATAATTCACCATTTTAACATACACGATTACCTTTATTCTGGCCATGTTATGTGTCAGTCAACCCCAATAATATATTTGAGAATTGGGCAAACATATTATGTCTAACAACAGCCAGTTTCAGAAACATGTTAATGATGACATAAGCCATGCACATGACAGTTTGAACTATGACTAAAAGATATTGCTTACCTCAAAGTGACAATGAGCCTTTCCTCAGGAGTAATGCTGCGTCTCATATTGGTGTCCATGAAGGTAAGGACAGTACGTAGAGACAACAGCAAGCGATCAAATGCAGACACTGACATCCGACAGTAAGAAAAAAACTTCTCAGGATGCTGCCGAAGATCTTGGTAGAGGGTATGAAAGTGTCCTTTCCGGTAGCGTTCGGAAACAATCGGATGAACCCAAAATCACCATGTCCCCATCACCGAGAAACTAGCCAGTGCAGTAACACTTCTTCCTCAGAGTCATCCGCCATGGTGAAACCAAGACGCAACATTGAAAAAGCCAAGACCAGCCAAGCCAAGCAACCAAACGCACCTCTGTACCCTGTAAAGACTACAGAAAATGGCCACCAAACAAACCACATATATATACCTGTATCCTGGGTGTGGATATTTAAATCTCTTTTTTTTTTGTTCTTTTTTGTTACATTCCTTTTTTTTGCGGTCAGTGAAAAAAACGAAAGACACACGGAAACAACGGATTCAAAAACGGAAACGGATCACGGAATAACGGAACCCCTTTTTGCGGACTGCAAAAAAAAACTGTCGTGTGCATGAGGCCTAAAGCACGGGTTGCGGGAAAGGCAGCCTAACATGAAGTCAGCCATGTGTGCCAGAGTACCAACAGGCAAGACTTCGCTGTCATCATCAGGAGGATCACTCTCAATCTCCTCATTCTCTTCCTCCTCTTCTGCCCACCCACGCTGAACAGATGGAATTAAACTTCCATGGTTACTACACTCTGTAGCGGAGGCAACAGTCTCCTGCTTCTCCTCCTCCTCTTCATCGTCCAATTCACGCTGAGAAGACGAACTGAGGGTGGTCTGTCTATAACCCTGTGTAATATTTTCCCCCATTTCCACTATTTCCTCATGCAAAGTGTCGTCTTTAATTGTGAACAGCGAGCGTTTGAGTAGACACAGAAGTGGGATGGTTACGCTGATAATAGCGTTATCGCCGCTCACCATCTGCGTTGATTCCTCAAAGTTTCTTAAAACCTCACAGAGGTCAGACAACCATGCCCACTCCTCGCTTGTGAATAGCGGAAGCTCACTGGAAAGGCGGTGTTGCATCTGGTATTCCACGCCCAGCTGAGTTCCTTTTCCCTGGCTAAGAGCGGGACGCTCTGATTGGATGCGCTCGCAGCCAGGGAGAAGATAACTGCACCCTCAAGAGATACAAGTCCATGCATAGTGTAACCAAGTCACCTCATTAGCATATGAGGCGGCAAAAGATACAGGACCACAGGAAAAAAGAAAAAGTGCCAAGACATCAGTGGGGGCCGAACTATAAGGTAGGATAATAATTAGATTTAAGCTATCCAGGTGAAAGGTCCTCTTTAAGTGGACCTTACCAGTAACTGCGTTTTTAAGGGCACGTGTGATGTTACGGGACACATGTTGGTGTAAGGCGGGCACAGCACACCTTGAAAAATAGTGGCTGCTGGGGACTGCGTAACGCGGGACTGCCTCCAACATCAGGCTGCAGAAGGCCTCAGTGTCCACAAGCCTAAATGGCAACATTTCCAGGGCCAGTAATTTGGAAGGCTGCGCATTTAGTGCTATGGCCTGTGGGTGGGTGGCTGGATATTTGCGCTTGCATTTAAATGCCTGGGGTAAGGACATTTGTACGCTATGCTGGGACACAAAAGTGATGTGGTCGCTGATGGTGCTTGCGAAGGTCCAGGTGCAGGACAGGAGGCATCCAGGCCTGTGTATTGGACAGGGGATTGGCCAGCACATAACATAGGGAAAGAGGAGGCAGTGGTGTGACCCGCAGACACCGATGTGGACCCAGACATTCGACCCACCTATTACGGTGCTTTGATGCTATGTGGCGGATCATGCTGGTGGTGGTGAGGTTGCTAGTGTTCACGCCCCTGCTCATTTTTGTATGGCACAGGTTGCAAAGCAAATTACAATTCTTTTGTCATCTGCACTTTCCTCAAAAAAGCACAAGACTGCGGAAGGGAGATTTTCGCAAGGGGGTGCTCCGTGGAACAGTTGCGGGCCTGTTTGGTGTGGCCCGGCTTCTCCCTTTTGCCACCCCACTGCCTCTTCCAGCCTGTTGCGGTGCTGCAGATCCCTCCCCCTCTGTACGGCTGTCCTCGCTCGGCTTTCCACCTTCCCAGGTTGGGTCAGTGACTTCATCGTCCACCACCTCCTCTTCCACTTCCTCACTCTGCTCATCCTCCTGACTTGTTGACCTAACCACAACCTCAGTGATTGGCAACTGTGTCTCATCCTGTTCCTCAATCTCATTAAACATTAATTGCTGTTCCCCACCATCATCTTCTTGTGACTGTGGATGCTCAAGAGTTTGGGAATCAGGGCACAAGATCTGTCCCTCTTGAAGCGTGCTTGGTGAGAGGGCCAAATCAAGGAATGGCGAGGAAAAGAGGTTCTCAGAATATACGAGTGTGGGATCACTAGTTTGGCCAGACTCTCCATGGTGGGAGGAAGGAGTATCAAGACTGGACTTGGTGGAAGACAGGGTGGTGCTTAAATGACTGGAAGCATTATCTGTTGCAATCCAACCGACCACCTGGTTGCACTGATCTGACTTAGAGTGGTGTCCTGCGCCGGCCTGCAAACTGGGACATGAAGCTAGGTTTTGTGGATGACTGTTTTTCTTGTGCTCTGTTAGCAGGCACAGTTTCAAAGCGCCCAGGGCTACGGCCTCTGCATGCATCATCAGCATCACGGCCACTTTCCCGTCCCTTACTGATCGCCTTCTTCATTTTAAATGTGATATATGCTTGAAAGTCACACATTCAGTAGCATAGGATTTGGAAGTGTATGCGCAAAAAAAATTAAAAAGGTATTTGGGATGTGGAAACGTCACACAGGAGATATCCCGCAGATAATGTCAATGCTGTCACCAGCGGCTAATAAAAAATTACAGACAATGTCACAGGTTCCGTATTTGTAATGAGGAAAAGTTATACAAGAGAGGTACCACCGGTAATGTCACTGTCCAAAGGGTCTACGTAAAAAGTACACTGTATGTCACAGATAAAATTTTTAGGCACACACGTTACACTGGAGATGTGGCACTGGTAATGTCACTTTCCGCAGCGGACATCGTCTATTGAAAAAGTACACTGGATGTCAGATATTTTTTGGATGCACACACTTTACACTGGAGATGTGGCGCAGCTAATGTCACTTTCCGCAGCGGACACCGTCTATTGAAAAAGTACACTGGATGTCAGATATTTTTGGAATGCACACACTATACACTGGAGATGTGGCACAGCTAATGTCACTGTCCGCAGCGGAAAGCGTCTATTGAAAAAGTACACTGGATGTCAGATATTTTTTTGGATGCACACACTTTAGCTGCGCCACATATCCAGTGTAATCTCACTGTCCGCAGCGTACACAGTCTATTGAAAAAGTACACTGGATGTCAGATACTTTTTGGATGCACACATTTTACACTGGAGATGTGGCACAGCTAATGTCACTGTCCGCAGCAGATACCATCTATTGAAAAAGTACACTGGATGTCACAGATATTTTTTGGATGCACACACTTAACACAAGAGGTGTGGCGCGGATAATTTTACTGGCTGCAGCTGACAACATCTACAAAAAAATACACTGGATGTCACAGATATTTTTTGGATGCGCACACTTTTCACTGGAGATGTGGCGCAGCTAATGTCACTGTACGCAGCGGACACCATCTATTGAAAAAGTACACTGGATGTCACTGATAATTTTTGGATGTGAACACTTTACACAGGAGATGTGGCGCGGATAATTTAACTGTCTGCAGCGGCCTATTACACGGTATTTAGCACAAGATGCACTAAAAATATATATTGCTGCTGTCACATACAATAGTCCTTAAAAGGACTTTTGGGTCTCTGAAAAGTTTTTCTAATAAAAATCTTCCAATAACACTCCCTACACTGTCTTTCCCTTCCTATGCTCAGCTATCCCTAAGACTGAGCAATTTAGCGCAGGTTGCACTACAGATATATATTGCTGCTGTCACACACAATAGTCCTTAAAAGGACTTTTGGGTCTCTGAAAAGTTTTTCAAAAAATCTTCCAATAACACTCCCTACACTGTCTTTCCCTTCCTATGCTCAGCTCTCCCTAACTAAGTCTGAGCCGAACACGTGTCATCGGGTGCTTTATAGCACTTGATGACGCGTTCCGACCAGCCAATCACTGTAATAACAGTAGCCAACATGGCTACGGCATTACAGTGCATGCCAGTACCTCCCTGCACGTTTATTGATGGGGAGGAGACTTGAGCATTGCGCTCGAGCACATGCGGTACTCGGGCGAGTACCGCCATTTTACCGAGCATCGAGATTCTTGAGCCGAACAGGTGTTCGGCCAAGCATGCGTGATCATCACTACATTTTGACCTTTTTTTCCATTACGCCATTCGCCATATTGGAAAAATATTTGAATATTTTAATAGAATGGACATTTTCAGATGCGGTGATGCCCGTGATGTTTATATATTTTATGTATTTATGTATTTTTTTCTATGGAAAGGGGGGATGTTTTATATTTTGTATATATATATTATGCACAATTATGGGTTTTTAAGATCCATTATTTGTACAGAATTGTAGCTTCAATATCCTGGGTCTCCTCAGAGAGACCCAGCGTATTGAATTTATTTACCTGCATACTCTATGGCCAAGCATAACAGATCTGGTTTCCAGACTGATCCGTTATGCTTAGCCATAGACTTCTATTATGACGGATCAAAACGGAATGCCTCTTAAAGGTTTCAGTTTTGCATTCCGTCTACAAATTCCATTCTACCAACCCACTTAAGCACCAAACCCAGTGAAGCTCGGTTTCGCTCATCCCTACCTACAAATATATAAAAACAAACAGGGTATAAAAGTGTTCAGAAGTAAAGGAAGAAACATGCAGTTACTGGGCAATCATTTATGATCATGCATTTGAAAATTTACTCTCTTTATTGTACTATAATGCACACTTTTTACCAAGAAAATATCTTACTAAAAAGTGCATTTGTCTTATAGCCTGCAGTGCCAGACCTCCCTGACTGCTTCCATAATGATCCGACAGAGTGCACATACAACTCCTCTGAAAAATGGTTCCAAAGGCAAGTATTCTATGGAGTTACACAATTATATTTTTTTTATTCAACCTCAGAAATAAAAACATGAGAACTACATGTTGATTTCAGGAAAGGTCAACTTGAGATTTTCAAAGTAAACTGGTAGCACTCTGGTCCAGACATTTTAACAAAAGTTGGTAGGCACAATTCACTGAGCCCTCCATTTCTTGCTCAAAACTATTGGTATA
The DNA here is from genome assembly GCF_905171765.1 of Bufo bufo. Taxonomy (NCBI): domain Eukaryota; kingdom Metazoa; phylum Chordata; class Amphibia; order Anura; family Bufonidae; genus Bufo; species Bufo bufo. The sequence continues at coordinate 251,400,119 of NC_053394.1, forward strand.
AAACACTGTATATGGCACATGCAATACTTGTACAGGGTCATGAATCAGTAAGTTAAACAAGAAAAACTATGGGTCTCAGCCAAATCTCATCCCTAAGGGAATAACATTATTCATCTTCTTACAGAACAGAAGATGTGCCGAGTCATCAATTCAAAAAGGGTGAAGGTGAACCCAGCAGATTGTATATAATTTAGCTTCAGAACAAATACAATAAAAGCAAATAACAGTTTGTTTTAACACCTCCCAACTATAAAGGATAATCAGCTCTTTACCAGCTGTCTTGCTGTGTAGATCTGTAGCAAGAAATACAACACTAGTTTATCTATAACACCACGCAACAATGATTTTGCTACTGAAAGAAGAACATGTGATTTATACTAAAATGAGTGCGCTGATTCCAAATATGAACTCGGAATTTGCCTGACACGTCTAGATTTTAAGTTATACATGCAAAGCCTATTCAGTTATAATATTAATGCATTATATTGGAGATATTCCAATGGACACATTCAGACCTGTTCTGACGGACTGAGGCTGATGTCAGCAGTAAGTATATAAGGCAAGCTGGACAGATTTTGATAAAGTGATCTGTTATAGTGCTATCAGTTTTGAAACTTAAGATAGATAAACGCAAATGTGTTAACGATCCAGACAATTATTGCTAAATATGTGAAAAATACGCTACTTATAAAAAAGCAAGTGCATCCTGCAGCTTGGGATGCATTTGTGCTAGTAGTCCAGAACTTCCTTGAGAACAGACGAGCTGAAAAATAAGCTGAATTAGTAGACAACATGCTTACAGTATATGAACAACTTGGCTGCCGAATGTCATTGAAAGTGCATTTCTTACATTCCCATCTTTACTTTTTCCCACCCAATTTGGGACACGTAAGTGACGAACAAGGAAAGCGGTTCCATAAAGATATTTCTACAATGGAGAACAGGTATCAAGGCCGCTGGAATCCCAATATGATGGGGGACCACTGCTGGTTTTTGCAACGGGAAAATATGACCGTTCACAAACGCAAAAGCAGATGCCTGAAGCACTTTTAACAGTACTTTGCCTTGCCCAAGTAAGACTTTTAAACTGAAAAAATTTGACTTTTTGAAATTTTGTTATTCCATTACATTTTCATACACTGTTTACTATGCAAACTTTGATGTAGATCAGGTAATTGTTGGAGTAAAACTCGCTCTGTTCAAAATTATTCAATGCTTTCCAAGTGCTTAAAGGGAACCTGTCACCGGGATTTTGTGTATAGAGCTAAGGACATGGGTTGCTAGATGGCCGCTAGCACATCCGCAATACCCAGTCCCCATAGCTCTGTGTGTTTTTATTATGTAAAAAACCCGATTTGATACATATGCAAATTAACCTGAGAGGAGTCCTGTACGTGACTTATTTCAGGGACAGGACTCATCTCAGGTTAATTTGCATATGTATCAAATCGTTTCTTTTACACAATAAAAGCACACAGAGCTATGGGGACTGGATATTGCGGATGTGCTAGCGGCCATCTAGCAACCCATGTCCTCAGCTCTATACACAAAATCCTGATGACAGGTTCCCTTTAATTCATTTAGGCATACTTATGCATAGCAAAATTTTGTGACGTGCTACAACAATTCTGACTTCGGATTTGTAATCTGCTCGATTTAGTATAGGACAAATGGTTTTTGCACCATTGCGTGGTGTTATAGAAATATCTAAGGCCCTCTGACTAGAGGTTAAGTTCAATAATTATGAGATGAGTGAATTTTCGCTGCTTCGCCAATTTTTTTTTTTAAGAATTTGGTTTGATGCGAATATATTTGTGGCAAATTATGTTTAAAAATGGCTATTTCCTGGCTGCAGAGAGCCTTTATAGTGGTGTAGAACACTGTGCCTTGCCATAACATGCATAGGGAGGGTGCTTTGGTAGTGAAAAAATACTGTGAGCCCAGCAAGAGGCTCCATCATGTTCCCTGATGCTGAGAGCACATGAGGTAGAATGGGCCTTAAACCACATTAATCCCCGCAAAGCAGCTGGCCCTGATGATGTTCCTGGAAAAGTCCTAAAAAACTGTGCTAAACAGCTGAAAACAGTGTTTACCAGTATGTTTAACAGCTCACTAGAGCAGGCCATTGTCCCCACTTGCCTAAAGTCCTCCACAATTGTCCCAATTCCAAAACAGGCAGGGGTGAAGACCTTAAAGGGGTTATCCGAGTTAATAAAAAAATAAATAAAACACTTAAAATCCATCAGGATATACATATAATTTGGTTAAGCTAGATTTCATCAAGTTAAAACCCATATTTACACCTTTTCATGGTTCTGTTATTGCTGTGTTTACATGCTGAAGTACATGCTGAGGGGGCGTATAACAACAAAGCCTGAGCTCTGCCTCATGAATATTTCTGGGCGTGAACAAAATGACCTTTCCTTCACCCTGCTCTGCACTTTGCAAAAAAAATTAAAAATACACACACATGACAAGCGGAGTGATGGATCCATCCTTTCGGTGCATTCGTAGACGGATACCTTCTTGCAATGCATTTCTAGACGGATCCGCACACGGATTCGTCTACAAATGTTGTCAGTTGAACTGCCTGCCGGATCACACTAAGGCTTCATTCACACGTCCGTGGTGTGTTGCGGACCCGCAAATTGCGGATTCGCAACACACCCGCCCGGCACCCCTATAGAAATGCCTATTCTTGTCTGCAAGCTGCGGACAAGAATAGGACATGTTCTATCTTTTGCGGAGCTGCGCACCTGAAGATCGGGGCCACGCTCCGCAAATGCGGATGCGGACAGCACACTGTGTGCTGTCCGCAAACATTCCGTCACCATAGAAAATGAATGGGTCCGCACCCATTCTGCAAAATTGCAGAACAAATGTGGACCCATCTGCGGATGTGTAAATGGAGCCTAAGGGTGCTTTCACACTAGAGGCAGGATCGATCCAACAGGCTGTTCACCCTGTCGGATCCGCCCTGCCGCTATTTGGCCGTGCCGCTGGACTGCCGCTCTGTCCCCATTGACTATAAAGGGGATGGTGGTGGAGCTATGGCGCAGCAAGGCGGTGCAAAGCGAGCGGCTGCTTGACTAAAAGTACTGGATTTCCGACTTTTTAGGGTACTTTCACACTAGCGTTAGTGTGATCCGGCAGGCAGTACCATCGTCAGAGCTGCCCGCCGGATCCGCCGATCAGTGTGACAACTGACAGCATTTGTAGACGGATCCAGGTGCGGATCCGTCTAGAAATGCATTGCAATAACGGATCCGTCCAGCGGAGCGGCCAAATAGCGGCAGGGCGGATCCGACAGGGTGAACGTATCATTAGCATTATCTGTATCTAAGCAATATCTATATTATTCAAATATATATTCAATATGGATATTGCTTAGATAAATACATATATTGGTGGCAGATAAGGATTTTATATAGCTGAATAATGAGGATGATGATCATAATAATGATGGCCAATAATTTATTTATATTTCCCAGGGGGTGTTCAATGTGTACTAGTGGGGGGGGGGGGGGGGGGGGGGGACAGGGCTGTAATAACGATCCCCAGATGCAGAGGGGAACGTTTACAAACTGGCACCTCTAGCCCCAGTGAATGCAGGAGGGAGAAACATACCCTGCTGCCGGAGAAGATATCGCCTAGGCTCTGGTATGTACTGCGCATGAGCGATCGCATACCAGAGCCGAGGCAGTGTTAGAAGAGCTGGAGAGGGGCAGGCACCAGAGGCTCTGACGTTTCGTTTACAGAGCCTGGCCACTCCCTCAAGCAGGGAGACGGCTGTAAATGAGACGTCATCAGCAGAGCAGGCTTGCTGACGTCGGGGGTCACATGACCCAGAACTGAACTGGCCAAATAGTGATAGATAGGTGATGAAAGCGATTTTATGAAACTTTCACTGGACTACAATAAGAGCAATTAGAATACATTTATTTAAGTCGGATAACCCCTTTAAGTGATTATCGCCCGGTGGCTCTCACTCCTATTGCAATGAAGTGCTTTGAACAACTTGTCCTCAGGCACATGAAGAGCAAGATCTGCACCTCCATGGACCAATACCAGTTTGCTTACAGAGCACATAGGTCAACTGAGGATGCTGTCTCACTTACCCTTCACACTGCGCTGTCACACCTGGAGCAGAGAGACAGCTATGTGCGGATGCTGTTCATTGATTACAGCTCGGCCTTTAACACCATCCCTCCCAACAAGTTGGCAACGAAACTGAACAACTTGGGTCTCAGCTCACACCTGTGCAACTGGATACTGGATTTTCTTACAAAAAGACCACAAATCATACGCATGGGCAAGCACTTCTCTTCATCCTTAACGCTAAACACTGGGGTACCGCAAGGCTGAGTGTTGAGCCCTCTCCTTTACTCCCTCTTCACAAATGACTGTATACCTATTCACAATACCAATACCATTATAAAATTTGCAGATGACACGACCGTGATAGGCTTAATCTCCAACAATGATGAAACAGCCTATAGGAAAGAGGTTGAGAACCTAGAGAGATGGAGTAAGAACAACAACCTAATACTCAATACCAAGAAAACAAAGGAGCTAATTCTGGATTTTAGGAAGAAGAAACAAAATGGACACCATGCCATTAGCATTAATGGTGGAAACGTGGAGATAGTTCAAAGTTTCAGATTCTTGGGAGTTCATATTAGTCAGGACTAGGGATGAGCGAACCCGAACTGTATAGTTCGGGTTCGTACCGAATTTTGGGGTGTCCGTGACACGGACCCGAACATTTTCGTAAAAGTCCGGGTTCGGGTTGGGTGTTCGGCGCTTTCTTGGCGCTTTTTGAAACGTCATAACAACAAACGTCATACTACTTGCCCCAAGAGGCCATCATAGCCATGCCTACTATTGGCATGGCTGTGATTGGCCAATGCAGCATGTGACCCAGCCTCTATTTAAGCTGGAGTCACGTAGCGCCGCACGTCACTCTGCTCTGATCAGTGTAGGGATAGGATGCAGCTTCTGCTGTTAGGGCGAGATTAGGCAGGGATTTATTTACTGAAGTGATCGATATACAGCTGTGTATCATACAACCTCTGCTATTCAATTGCTCACTGTTTTAAGGCTGCCCAGAGCGTTTTTCAGTCACTTTTTTCTGTGGTGATCGGCGGCCATCCTGTGTCTTGTGGTGCGCCAGCACAAGCTGCCACCAAGTCCATTTTTAACCATCAATAGTGTGTTGTTTTTTTTTGCTATATCCTACATCAGGGGCTTGGCTGTGCTTGCTATTTTATTGAGGGGTAAAATACAATTGACAAAATAGCAGTACCCTAAATCTGGTGTTTCAGCTGTGGCTAGGGAATTGTAATACTGTCTGCGGTCTGCCGAAGCACAGTTTTTGTTATGGGTTGAATACAATTCCCAACTTAGCAATACCCTAAATTAGTGGTTTCTGCTCTATCAGGTCAAGGTTAAATCTATCCATAAAAGGGTATATTAGATTGAAGGTGCAGATAGGGTCATCCTCAATAAGCTTCACAAGCTACCATGCATTTCCAAGTCTAATTCTGTCCGTAAAAGGGATACCTGTCATCCAGCGCCTAAATACTAGGCCTACAATTTATATTCATCTAAATCTGTCGTTACTGCTGTGCCTGTATTAGTGTAATACGGTACCTAAATAGATAGCCAGATAGTGTTAGGTGCCTGTAAAAAAAGGCCTGAATTTAAATTCAATACATTGGGCCAAATTATTTTTTTCTTATTGTGGTGAACGGTAACAATGAGGAAAACATCTAGTAAGGGACGCGGACATGGTCGTGGTGGTGTTAGTAGACCCTCTGGTGCTGGGAGAGGACGTGGCCGTTCTGCCACAGCCACACGTCCTAGTGAACCAACTACCTCAGGTCCCAGTAGCCACCAGAATTTACAGCGATATTTGGTGGGGCCCAATGCCATTCTAAGGATGGTAAGGCCTGAGCAGGTACAGGCATTAGTCAATTGGGTGGCCGACAGTGGATCCAGCACGTTCACATTATCTCCCACCCAGTCTTCTGCAGAAAGCACATAGATGGCGCATGAAAACCAAGCCCATCAGTCTGTCACATCACCCCCATGCATATCAGGGAAACTGTCTGAGCCTCAAGTTATGCAGCAGTCTCTTATGCTGTTTGAAGACTCTGCTGGCAGGGTTTCCCAAGGGCATCCACCTAGCCCTTTCCCAGTGGTGGAAGAGATAGAATGCACTAACGCACAACCACTTATGTTTCCTGATGAGGACATGGGAATACCACCTCAGCACGTCTCTGATGATGACGAAACACAGGTGCCAACTGCTGCGTCTTTCTGCAGTGTGCAGACTGAACAGGAGGTCAGGGAGGAAGACTGGGTGGAAGACGATGCAGGGGACGATGAGGTCCTAGACCCCACATGGAATGAAGGTCGTGCCACTGACTTTCAGAATTCGGAGGAAGAGGCAGTGGTGAGAACGAGCCAACAGCGTAGCAAAAGAGGGAGCAGTGGGCAAAAGCAGAACACCCGCCGCCAAGAGAGTCCGTCTGCTACTGGCCACCGCCATCTGGGACCGAGCACCCCAAAGGCAGCTTCAAGGAGTTCCCTGGCGTGGCAGTTCTTCAAACAATGTGCTGACGACAAGACCCGAGTGGTTTGCACGCTGTGCCATCAGAGCCTGAAGCGAGGCATTAATGTTCTGAACCTTAGCACAACCTGCATGACCAGGCATCTACATGCGAGACACGGGCTGCAGTGGAGTAAGCACCTTCAAAACCAAGAAAGGGCTCAGGCCTCTCCTGCTCCCTCTTCTGCTGCTGCCTCGGCCTCTTCCTCCACCTATGGAGGAACGTTGGCACCTGCCGCCCAGCAAACAGATGATGTGCCACCAACAACACCACCTCCGTCAACAAGCATCTCCACCATGTCACACGGAAGCGTTCAGCTCTCCATCTCACAAACCTTTGAGAGAAAGCATAAATTCCCACATAGCCACCCTCGATCCCTGGCCCTGAATGCCAGCATTTCTAAACTACTGGCCTTTGAAATGCTATCATTCAGGCTGGTGGAGAAGGAAAGCCTCAAACAGCTCATGTCGCTTGCTGTCCGACAGTATGTTGTTCCCAGCCGCCACTACTTCTCCAAGAGAGCCGTGCCTTCCCTGCACAACCAAGTATCCTATAAAATCAAGTGTGCACTGTGCAACGCCATCTGTGGCAAGGTCCACCTAACCACAGATACGTGGACCAGTAAGCACGGCCAGGGAAGCTATATCTCCTTAACTGCACACTGGGTAAATGTAGTGGCGGCTGGGCCCCAGGCGAAGAGCTGTTTGGCGCACGTCCTTCCGCGGCCAAGGATCGCAGGGCAACATTTGCCTCCTGTTGCCTCCTCCTCCTACTCGGCTTCCTCCTCCTCTTCTTCCACCTGCTCATCCAGTCAGCCACACACCTTCACCACCAACTTCAGCACAGCCCGGGGTAAACATCAACAGGCCATTCTGAAACTCATATGTTTGGGGGACAGGCCCCACACCACACAGGAGTTGTGGCGGGGTATATAACAACAGACCGACGAGTGGTTGCTGCCGGTGAGCCTCAAGCCCGGCCTGGTGGTGTGCGTTAATGGGCGAAATCTCGTTGCAGCTCTGAGACTAGCCGGTTTGACGCACATCCCTTGCCTGGCGCATGTGCTGAATTTGGTGGTGCAGAAGTTCATTCACAACTACCCCGACATGTCAGAGCTGCTGCATAAAGTGCGGGCCGTCTGTGCGCGCTTCCGGCGTTCACACCCTGCTGCTGCACGCCTGTCTGCGCTACAGCGTAACTTCGGCCTTCCCGCTCACCGCCTCATATGCGACGTGCCCACCAGGTGGATCTCCACCTTGCACATGCTGGACAGACTGTGCGAGCAGCAGCAGGCCATAGTGGAGTTTCAGCTGCAGCACACACGGGTCAGTCGCACTGCGGAACAGCACCACTTCACCACCAATGACTGGGCCTCCATGCGAGACCTGTGTGCCCTGTTGCGCTGTTTCGAGTACTCCACCAACATGGCCAGTGGCGATGACGCCGTTATCAGCGTTACAATACCACTTCTATGTCTCCTTGAGAAAACACTTAGGGCGATGATAGAAGAGGAGTAGGCCCAGAAGGAGGAGGAGGAAGAGGGGTCATTTTTAGCACTTTCAGGCCAGTCTCTTCGAAGTGACTCAGAGGGAGGTTTTTTGCAACAGCAGAGGCCAGGTACAAATGTGGCCAGCCATGGCCCACTACGGGAGGACGAGGAGGACGAGGAGGACGAGGATAAGGAGGAGGTGGAGGAGGATGAGGATGAAGCATGTTCACAGCGGGGTGGCACCCAACGCAGCTCGGGCCTATCACTGGTGCATGGCTGGGGGGAAACGCAGGACGATGACAATACGCCTCCTACAGAGGACAGCTTGTCCTTACCTCTGGGCAGCCTGGCACACATGAGCGACTACATGCTGGAGTGCCTGCACAACGACAGCAGAGTTGCCCACATTTTAACGTGTGCGGACTACTGGGTTGCCACCCTGCTGGATCCCCGGTACAAAGACAATGTGCCCACCTTACTTCCTGCACTGGAGCGTGATAGGAAGATGCGCGAGTACAAGTGCACGTTGGTAGACGCGCTACTGAGAGCATTCCCAAATGTCACAGGGGAACAAGTGGAAGCCCAAGGCGAAGGCAGAGGAGGAGCAAGAGGTTGCCAACGCAGCTGTGTCATGGCCAGCTCCTCTGAGGGCAGGGTTAGCATGGCAGAGATGTGGAAAAGTTTTGTCACCACGCCACAGCTAACTGCACCACCACCTGATACGGAACATGTTAGCAGGAGGCCACATTTCACTAACATGGTGGAACAGTACCTGTGCACACACCTCCACGTACTGACTGATGGTTCGGCCCCATTCAACTTCTGGGTCTCCAAATTGTCCACGTGGCCAGAGCTAGCCTTTTATGCCTTGGAGGTGCTGGCCTGCCCGGCGGCCAGCGTTTTGTCTGAACGTGTATTCAGCACGGCAGGGGGCGTCATTACAGACAAACGCAGCCGCCTGTCAATGTGGACAAGCTGACGTTCATAAAAATTAACCAAGCATGGATCCCACAGGACCTGTCCATCCCTTGTGCAGATTAGACATTTATAACTACCTCCCCTTAACCATATATTATTGTATTCCAGGACACTTCCTTATTCAATCCTTTTTTATTTTCATTTTACCATTATATTGCGGGGCAACCCAAAGTTGAATGAACATCTCCTCTGTCTGGGTGCAGGGGCCTAAAAATATCTGACAGTGGCCTGTTCCAGTGGTGGGTGACATGAAGCATGATTCTCTGCTATGACATGAAGCCTGATTCTCTGCTATGGGATCTCTCTCCTCTGTCTGGGTGCCGGGGCCTAAAAATATCTGACAATGGCCTGTTCCAGTGTTGGGTGACATGAAGCCTGATTCTCTGCTATGGGACCTCTCTCCTCTGTCTGGGTGCCGGGGCCTAAAAATATCTGACAATGGCCTGTTCCAGTGTTGGGTGACAGGAAGCCTGATTCTCTGCTATGACATGAAGCCTGATTCTCTGCTATGGGACCTCTCTCCTCTGTCTGGGTGCCGGGGCCTAAAAATATCTGACAATGGCCTGTTCCAGTGGTGGGTGACGTGAAGCCTGATTCTCTGCTATGCCATGAAGCCTGATTCTCTGCTATGGGACCTCTCTCCTCTGTCTGGGTGCCGGGGCCTAAATATCTGACTATGGCCTTTTCCAGTGGTGGGTGACGTGAAGCCTGATTCTCTGCTATGACATGAAGCCTGATTCTCTGCTATTACTTGAAGCCTGATTCTCTGCTATGACATGAAGCCTGATTCTCTGCTATGGGACCTCTCTCCTCTGTCTGGGTGCCTGGGCCTAAAAATATCTGACAATGGCCTGTTCCAGTTTTGGGTGACAGGAAGCCTGATTCTCTGCTATGACATGAAGCCTGATTCTCTGCTATGGGACCTCTCTCCTCTGTCTGGGTGCCGGGGCCTAAAAATATCTGACAGTGGCCTGTTCCAGTGGTGGGTGACGTGAAGCCTGATTCTCTGCTATGGGACCTCTCTCCTCTGTCTGGGTGCCGGGGCCTAAATATCTGACAATGGCCTTTTCCAGTGGTGGGTGACATGAAGCCTGATTCTCTGCCATGAGACCTCTGTCCAATTGATATTAGTTAATTTTAATTTATTAAATTTTTATTTTATTTCATTTCCCTATCCACATTTGTTTGCAGGGGATTTACCTACATTTTGCTGCCTTTTGCAGCCCTCTAGCCCTTTCCTGGGCTATTTTACAGCCTTTTTAGTGCCGAAAAGTTCGGGTCCCCATTGACTTCAATGGGGTTCGGGGCGAAGTTCGGGTCAAGTTCGGATACCGAACCCGAACATTTCCGGGAAGTTCGGCCGAACTTCTCGAACCTGAACATCCAGGTGTTCGCTCAACTCTAGTCAGGACCTGTCATGGATAAAAAACACAACAGAAATTACCAAAGAATGGCCTTCAGAAGCTTTATTTTCTGAGGAGTCTGAAGAAAGCACAACTCCCAAAACAGCTGCTAGTAAATTTTTACAGGTGCACCATAGAATCTGTTATCACATACTGCATTACAGTGTGGTACTCCAGCTGCTTTTCTGAGGACAAGAAGACCCTTAACCCCTTAAGGACACAGCCTTTTTACACCTTAGGACCAGGCCATTTTTTGAAAATCTGACCAGAGTCCCTTTAAGTGCTGATAACTTTAAAACGGTTTGACTTATCCAGGCCGTTCTGAGATTGTTTTTTCGTCACATATTGTACTTCATGACACTGGTAAAATGGAGTAAAAAAAAAAATTTTTTTTGCACCAAAAAATACCTAATTTAACAAAAATTTGAAAAAAATTTGCAAATTTCAAAGTTTCAGTTTCTCTACTTCTGTAATACATAGTAATACCCCCAAAAATTGTGATGACTTTACATTCCCCATATGTCTACTTCATGTTTGAATTGTTTTGGGAATGATATTTTATTTTTTGGGGATGTTATAAGGCTTAGAAGTTTAGAAGCAAATCTTGAAATTTTTCCGAAATTTACAAAAACTCAATTTCTAGGGACCAGTTCAGGTCTCAAATCACTTTGCGAGGCTTACATTATAGAAACCACCCAAAAATGACCCCATCTAAGAAACTACACCCCTCAAGGTATTCAAAACTGATTTTGCATACGTTGTTAACCCTTTAGGTGTTGCACAAGAGTTATTGGCAAATAGGGAGGAAATTTGAGAATTTCATTTTTTTGTCTAATTTTTCATTTTAACCCATTTTTTCCACTAACAAACCAAGGGTTAACAGCCAAACAAGACTGGATCTTTATTGCCCTGACTCTGCCATTTACAGAAACACCCAATATGTGGCCGTGAACTACTGTACGGCCACACAGCGGGGCGTAGAGTGAAAGGTGCGCCGTTTGCTTTTTGGAAGGCTGATTTTTATGGACTGGTTTATTTACACCATGTCCCATTTGAAGCCCCCTGATGCACCCCTAGAGGAGAAACTCCCTAAAAGTGACCCCATCTAAGAAACTACACCCCTCAAGGTATTCAAAACTGATTTTACATACGTTGTTAACCCTTTAGGTGTTGCACAAGAGTTATTGGCAAATGGCGATGAAATTTGAGAATTTCATTTTTTTGCCTAATTTTCCATTTTAACCCATTTTTTCCACTAACAAAAGCAAGGGTTAACAGCCAAACAAGACTGTATCTTTATTGCCCTGACTCTGCTGTTTACAGAAACACCCCATATGTGGCCGTAAACTACTGTACGGGCACACAGCGGGGCGTAGAGTGAAAGGTGCGCCGTTTGGTTTTTGGAGGGCTGATTTTGCTGGACTGTTTTTTTTGGCACCATGTCCCATTTGAAGCCCCCCTGATGCACCCCTAGATTATAAACTCCATAAAAGTGACCCCATCTAAGAAACTACACCCCTCAAGGTATTCAAAACTGATTTTACAAACTTTAACCCTTTAGGTGTTGCATAAGATTTAATGGAAAATAGATACAATTTCAAAATTTCACTTTTTTGGCAGATTTTCCATTTTAATATTTTTTTTCCAGTTACAAAGCAAGGGTTAACAGCCAAACAAAACTCATTATTTATGGCCCTAATTCTGTAGTTTACAGAAACACCCCATATGTGGTCGTAAACAGCTGTACGGGCACACGGCAGGGCGCAGAAGGAAAGGAACACCATATGGTTTTTGGAAGGCATATTTTGTTGGACTGGTTTTTTTGACACCATGTCCCATTTGAAGCCCCCCTGATGCACCCCTAGAGTAGAAACTCCAAAAAAGTGACCCCATTTTAGAAACTACGGGATAGGGTGGCAGTTTTGTTGGTACTAGTTTAGGGTACATATGATTTTTGGTTGCTCTATATTACACTTTTTGTGCGGCAAGGTAACAAGAAATAGCTTTTTTGGCACCGTTTTTTTTTTTGTTATTTACAACATTCATCTGACAGGTTAGATCATGTGGTAATTTTATAGAGCAGGTTGTCACGGACGCGGAGATACCTAATATGTATACAATTTTTTTTATTTATGTAAGTTTTACACAATGATTTCATTTTTAAAACCAAAAAAATGTTTTAGTGTCTCCATAGTCTAAGAGCCATAGTTTTTGCAGTTTTTGGGCGATTATCTTAAGTAGGGTCTCATTTTTTGCGGGATGAGATGACGGTTTGATTGGCATCTATTTTGGGGTGCATATGACTTTTTGATTGCTTGCTATTACACTTTTTGTGACACAAGATGACAAAAAATGGCTTTTTTTACACCGTTTTTATTTTTATTTTTTTACGGTGGTCATCTGAGGGGTTAGATCATGTGATATTTTTATAGAGCCGGGCGATACGGACGCGGCGATACCTAATATGTATACTTTTTTTTTATTTATGTAAGTTTTACACAATGATTTCATTTTTGAAACAAAAAAAATCATGTTTTAGTGTTTCCATAGTCTAAGAGCCATAGTTTTTTCAGTTTTTGGGCGATTATCTTGGGTAGGGTATGATTTTTGCGGGATGAGATGACGGTTTGATTGTTACAATTTTGGCGTACATGCGACTTTTTTGATCACTTTTATTACCTTTTTTGGGAAGTAAGGTGGGCAAAATTTCAATTTCATCATAGTTTTTTATTTTTTATTTTTATGGTGTTCACCGTTCGGGTAAAGTAACATGACCGTTTTATAGATCAGGTCGTTACGGACGCGGCGATACCAAACATGTGTAGGGAATTTTATTTTTTTCATTTTTTATCAGTGATAAATGTGTTTTTTGATTTTTACTTTTTTTTTCACTTTTATTCACTTTTTTTTGACCCAGACCCACTTGGTTCTTGAAGATCCAGTGGGTCTGATGTCTGTATAATACAGTACAGTACAATATATATTGTTCTGTACTGTATTTTACTTACACTGAACAGATCTATGCCTTTCAGCACAGATCTGTTCAGCACCATGGACAGCAGGACGCCTGAGAGGCGTCCTGTTGCCATGGGAACCTTCCCCGTCTGCTCAGTACTGCTCAGAACTTCGCAGACGGGGAAGGGTAAGGAGGGGATCTCTCGGGGGGCTCTCTGGGGGCTCTCTCCCTCCCCATCGGGGGGCTGCAAAGGCACAGCAGCCCCCCGATGGGAGAGGGAGGGAGCTCCCTGCGCTTTTAACCTTTTCCATACAGCGGTCCGTACGGACCGCTGTATGGAAAGGGTTAAACGGCTGACATCGCATCGCAGATGTCAGCCGTTTATACCAGGGTGCCAGCAATGTGCTGGCACCCTGGTATCCCCACTAGACACCAACGATTATACAAGGGGAGGCGGGCGGGGGATCGCGATCCCGCCTGCCGCACCGCCCGCCTCCCGCACCGCCCACACCGCCCGCAACCCTCCCCCTGCACCTCCCGCCACCATAAAAATCATTTGGGGGTGCATAAAACTTTTTTTTTGGCATATAAAGTTTCTGATCCCCGCGGTCAGGGACCGCGGGGACCAGATACTTCAGAAATCGCAGCAAACCGCAGGTCTGAATTGACCTGCGGTTTGCCGCGATCGCCGACATGGGGGGGTCACGGGACCCCCCCGCGCATTTAGCCTAGGTGCCTGCTCAATGATTTGAGCAGGCACCGGGTTCCGATCACTGCCAGCCGCACGGCAGTGAACGAAAATACACAGGGCGTACATGTACGCCCTGTGTCCTTAAGTACCAGGGCACAAGGGCGTACCTGTACGCCCTATGTCCTTAAGAGGTTAAGCGCATCATCAGAATGGCTGGCAGAATCACTGGTACTCAGTTACCATCACTGGATGACATCTTCACTGCTCGCTGCAGCAACAGGGCAAAAATTATCTGCGGGGATCCAACTTACCCCGGCCACAGCCTTTTCATTCCCTTACCCTCTGGTAGGCGTCTTAGAGCCCTACATGCCCGCAACACTAGGCTGAAGAACAGCTTTTACCCCAAAGCAATCAGTCTCTTAAATGCTCAGAGACTATTGCCTCTTCCTAGGATAGAAACTACCACAGACTGAAAGTGACTGCTGCATTCGTGACCCTATGATGATCTCTTGTCTGCAGTGGTGTCTGAATTAGTGTGTATATATACTCATAAGCACTTCCTACTTTGCTCTTGCTATATATATATATATATATATATGCTGTGAACTGTGAATAGTAATGCTTTCTAGTGCAATGTTTTTTTTTGTTTTTTTTTCTAGTGTAATGCTTTAGTTTAAATGTCAGTTCTTGTTCCTCTGTCCATGGCATCTAGGATTGCTCCAAACAACATTTCATTGTATTGTACATTGTATTGTACAGTGACAATAAAGGCATCTTATCTTATCTTATCTATGACATGCAGATGGCAGGTGTCGCTCTTAGAATCACTGCACACTTTACTTATATGGGCAGTCACAGTGCCAAAACTGACCAAATAACTCAAGTATTAACTCAGCCTTACAGGTCGATGTTAGCGCCAAAAAGAAGCACACTCCTTTTTACACCGTCGTCAGATGATTCCACATAGATGTCTACAAAACCTGTCCTATTAAATGGAGAGGGTGTCAGCAGTAAGTTTGTGTTGAAGTCACTGATTATTTTGCGCTTCCTCTGATCCGTCAGAACATTAACCCCCAAAAAACTGATCCTCTCTGTAGAGCATCTGCTTTCACTCGGTCAGCAATTGGTCAGTAATCCATCAGTATTGCTAATGCCACAAAAAACAGGAATGGATCCAAAACAGAGATGAGACGTGAACGGAATATTTGCATGTCTTCTGTGTTTTGTACCCACTCTGCTTTTGGCTACCAAATCATAAGCCAATTCTGATGGGAACATACAGGCCTTACAGCTGCTACACAAAGAGGATCCGTTGTGCATCTCATTTTTCCTTCCTTCTGACAGATCAGATGAAGGGTCAAATAAATGATTATGTCGGCCAAGAAAAAAATGGTTAAATAGTGGCCCAGTCATGAAGTGGGGAACAGCATGAGAAGTTCACAGAGTGGCCCTATGACATAGTGGTGTGGTGGAAGCAGCATGAGGAGACCACAGAGTGGTATAATAACAGAGTGTGGAGGTGGCAGCAGCGTGAGGAGGCCATATAGTAGAAAGGTGACAGTGTGGAGGTGGCAGCAGCAGCAGGAGACACCACAGAATGGCAAGGTATCATAGTGTGGAGGTGGAGGCAGCATCAGGAGACCAAAGAGTTGCACGGTGACATATTGTAAAGGTAGCAGCAGCATCAGGAGACCACAGACTGGCAAAGTGACAAGGTGGAGGTGGCAGCAGCAGCATCAGGACACTACAGAGTGGCAAGGTGACATATTGTGGAGGTAGTTGCAGCAGCATCTGGAGACCACAGAGTGGCAAAGTGACATATTGTGGAGGAAGCAGCAGCATCAGGACACCACAGAGTGACTCAGTGACAGAGTGTGGAGGTGGGTGGCAATAACAGTACCCGCTGACGATGGTGGGTGTAAGAAGGAGCACTTGGCATAAGATGTGTGGCAACGGCGGGTGATAGCTTCAGGATAGTAGCTGAGTCAGAAACCGGCCTCTTTTGTAAAAGTGTTGGTGTGGCACCATGGATAATTTAGTCTGATGCATCAGGCATTGGTGGGTGGAAAACCTGGCTGATCAACGCCTGATTCATCTTGACAAAGGTCAGTCTCTCCACATTTAGGATGGACATGGGAGTTCTCCTTGGGGTAACTATGGCCCCCACCGCGCTAAACACCCACTTTGATGCCACAAAACTGTCTGGGCAAGACAGGTTTTCCAGGGCAATCTCAGCCAGTTGCGGCCACAAATCCAGTTTGAATGTCCAGTAGTGATGGGCAAGCATGCTCTGCCTAATACCTGTTCGGCTCGAGCATCGCTATGCTCGGCACATGGCGGTACTCGGCCGAGTACCGCATGTTCTCGAGCGCCATGCTCGAGTCTCCTCTCTGCACATTTTGCGGCTGCTAAGCAGCCAATAAACGTGCAGGTAAGTACTGCCATCACTGTAATGCCAGTAGTCATGTTCGCTGCTGGAATTACAGTGATTGGCTGGCCGCAACGCGTCATCGGGTGCTATATAGCACTCGATGACACATGCTCGGATCAGTCATAGTCAGGGAGAGCAGAGGGTAGGAAGAGAAAGGCAGTGTAGGGAGCGAAATTCTCAGTTATTTGAAGAAAGTTTTTTGACCCCTTCAGGACACAGCCTTATTTCACCTTAAGGACCAGGCCATTTTTTGCAAATCTGACCACTGTCAGTTTAAGTGGTGATAACTTTAAAACACTTTGACTTATCCAGGCCATTCTAAGATAGTTTTTTCGTCACATATTGTACTTCATGATAAAAAAATACCAAATTTACCCAAAATTTGTAAAAAATTGCAAATTTACAAGTTTCAATTTCTCTACACTACTTCTATAATACATAGTAATACCTACAAAAATAGTTATTACTTTACATACCCCATATGTCTACTTTATGTTTGGATCTATTTTATTTTTGAGGGATGTTACAAGGCTTAGAAGTTTAGAAGTAAATCTTGATATTTTTCAGAAATTTTCAAAAACCCACTTTTTAGGGACCAGTTCAGGTCTGAAGTCACTTTATGAGGCTTACATAATAGAAACCACCCCATTCTAGAAACTACACCCCTCAAGGTATTCAAAACTGATTTTACAAACGTCTTTAACCCCTTAGGTGTTCCACAAGAGTTAATGGCAAATGGTGATAAAATTTAGATTTTTTGGCAAATTTTCCATTTTAATAATTTTTTTCCAGTAACTAAGCAAGGGTTAACAGCCAAACAAAATTCTATATTTATTGCCTTAATTCTGTAGTTTGCAAAAACACCCCATATGTGGCCGTAAACTATTGTACTGGCACACAGTACGGCGTAGAGGAAAAGGTGCGCAATATGGTTTTTGGAAGGCAGATTTTGCTGGACTGGTTTATTTACACCATGTCTCATTTGTTAACCCTTTAGGTGTTGCACAAGATTTAATGGAAATCAGAGATACAATTTCAAAATTTCACTTTTTTGGCATATTTTCCATTTTAATATTTGTTTTCCAGTTACAAAGCAAAGGTTAACAGCCAAACAAAACTCAATATTTATGGCTCTGATTCTGTAGTTTACAGGAAAACCCCATATGTGGTCGTAAACTGCTGTACGGGCACACGGCAGGGAGCAGAAGGAAAGGAATGCCATACGGTTTTTGGAAGGCAGATTTTGCTGGACTGTTTTTTTTGACACCATGTCCCATTTGAAGCGCCCCTGATGCACCCCTAAAGTACAAATTCCAAAAAAGTGACCCCATTTTAGAAACTACGGGATAGGGTGGCAGTTTAGTTGGTACTAGTTTAGGGCACATATGATTTTTGGTTGCTCTATATTACACTTTTTGTGAGGCAAGGTAACAAGAAATAGCAGTTTTGGCACCGTTTTTTTTTGTTATTTACAACATTCATCTGACAGGTTAGATCATGTGGTATTTTTATAGAGCAAGTTGTCACGGACGCGGCGATACCTAAATATGTATACAATTTTTTTTATTTATGTAAGTTTTACACAATGATTTCATTTTTGAAACAAAAAAAATCATGTTTTAGTGTTTCCATAGTCTAAGAGCCATAGTTTTTTTCAGTTTTTAGGCGATTATCTTGGGTAGGGTATGATTTTTGCAGGATGAGATGACTGTTTGATTGGTACTATTTTGGCGTACATGTGACTTTTTTGATCACTTTTATTACCTTTTTTGCAAAGTAAGGTGGGCAAAATTTCAATTTCCTCATAGTTTTTATTTTTTTATTTTTATGGCGTTCACCGTGCGGGGAAAGTAACATGACTGTTTTATAGATCAGGTTGTTTACTTTTTTCACTTTTTTTAAACATTTTTTTGACCCAGACCCACTTGGTTCTTGAAGATCCAGTGGGTCTGATGTCTGTATAATACAGTACGGTACACTATATAGTGTATTGTACTGTATTTTACTTACACTTTGTCTGAACAGATCTATGCCTTTAGCACAGATCTGTTCAGCACCATGGACAGCAGGATGCCTGAGAAGGCATCCTGTTGCCATGGGAACCTTCCCCGTCTGCTCAGTTGTGGCCACAACTGAGCAGACGGAGAAGGGGAAGGAGGGGGGCTCCCTCCCTCTGTGACCCCATCCTGTCTGAGGGCTGCAAAGGCACAGCAGCCCCCCGATGGGAGAGGTAGGGAGCTCCCTGACTGTTAACCTTTCCATACAGTGGTCCGTACGGACCACAGATTGGAAAGGGTTAGATGGCTGACATCACAGCACAGATGCCAGTCGTTTATACCAGAGTGTCAGCAATGTGCTGACACTCTGGTATAACCACTGGACGCCAATGAATATTCAAGAGGAGGCGGGCGGGGGATCACAATCCCGCCTGCCGCACCGCCCGCCTCCCGCACCGCCTGCAACCCCCCCTGCACCAACCGCCGGCATAAAATCATTCAGGGGTGCAGGGGGGGTGAAAAATCTATATTTTCGGCATATTCAAGTTTCTGATCCCCGCGGTCAGGGACCGCGGGGCTCAGAAACTGCAGAAAGCGCAGCAAACCGCAGGTCTGAATTGACCTGTGGTTTGCTGCAATCACCGACACGGGGGGGGGGTCACGGGACCCCCCCCCACGCATTTAGCCGAGGTGCCTGCTCAATGATTTGAGCAGGCACCTTGTTCCGATCAACTCCCGCCGGGCGGCAGTGATCGGAACAACACATGACGTACCGGTACGTCATTTGTCCTTAAGGACTCGGGAAACATGCCGTACCGGTACGTCATGTGTCCTTAACCACCTCCGGACCGCCTAACGCAGATTCGCGTTCCGGAGGTGGCAGCCCTGCGCTCAGCGACGCATATACGCGTCATCTCGCGATGGCCGAGATTTCCTGTGAACGCGCGCACACAGGCGCGCGCGCTCACAGGAACGGAAGGTAAGAGAGTGGATCTCCAGCCTGCCAGCGGTGATCGTTCGCTGGCAGGCTGGAGATGTGATTTTTTTAACCCCTAACAGGTATATTAGACGCTGTTTTGATAACAGCGTCTAATATACCTGCTACCTGGTCCTCTGGTGGTCCCCTTTGTTTGGATTGACCACCAGAGGACACAGGCAGCTCAGTAATATGTTGCACCAAGCACCACTACACTACACCCCCCCCCCTGTCACTTATTAACCCCTTATTCACCCTTGATCACCCCTGATCACCCCATATAGACTCCCTGATCACCCCCCTGTCATTGATTACCCCCCTGTCATTGATCACCCTCCTGTAAAGCTCCATTCAGATGTCCGCATGATTTTTACGGATCCACTGATAGATGGATCGAATCCGCAAAACGCATACGGACGTCTGAATGGAGTCTTACAGGGGCGTGATCAATGACTGTGGTGATCACCCCATATAGACTCTCTGATCACCCCCCTGTCATTGATTACCCCCCTGTCAAGCTCCATTCAGATGTCCGCATGATTTTTACGGATCCACTGATAGATGGATCGGATCCGCAAAACGCATACGGACGTCTGAATGGAGCCTTACAGGGGCGTGATCAATGACTGTAATGATCACCCCATATAGACTCCCTGATCACCCCCCTGTCATTGATTACCCCCCTGTCATTGATCACCCCCCTGTAAAGCTCTATTCAGATGTCCGCATGATTTTTACGGATCCACTGATAGATGGATCGGATCCGCAAAACACATACAGGCGTCTCCCTGGAGCTTTCCAAGGGGGGTGATCACCCCATATAGACTCCCTGATCACCCCCCTGTCATTGATCACCCTTCTGTAAGGCTCCATTCAGACATTTTTTTTGGCCCAAGTTAGCAGAAATTTTTTTTTTTTCTTACAAAGTCTCATATTCCACTAACTTGTGTCAAGAAATTTAATCTCAAATGAAATCACCATACCCCTCACGGAATCCAAATGCGTAAAATTTTTTAGACATTTATATTCCAGACTTCTTCTCACGCTTTAGGGCCCCTAGAATGCCAGGGCAGTATAAATACCCCACATGTGACCCCATTTCGGAAAGAAGACACCCCCAGGTATTCCGTGAGGGGCATATTGAGTCCATGAAAGATTGAAATTTTTGTCCAAAGTTAGCGGAAAGGGAGACTTTGTGAGAAAAAAATAAATAAAATCAATTTCCGCTAACTTGTGCCAAAAAAAAAAAAATTATATGAACTCGCCATGCCCCTCATTGAATACCTTGGGGTGTCTTCTTTCCAAAATGGGGTCACATGTGGGGTATTTATACTGCCCTGGCATTTTAGGGGCCCTAAAGCGTGAGAAGAAGTCTGGGATCCAAATGTCTAAAAATGCCCTCATAAAAGGAATGTTGGCCCCTTTGCGCATCTAGGCTGCAAAAAAGTGTCACACATCTGGTATCGCCGTACTCAGGAGAAGTTGGGGAATGTGTTTTGGGGTGTCATTTTACATATACCCATGCTGGGTGAGATAAATATCTTGGTCAAATGCCAACTTTGTATAAAAAAAATGGGAAAAGTTGTCTTTTGCCGAGATATTTCTCTCACCCAGCATGAGTATATGTAAAAAGACACCCCAAACCACATTGCCCAACTTCTCCTGAATACGGCGATACCACATGTGTGACACTTTTTTGCAGCCTAGGTGGGCAAAGGGGCCCACATTCCAAAGAGCACCTTTAGGACTTCACAGGTCATTTACCTACTTACCACACATTAGGGCCCCTGGAAAATGCCAGGGCAGTATAACTACCCCACAAGTGACCCCATTTTGGAAAGAAGACACCCCAAGGTATTCCGTGAGGGGCATGGCGAGTTCCTAGAATTTTATATTTTTTGTCACAAGTTATTTTTTTCCTTACAAAGTCTCATATTCCACTAACTTGTGACAAAAAATAAATAACTTCCATGAACTCACTATGCCCATCACGAAATACCTTGGGGTGTCTTCTTTCCAAAATGGGGTCACTTGTGGGGTAGTTCTACTGCCCTGGCATTCTTGGGGCCCAAATGTGTGGTAAGAAGTTTGAAATCAAAATGTGTAAAAAATGACCGGTGAAATCCGAAAGGTGCTCTGTAGCCAAGAGTCTGGTCAACCGAATCCTCACTCTGATCTTCCTTCCTCCCAAAATGGAGAGGCTTGCCAAATGAGTGATCCACACTCGGATGTTCCGAGGAGCTCTTTCCAGCGCCACAATTACATTTGGCCCTTGTGCCCAGCACACTTGAAGAGGGGCCTGAAATATTGTGCCCTGATTCCCAACCTCTTGAGCCTTCACAGTCTCAAGAAGATGACAGCAATCATTCGTTCACGTGGTGGATGATGATGAGACACAGTTGTCAATCACTGAGGTTGTGGTTAGGTCAAGTCAGGAGGATGAGCAGAGTGAGGAAGTGGAAGAGGATGTGGTTGACGATGAGGTCACTGACCCAACATGGGAAGGTGAAAAGCCGAGCAAGGACAGCAGTACAGAGGGGGAGGGATCCGCAACAGGCTGGAAGAGCCAGTGGGGTTGCAAAAGGGAGAAGTCGGCCCACACCAAACAGGCCCACAACCGTTACACCGAGCACCCCTATGCGTAAATCTACCTTGCTAAGGGGTAGATGTTCTGCAGTATGGCACTTTTTTGAGGAAAGTGCAGATAACAAAAGAGTTGTAGTTTGCAACCTGTGCCGTACCAAAATGAGCCGGGGCGTGAACACTAGCAACCTCACCACCACCAGCAGGATCCGCCACATGGCATTCAAGCATCCTAACAAGTGGGCCGAACGCCTGGGTCCACAATCTGGGTCTGCGGGTCACATCATTGCCTCCTCTTCCCCTGTGTTATGCACTGCTGGCCCATCCCCTGTCGAAGGCGCAGGCCCGCATGCCCCTCGCCTTGCACCTGGACCTTTGCATGAACCATCAGCAACAACATCTACTTCCCTGTCCCAGCACAGCAACCAAATGTACATAACAGTCTTTTGAACGCGAGCGCAAATACCCACCCACCCACAGGCCATAGCACTAAATGCGCAACTTTCAAAATTACTGGCCCTTGAAATGTTGCCATTTAGGCTTGTGGACACTGAGGCCTTCCGCAGCCTGATGTCGGTGGCCGTCCCTCCATACACAGTCCCCAGCCGCCACTATTTTTCACAGTGTGCCGTGCCCGCCTTACACCAGCATGTGTCCCAGAACATCACCCGTGTTACTGGGAAGGTCCACGTAACCACAGACACATGGACAAGTGCTGGTTTCCAGGGAAGCTACATTTCTCTGACAGCACACTGGGTGAATGTTGTGGAGGCCGGGAGTGAGTCGTACCTTGGGATGGCACAGGTGCTACCCACGCCCAGGATTGTGGGCCCTTCAGGGGTCCATCAGGGTCTCTGCCAGCAGCTATGTTACTGGCTCCAACCCCCACTTCTTCTCCTCCACTTTCACCTCAAGCAGCAGTCAGCCATCAGTCGGTAGCTGGAAGCAGTGTAACAATGCTGTGGGTAAGCGTCAACAGGCCGTGCTGAAGCTGATCTGCTTAGGGGACAAACAGCACACCGCCGCAGAGCTGTGGCAGGGTATAAGGGACCAGACCGAGCTGTGGCTCTCGCCACTCAACCTACAACCAGGCATGGTTGTGTATGACAATGGCCGTAACTTGGTGGTGGCTTTGAAGCTCGGCAACCTGACACACATCCCATGCCTAGCCCACGTCTTAAACTTAGTGGTTCAGCGGTTTATCATAACATACCCCAATTTGCCAGAGCTACTAGTAAAGGCGCGTCACGTGTGTGCCCATTTCCACGATTCGTCCTCAGCTTCAGCCGGTCTGTCAACATTGCAGCAGCGCTTGCGGATTCCAGCCCACCGACTGATGTGTGATGTGAGCACGCGCTAGAACTCTACGTTCCATATGTTGGCCAGGCTTTGTGAGCAGCAGAGTGCAGTTGCGGAATACCAGCTGTTTGCGGAATACCAGCTGCAGCATGTTTGTCGCCTTTCGAGTCAACTGCCACTATTCACAAGCGAGGAGTGGGCATTGATGTCAGACCTCTGTGAGGTTTTAAAAAACTTTGATGAATCCACACAGATGGTTAGTGGCAATAACGCTATTATCAGCGTAACCATCCCACTGCTGTGTCTACTCAAGCGATCGCTGCTCACAATTAAGGACGACGCTCTGAATGTGGCAGACGAGCAAATGGGGGAGGACATTACACAGGGTGAGAGCCAAACAACCCACAATTCGTCTTCTCAGCGCAAATTAGACCATGAAGAGGAGGAGGAGCTGGAGACAGTTGCCTCTGCTACAGAGGGTACCCATGGAACTTTAATTCCATCTGTTCAGCGTGGATGGGCAAAAGAGGAGGATGAGGATATGGAGAGTCATCCTGATGTTGACATCGATGTCTTGCCTGTTAGTACTCTGGCACAAATGGCTGACTTCATGTTAGGCTGCCTTTCCCACGACCCTCATGTTATACGCATTTTAGATGACACGGATTACTGGGTGTTCACCCTTCTCGACCCCCGCTACAAAGAGAACTTCACATCTCTCATTCCTGTGGTGGAGAGGACGAGAAAAACGGTGCAATGCCAGAAGGTACTTGTTGAGAGATTTTCCATCTGACAACGCGGCCGGAAGAGTCCGTACTTCCTTAGACAACCGAGGAAGGGATACAAGGGGAACACACAGCAGTTCCAACAAAGGCAGGGCAACACTCTTCAAGGCATGGGACACTTTCATGACACCCCACCAGCAACCTCACCCTGAAGCACGGCCTAGTGGTACAAGGAGGGAAAAGTTTTGGAAGATAGTGAAGAATTACATAGCAGACCGTGTTAGCGTCCTAAATGATCCCTCAGTGCCTTACAACTACTGGGTGTCCAAGCTGGACGCGTGGCAAGAACTTGCACTCTATGCCTTCGAGGTGCTGGCCAGCCCTGCCGCCAGCGTTTTGTCTGAGCGTGTATTTACTGCTGCTGGTGGCATTATAACAGATAAGCGTATCCGCTTGTCCACTGGCAATGCTGACAGGTTAAGTCAGATAAAAATGAACAAGGCCTGGATTGCCCCTGACTTCTCAACTCCACTGAAGTGTATTCCCATGCACCTTTTCCACCACAAAAAAAAGAGTATATGGTTGAATCTTGTTTTCTCCTCCTCCTCATCCAGATTATATATATTCCCTTCACTCTAATTTTTTTGATAGGTTCCGCTCAACTGCAGGCCCTCAACTCAATTTTTTTTATAGGGTCAGCTGAACAGCATGCACTCGCATATAATTTTTTAGAGCATCAGCTCACCTGAAGACACTCACAAATAATGTTTTAGAGCATCAGCTGAACAACATGCACTTAAAAATAATGTTTTACAGCATATGTACAGCATGCACTCGCATATAATGTATTAGAGCTTCATTTGAACAGCATGCACTCGCAGATAATGTTTTAGAGCGTCAGCTGAACAGCATGCACTCGCATATAATATTTTACAGTGTCAGCTTACCTGCAGGCACTAGCATATAATGTTTTAGAGCATCAGCTCACCAGCAGGCCCTCGCCCCTCATGTTTTGGATAGTCAGATCAGCAAGCCCTTGCTCCAAATGTTTTTGAGGGTCACCAGCAGGCCACCAATCATAATTTTTCAAGGGTGTGTATGATGCCCTCCTTTATGTGTAACAAAAGGTGTTTTTGAGTGTCGGTTCCTTGTAATTTTTGGCAGCCCTTTCACTTAGTGCATAGGCTTTATGAGTGTAGGAGTCCCACTACCTGAACTATTGTACCACAATGTGAATGGGGCCCTCCTTTATGTGTATATGGTTGAATCTTCCTTTTCTCTTCCTCCTCCTCCACTTCCATCATATCAACATGCTTATTTGTCGCATATAATGCCCTCGCATATAATTTTTTACAGGGTCAGCTCACCTGCAGGCCCTCGCATATAATGTTTTACAGGGTCAGCTCAACTGCAGGACCTCGCATATAATGTTTTACAGGGTAAGCTCAACTGCAGTACCACACATATAATGTTTTACAGGGTCAGTTCAACTGCAGGCCCTCGCATATAATGTTTTACAGGGTCATCTCAACTGCAGGCCCTCGCATATAATGTTTTACAGGGTAAGCTCAACTGCAGTACCACACATATAATGTTTTACAGGGTCAGTTCAACTGCAGGACCTTGCATATAATATTTTACAGAGTCAGGTCACCTGCAGGCCCTCACCTAAAATCTTTTACAGGGTCAGCTTAACTGCAGGCCCTCGCATATAATGTTTTACAGGGTCAGCTCAACTGCAGGACCTCGCATATAATGTTTTACAGGGTCAGCTCACCTTCTGATGACTACAGCGAAGTTTTTCCTGTTGGTACTCTGGCACACATGGCTGACTTCATGTTAGGCTGCCTTTCCCATGACCCACACGTTATACGCATTTTAGACAACATGGATTACTGGTTGTTCACCCTTCTTGACCCCCGCTACAAAGAGAACTTATCATATCTCATTCATCTGATGGAGAGGACAAGCAAAACGGTGCTATATCAGAGGGTCCTTGTTGAAAAATTGCTCCAAAGTTGATAGGGCAGACATCCAAATGGATCGTCGCTGTCAAGGGGACGTGCGGTCGCCTAGCAGTTATCTAGAGTCAACAAGGCCCTCACCTACAAGTCCAGTCTCAGTAGCCAAGAGTCTGGTCAACACAATCATCACCATGATGTGACACTGGGTGAATGTTGTGGAGGCCGAGAGCAAGTTGGCTGCTGGCACCAGACTTGCCCTCCAATAGATCCTTGTTAACGGAAAGTGTACTCATTCCAATAACAGGGCCGCTTAGGAGTGTTGTATTGTTATTTTTTGTCACTACCTCCCTGAGTCGGGAGTGGGTAATTGCCGCTGCGCACCTCCTGCCTTCCTTGGATGCTTGAACTTTAATAACTTGACCCACCCTCTCTGGGTGGTTCACAATTAGGAAAAAAAAAGTGGCAAGGCAACAACGGCCAATCAGATTTCAGCCATTGACCTTCCTTGGATGTGGTATCCCTTTCTCAAGCTCCCTGTTCAGCATCGAACCCTGATTACCCGTGATCACCATGGTAGGCGCAGAAAAGAACATCGAAAGTTAATAGGGCAGACATCCAAATGGATCGTCGCCGTCACGGGGACGTGCAATCGCCCAGAGGTTATCTAGAGTCACTAATGCGGCAGAAGGCCTTCGCCCTAATGTTTTAGATGGTCAGATTAGCAGGCCCTTGCTCCAAATGTTTTTGAGGGTCACCAGCAAGCCATCAATCATAATTTTTCAAGGGTGTGTATGATGCCTTCCTTTATGTGTAACAAAGGGTGTTTTGGAGTGCCGATTCCTTGTAATTTTTGTCAGCCATTTCACTTAGTGCATAGGCTTTATGAGTGTAGGAGTCCCACTACCTGAACAATTGTAACACAATGTGAATGATGCACTCCTTTATGTGATATACAATCTGTTTCAGAGTGCCTGTTGCTTGTAATTTTTTGCAGCACTTGGACTTTATATACAATTGAATATACAGGAAAGAATGTTTTTTTTTTTTGGGGGGAGGGGGGATTCGTGCGCATTTTTGTCAGTCTGTAAAAGTGGCGTACAACTGGGACAACATGGTTCCCAGCAGCGATCTTTAAGTCCAAGATGCATCCGGACATCGTCACCATGCTGTTACCGATCAATTTGTGGTGTTTGTCACTTTCTGACCTTTTCCAATGGACCAGGTACCCTCCCCTCTTCAAAGCAGGGGGTGCCTGGTTGTCTCCCATTGACTACCATTATACTTGGGTGCTCGGTCGAGCACACGAATGCTCGGTCGAGCACACGAATATAGCAATGTTTTCGGGCCGAACACCCGAATACTTTGAGGCTCGATCATCACTACATATAACTGCTCTGCTGAACGGCAAATATATTTTTATTTTGCCACTATTACAACAAAAAGGGCTTTAGAACATATAACTGCACGGCTGAACGGCAAATATATATATTTTTTTGCCACTAATACATGAAAAAAAGAGCTTTAGTGTATATAACTGCACTGCTGAACGGCAAATAGGACCTTATGTTTTTCCACTTATACACACCACAAAAGGCTTTAGAACATATAACTGCACTGCTGAACGGCAAATATATTTTTATTTTGCCACTATTGCACTAAAAAAAAATGTCTTTGGAACATATAACTGCACCACTGATCGGAAAATATATTTTTATTTTGCCACTATTACACGACAAAAAGGGCTTTAGAACATATAATTGCTCCACTGAACGGCAAATAGGCCCTTAATTTTTTTTCCACTTATACACGCCACAAAAGGCTTTAGAACATGTGATGGACGAACATCGGCCGGGACGGTTCGCAAACGCGATCAAATTTTCGTGAACTGCAAGTTCGCGGCGGGCCCCATTCACTTTAAAAGGCAGGCGAACCTGGAATACCTTCAGGTCATATTTGCAGCCACCAAATACTTACTAGAAGTCCAAAAATAGTCCCACAACATGGACAGTGTTATACCAGATATATTATTCGAATTTGCGATCTCCATTCATTATTTTTTTCAAAGTAAAATATTGGCAATTAAATTTTCGCCTATGCGCATGTGCAAAATATGTGCGGCCTACTACAGCAACTGGGTTCCACTAGATCAAAGTTGGATGCGATCAGAAAAGATGGTTGGCAACAATTTTCGCGACGCTGAGGAAGAATTTCTGATCACTGTAAGTAATTTGACATTAAAGCAGTGTATTTGATTAAATTTTACATGCATGTTCTAAAAAAAAAAAAAAAATCGCTGTATATGCAGATCGAGTGTTTAAAAAAAGCGCCATTGCGAAAATCCCATATGATGCGATTTATTTTTTCGCGGTACACAAAACTTCACATTTTATAAGGTCTCATGAGATATTAGTGATTGGTGCACTAAGTATTGTTGTAGGAACTTGCCGCTCCAGTACAGGCCCCAAAAATTTGCCAATAGGCATTCCCCTGACAGCAAAGAACTTTGGATTTTGTGGCTGGAGGTACATTAGGCGGTCACAGGATAAGGCCTCTTTCACACTACAGTATGTCAATTTCAGTGTTTTGCGTTCCGTTTTTCACGGATCCGTTGTTCCGTTTTTTTGTTTCTATTGTGTTTCCGTTTCGGTTTTCCGTTCCGTTTTTCCGTATGGCGTATACAGTAATTACATAGAGAAAATTGGGCTGGGCATAACAATTTCAATAGATGGTTCCGCAAAAAACGGAACGGATACGGAAGACATACGGATGCATTTCCGTATGCATTCCGTTTTTTTTTGCGGACCCATTGACTTTAATGGAGCCACGGAACGTGATTTGCGGCCAAATATAGGACAAGTTCTATCTTTCAACGGAACAGAAAAACGGAAATATGGAAACGGAATGCATACGGAGTAAATTCCATTTTTTTTGCGGAACCATTGAAATGAATGGTTCCGTATACAGACCGTACAGGCCCCAAGAATTTGCCTATAGGCATTCAGCTGACAGAAAAGAATTTGGGATTCTGTGACTGGAGGTACATTAGGCAGTCACAGGATAATTATGTAAATGTAGGCCAGTACAGGCCCCAAAAATTAGCCAATAGGCGTTCACCTGACAGCAAAGAACAATGGATTCTGTGGCTGGAGGTACAGTCACAGGATAAATATGTAACTGTCGGCCTGTACAGGCCCCAAAAATTTGCCAATAGGCGTTCACCTGACAGCAAAGAACTTTGGATTCTGTGGCTGGAGGTACATTAGGCGGTCACAGGATAAAAATGTAACTGTCGGCCAGTATAGGCCCCAAAAATTAGCCATTAGGCGTTCACTTGACAGCAAAGAACTTTGGAATCTGTGGCTGGAGGTACAGTAGGCGGTCACAGGATAAATATGTAACTGTCGGCCATTACAGGCTCCAAATATTAGCCAATAGGTGTTTACCTGACAGCAATGAACTTTGTATTCTGTGGCTGGAGGTACATTAGGCATTCACAGGACAAATATTATAACTGTAGGCCAGTATAGGCCCCAAAAATTAGCCATTAGGCGTTCACTTGACAGCAAAGAACTTTGGAATCTGTGGCTGGAGGTACATTAGGCATTCACAGGACAAATATTATAACTGTCGGCCTGTACAGGCCCCAAAAATTAGCCAATAGGCGTTCACCTGAAAAAAAAGAACTTTGGATTCTGTGGCTGGAGGTACATTAGGCGGTCACAGGATAAAAATGTAACTGTCTGTCACGACCGCTATCCCAGCAGCAGTCGTGTGGCACCAGAGGGAGGGGAAGGGGGATTCTTATCTACGGATGGGAACTAGAATGGCCACCCCTGACTAACCCTAAGCTGGCACCTGTCTGCCCTGATACCCTAGACGGGGTTGAACCCATGCGGCGAGCAGGATGCCTAAACCCTCAGTCACCCTAACAAGACTAGACTGAGGAAAGGCCGATGGGAGCACTAGTCACCATCACTCACGTCTAGGAGAACAGCAGGGGAAGACAGCAACAAACAAACAACAGCAGAGATAGACTTATCCAGTCACGAGCAGAGAAGGCGATCCCAAACACGACAGTCCACGCCGGACAAGAGCTCCACAGCAACACCGTCAAACGATCTCCTTCAAAGGTCAGAATAGCACTGGAAGTAAGGACTATATTTGGCAATGACTGCAAGTGAAAGTGAAACTAATATAGTATCTGGGAGTGGCAGACAGGACTCACCTGAGAAGGATGCCTACAAACTCCCAGTCAGGACAAAAAGGTTCACAAGGCAAAACCCAGATGACATACCCTGAACCACGGAGCAAACTCACAAGCTATCGCGAGTAGCAAGTCGCTGCGACCTCCTCCCAGACCTGTCTGGATCAGTCACAGTCGTGACAGTACCTACCTTTCTACGAGGGGCCCCCGGACCCTCAAGACCAGGCCTCTCCGGATGGGAGCTATGAAAAACCCGAATGAGTCTGTCCGCTTTTATCTCTGATGCTGGAACCCACAGTCTCTCTTCGGAACCATAACCTTTCCAGTGCACCAGGTACTGAAGAGAGCGGCGAACATATCGTGAATCAGCAATCTTTTCTACCTGAAACTCAAGACTGCCATCAACAACCACCGGTGGAGGCGGTAGTGGCAATGGTTCAGGAGGTTCTACATATCTCTTAAGGAGAGACCTGTGGAAGACATTATGGATCCTTAGAGTCTGAGGTAGCTCCAGACGAAAAGCCACCG
Source organism: Bufo bufo (assembly GCF_905171765.1). Taxonomy (NCBI): domain Eukaryota; kingdom Metazoa; phylum Chordata; class Amphibia; order Anura; family Bufonidae; genus Bufo; species Bufo bufo. The sequence continues at coordinate 251,430,957 of NC_053394.1, forward strand.
GGTTAATGATCTTAATTACCCTATAAGGACCAATAAATCTCGGACCTAATTTCCACGAGGGAACCTTCAACTTGATATTTCTGGTAGACAACCACACCAAGTCATTCACCCCAAGGTCCGGACCTTCAGAGCGCTTCCTATCAGCCACACGTTTGTATCTACCACCAATTCTCTTCAAACTTTCTTGCACACTCTGCCACACTGAAGAAAGTGAAGACGCAAATCGTTCCTCCTCGGGAATCCCAGACGGCCCCCCCTCACTAAACATACAAAACTGAGGATGGAAACCATACGCACCAAAAAATGGTGACTTATCGGTAGATTCTTGACGACGATTATTAATGGCAAACTTGGCTAACGGTAAATAAGATGAGCATTCCTCCTGATTTTCTGAAACAAAGCATCTCAAATATGTCTCTAGGTTTTGATTGGTACGTTCAGTCTGACCGTTGGACTGTGGATGGAAAGATAAACAAAACGACAGATGAACCCCTAAACGAGAACAAAAAGCTTTCCAAAACGTAGAAACAAATTGGGTACCACGATCCGAAACATTATCGGAAGGGACCCCGTGAAGCTTCACGATGTGGTCAATAAAAACCTGAGCCAGTGTGTTAGCATTAGGCAATGCGGCAAGAGCAATAAAGTGCACCATTTTACTGAATCTGTCAACAACTACAAGAATAACAGTCTTCCCCGCTGATACTGGTAGATCCGTAATGAAATCCATTGATAGGTGCGTCCAAGGCCTGTTGGGGATGGCCAGAGGTAAAAGACGCCCTGCCGGACGAGTATGATCTACCTTAGAACGAGCACAGGTAGCACATGCAGACACAAAATTCAACACCTCCTGGCGCCACTTAGGCCACCAGAACCGACGAGACACTAACTCAGAGGTTGCCCTACTACCTGGGTGTCCTGCCAGTGTGGAGTTATGGTGTTCTTTTAGTATCTCCAGGCGTAAATTTTCTGGCACAGTTTACCCGAGGGGCAGGAGGCCGGGGCGTCCCCCTGAGCTTCCAACACCCTCCCCTCCAAACCTGAGAGTGTAATGCAGAGACCACCACCCCCTTTTGCAAAATGGGCTCTGGTACATCAACATCACCCCCTCCAGGGAAACTTCGGGACAATGCATCCGCCTTAGTATTTTTTGCCCCCGGGCGATTAATTAAACCTAGTAAAAAATAACGACCACCGAGCCTGTCTAGGGGTGAGACGTTTAGCAGACTTCAGATATAATACATTTTTGTGATCAGTAATCACCGTGACGGGATGAACCGCCCCTTCCAAAAAATGACGCCACTCCTCAAAGGCCAACTTAATAGCCAAAAGTTCCCTGTTGCCAATATCATAGTTCCTTTCTGCAGTAGACAATTTCTTCAAAAAGAAAGCACACGGACGCCATTCACCAGGGGACGGGCCCTGAGATAGTACCGCTCCCACCCCCACCTCTGATGCGTCAACCTCTACAATAAAAGGAAGCGAGACATCTGGCTGTACGAGAATAGGGGCCGAGGTGAATCTCTCCTTCAGAGATGTAAAGGCAGTTTTGGCTGCATGTGACCATTTGGAAAAATCGGATCCCTTTCGGGTCATGTCCGTCAGTGGTTTGACCACCAAGGAATAGTTCTTTATAAACTTTCTATAAAAATTGGCAAACCCGAGAAAGCGTTGCAGTGCCTTCAGGTTCTCAGGCAGATCCCAGTCCATAATCGCCCGGACTTTCTCTGGATCCATGCAGAAACCTGTATCTGACAACTCATACCCCAGAAATGGCAGTTCTTTTACGGCGAACACACATTTCTCTAATTTAGCAAACAATTTGTTGGCCCTTAATATCTGCAGCACTTGTCTCACATGGATCTTATGTGTATCCAGATCCGGGGAATAGACCAGGATGTCATCAAGATATATCACAACAAATCTCCCGATAAGGTGACAAAAAATATCGTTGACAAAATGTTGGAACACCGCAGGCGCATTAGTAAGACCAAATGGCATGACCAGATTTTCATAATGCCCTTCCGGAGTATTAAAAGCCGTTTTCCACTCATCCCCCTCTTTGATGCGAACCAGGTTATAGGCTCCTCTGAGATCCATTTTGGAGAACCATTTAGCACCAGCAACCTGATTAAAGAGGTCGGGAATGAGAGGAAGAGGATAGGGATCTCGGATAGTTATCCGGTTTAATTCCTGGAAATCCAGGCAAGGACGCAGGCCCCCATCTTTCTTTTTAACGAAAAAGAACCCTGCAGCCACGGGTGAAGAAGAGGGTCTGATGTGTCCTTTAGCCAAACTCTCCGAAATATAATCTTGCATAGCCTTCCTCTCCGGGCCGGAAAGATTGTATAACCGGGTTTTAGGTAGTTTTGCCCCAGGTAATAGATTAATCGGGCAATCATATGGACGATGAGGTGGTAACCCCTGACAACCCTTCTCAGAGAACACATCCATAAAATCTGACAGAAAGGCAGGTAAAGATGTTACAGAGAGTGTAGAGCACCTACTACTCAAGCAGTTGTCTTTACAATGTTCACTCCACTCCACAATCTCCCCGGCCTGCCAATCCACCACTGGATTGTGAGTCACCAGCCAGGGAAGCCCCAATACCATAGGAGCCGGAAGACAGTCCAGGACATAAGAGATATGCTCTTTATGGAGGTCCCCTACCTGCAGATGGATCTTATGGATGATCTGAGTTAACTCTCTCCGAGTAAGAGGGGAGGAGTCGATGGCAAAAACAGGAATAGTTCTGCGTACCGGTTCCGGAGTAAAACCCAGAGCAAACCATGAATCCACCAAGTTGACCCCCGCCCCACTGTCCAAAAAGATGGAACAGATCTCAGTCTTATTGCCCGCCTCAACTGTAGCGGACAATAAAAACTGAGTCATGCGTATGAAGGAAACGAATACGCCCAGACTGTTATCCTCCGCACAATCTGGGGACTCTAGTTTTCCGGTGGCTCCTTTGTTTGTGGTCTCTTGGGTTCTGAGGGACAAACCTTTACAAAATGACCCCTCCCCCCACAACGAAAACAAACCTCTGACCTACGGCGGAACTTAGGAGGATTCACCCGTCTAGTGGCGCCCCCTATTTGCATTGGTTCGACTGGATCATAACAAACCGATCCCTGCCCTATAGAGGCCTCCGTAAAATTTAATAGTCTCTCCCTGAGTCGTCTGTCGATTCTTATGGACAGAGACATAGCAGCCTCAAGGGACCCAGGGACCTCGTATACCGCCAGCGCGTCTTTTAATTTTTCAGACAACCCCTGGCAGAACTGACTCCTAAGGGCCGAGTCGTTCCATAACGTTTCAGTAGCCCACCTACGGAATTCGGAACAATATAGTTCAGCAGACCGGTTCTCTTGCCAAAGTCTACGTAGCTTAGACTCAGCCAGTGAGACCCTGTCCGGGTCATCATATACGAGACCCAGGGCTTCAAAAAACTCCTCCACTGATCGTAAGGCCGGAGAGTCTGATGGTAGGGAGAAAGCCCAAGCCTGCAGATCTCCTTGCAGGAGAGAAATTACAATGCCCACCCGTTGTTCATCACCACCGGAGGATCTAGGGCGTAACCTGAAGAACAATTTGCAAGCTTCTCTGAAGGTTATAAATTGGTCTCTCCCTCCTGAGAACCTTTTAGGTAAAGCCACTTTTGGCTCAGGAGTACCTTGGTTTCCTGTAGCAACGGTAGAACCCAAGGATTGCTGCTGCTGTTGCTTTTAATCCTGCCACTTCAAGGGATAACCCCTGTAATTGTTTCGCCAAAACCATAACCGGATCCATAGTGGAACAGAAAAAAATACAAAGCAAAACAGCAAGCAAAAAAAAAAAAAAAAGAAAAGAAAAGACACATATTTTTATATTTTCTTTTTTAAAAGGCCAGATATACTGTCACAACCGCTATCCCAGCAGCAGTCGTGTCGCACCAGACGGAGGGGAAGGGGGACCCTTATCTAATGATGGTAAGTAGAATGGCCACCCCTGACTAACCCTAAGCTGGCACCTGTCTGCCCTGATACCCTAGACGGGGTGTGAACCCATGCGGCGAGCAGGATGCCTAAACCCTCAGTCACCCTAACAAGACTAGACTGAGGAAAGGCCGATGGGAGCACTAGTCACCATCACTCACGTCTAGGAGAACAACAGGGGAAGACAGCAACAAACAAACAATCAACAGCAGAGATAGACTTATCCAGTCACGAGCAGAGAAGGCGATCCCAAACACGACAGTCCACGCCGGACAAGAGCTCCACAGCAACACCGTCAAACGATCTCCTTCAAAGGTCAGAATAGCACTGGAAGTAAGGACTATATCTGGCAATGACTGCAAGTGAAACTGAAACTAATATAGTATCTGGGAGAGGCAGACAGGACTCACCTGAGAAGGATGCCTACAAACTCCCAGTCAGGACAAAAAGGTTCACAAGGCAAAACCCGGATGACATACCCTGAACCACGGAGCAAACTCACAAGCTATCGTGAGTAGCAAGTCGCTACGACCTTCTCCTCCCAGACCTGGTTGGAGGTACATTAGGCGGTCACAGGATAAATATGTAACTGTCAGCCAGTACAGGCCACAAAAATAAGCCAATAGGCGTTCACCTGACAGCAAAGAACTTTGGTTCTCTGGCTGGAGGTACATTAGGCATTCATAGGATAAATATGTAACTGTAGGCCAGAACAGGCCCTAAAAATAAGACGATAGGCATTCACCTGAGAGCAAAGAATTTTGGATTCTGTGGCTGGAAGTACATTAGGCGGTCACAGGATAAATATGTAACTGTCGGCCAGTGCAGGCCCCAAAAATTAGACAATATGCATTCACCTGACAGCAAAGAACTTTGAATTCTGTGGCTGGGGGTACATTAGACGTTCAAAGGATAAATATGTAACTGTAGGCCAGTACAGGCCCCAAAAATTAGACAATATGCATTCACCTGACAGCAAAGAATTTGGGAGCCAGTACAGGCCCCAAAAATTGGCTAGTAGGCGTTCACCTAACAGCAAAGAATTTGGGATTCTGTGGCTGGAGGTACATTAGGCGGTCACAGGATAAATATGTAACGGTCAGCCAGTGCAGGCCCCAAAAATTAGCCAATACACATTCACCTGACAGCAAAGAATTTTGGATTCTGTGGCTGGAGGTACATTAGGCAGTTACAGGATAAATATGTTAATGTCGGCTAGTGCAGGCCCCAAAAATTTGCCAATAGGCGTTTACCTGAAAGCAAAGAACTTTGGATTCTGTGGCTGGAGGTACATTAGGCGGTCACAGGATAAATAGGTAACTGTCGGCCAGCACGGGCCTCAAAAAATAGGCATTCAACGGACACAAAAGTCAGGGACCATGATTTGTTCTGGGTGTCGTAAGGAATTTCAATCAAACATTGTGGACTCGTCACATGTGTTGAATTCCTCCGAGATCCATGCCTCATTCATTTTTAGAAATGTGATGTAGTCTACACTGTCGTGAGCTAGGCGAGTGCGCTTATCTGTCGCGATCCCCCCTGCTGAGCTGAACGTTCTTTCAGACAGGACACTGGACGAGGGGCAAGCCAACAGTTCCATGGCAAATTGTACCAGCTCTGTCCACGAGTCAGGCCTGCACACCCAGTAGTCCAGGGGTTCATCGCTTATTAGAGCGTCCACATCGGCCGTTAACCCGATGTAGTCGGACACCTGTCGGTTTAGGCGTTCCCTGAGGCTGGATCCGGAGGACGGCTGTCGATCGGTTGGGTCCAAGAATGATCTCACATACGAAGTGACCAACACATCTTCAAACCCCCCCCCCTTTTCTTAAATGCGCTGTTGGATTGGTGCCCACAACTGTTTCTCTGTGAGTGTAAATTCCTCTGCCAGCGCCTGCAAAAGCAGAATGCAGAATTTCTCAAAGCAAGGCCTGGAAGTGCTGCATTCTGACAGCCGTCTGTGATAGTGGTAACATTTCCGCCATTTTGTGTTTGTAACGGGTGTCTAAGTACGTTGCCACCCAGTACTTGTCCTTGCCCTTTATGCTTTTTATACGGGGGTCCCTTTTCAAACACTGGAGCATAAAGGCCCCCATTTGCACTAAACTGGAAGCAGTGGAGTGGCCTGGCTCCTGCTTATCATCCAGGATAATGTAGTCCTCGTTCTCCTTCCCCCATCCACAGATAACACCAGGGATCCCAAAAATGTTTAAAGCATGCTCTTCTTGCTCCTCCTCCGCCCCAGCAGCATCCTCCTCTGACTTCTCTTCAGACTCCTGTTGTTGACTTGTCTCAGATGAAGTAGCCCCCCTGGGAATTCATCCAGCATTGTGACTTCATCTTCCTGCTCCTTGACGGCTTGATCAATGACACGATGCAATGCATGCTCCAGAAAGAAGGCATAAGGTACGATGTCACTGATTGTGCCCTGGCTGCGACTGACCAGTTTGGTGATCTCATCAAATGGCCGCAGAAGCCTGCATGCGTCGTGCATGAGCAGTCACTGTCGCGGTGAAAAAAAACAAGCTCCCGAGAACCAGTCCTGCCGCAGAGTTCGTACAGGTAGTCATTAACTGCACGTTTCTACTGGAGCAGCCTATCAAGCAAGGTGGAGTTCCATCACGTCGGGCAGTCACAAATCAGACGTCTGACGGGCAGGTGGTGTCGCCGCTGAATGTCAGCAAGGCGATCCATGGCCGTGTAAGATCTTCTATAATGGTCAGAGATTTTCCTGGACTGCCGCAAGAGGTCCTGGACCACGGGTATTTGGTAACAAATCGCTGCATGACTAAGTTCAGGACGTGTGCCATGCACGGCACGTGTGTTATTTTGCCCTATTTTAGCGCGCTCAGCAGATTGGCTCATTTGTCGCACACCACTTTACCAACTGTCAAATTGAGCGGGGTTAGCCACTGATCTGCCTGTGACTGCAAAGCTGAAAGAAGCGCAGGACCGGTGTGGCTCTTGGCTTCCAGGAACAACAGACACAGCACAGCATAGCAACATCTCACCTGGCACTTCGAATAGGTCCTGGGGATCTTGGGGGGCGCAGAGGAAGAGACGGTAGCAGCTGAAAAGAAGGAGTCAGCCGAAGAGGAGAGGGAGGATTGAGTAGGAGGAGGAGAAGAAGAGGCAGGCGTGCATGCAATCCGTGACGGTAACACCAAATCTACACGGGTGCCACGGGTTGCATGCTTGACGGCCGTCAGAAGGTTCACCCAGTGGGCAGTAAAAGTTATGTATCTTCCCTGCCCGTGTTTGCTAGACCACGTGTCTGTGGTCAGATGCATCTTGGAACCAACACTGTGTGCGAGAGATACATTCACTTGCCGCTGATCGTGGCCATATAGCTCTGGGATGCCCTTCTGGGAGAAATATTTCCTTCCGGGGACCTTCCATTGCGGTGTTCCAATGGCCACAAATTTTCTTAAGTCCTCCGATTCCACCAGTTTATATGGCAGTAGTTAACGGTCTAGCAGTTCTGACAAGCCAGCGGTCAGCCGTTGGGCAAGAGGGTTATCCGGCATCATCATCTTTTTTCGCTCGAACATTTGGAGCAAGGAAACCTGCCTTTTGCCAGATGAACGCGACAACATCACCGTGGATGGTGGAGTGGAGGATAACTGGGAGGAGAGAGGAGAAGGAGAAGAGGCAGGACGGTGAGCGGCGGGAGTGTGGCTTTGTGGGTTCTGACAATGTTGCTCCCACTGGGCTCGGTGATTGGAGGCCAGGTGCCTTCTTAAGGCGGTCGTCCCTAGTTGAGTGTTGGGCTTACCGTGACTTATGCGTTGACAGCACAGGCTGCAGATGGCAACACTACTGTCAGCAGCAGATACAAAAAAAAAAAAAGAGCCCACACTGCGGAGCCATGCGCCGGTGTCCTGGGAGCGCCAGATGTGACTGTGCATGGTGGATGTTTCGTTCCAGATACATTAGCAGTCTGCTTTTTGCCTCCTGTGCACTATATGTTCTGCCTGCTTCTTCTCCCTATCTGCTGCTCCATGTCTCCCTCTTAACTTCCCTCCTCTTTCTCTCTTGTGGGCACCCATGTGACGTCCATCAACACGTCATCATCGGATTTGTCACCTTCACCACCACTGACATTAGAGATCTCGGAGTAGGCAGCAACAGCAGGACCATCCTCCTTGGGCTGATCTGGGTACTGTCGTCAGACTACTGGGTGGCCACAGTTGATACCTCCTCTTCCTGATGCGATGCCAAGAATGGCTGCGCATCGATAAGGTCTTGGAATGGATGGGAAAATAATTACTCTGACTCGAGCGGAGGGGATATGGTGGTGGTGGTGGTGGTGTCTTTGAGGGTGGACACAACAGAGAGTGAAGAGGGTGCAGATAGAGAGGATGAGGAGGGTGCAGAAGCGGAAGGCTAAGTGAGCCACTAAATCAAGTCTGGTGTGTCCTTTGACGTAATTGCACGCCCCTTCTGCAACTTCCCACTTAGGCTCCGGCCTGGTGCACCTGCTTGACCCCTACCACCCCTGTGGAATGGCCTGCCTCTTCCTCTGCCTGTCATTCCTCTGCAGTATTTGTGGAAGAAGGTATATCACACCCCTGCCTCAATCAGTATTTTTGTGGGGCAACTGGTAAATCACACCAGTAGAAATTATTGGTTCCAATAGTGTTTTTCACTCTGTGTAGATGCAGTAACGCAGCAAAACCTCAGAAAAATGCTGCACTACCTAAATGCACTATATAGAATGTATATTTTTGGTATAAAAAAATCCCTGCTTCAATCAGTTTTTTTGGGGGGTTGCCAGTAGAAATTATTTCTTCAAATAGTGTTTTTCACTCTGCATAGATGTGGTAAAACGCAGTAAAAACGCAGACAAATGCTGCACTACCTAAATGCACTATATAGAACGTATATTATTGGTATATAAAATCCCTGCTTCAATAAGTTTTTTTGGGGGGGCAACTGGTAAATCACACCAGTAGAAATTATTTCTTCAAATAGTGTTTTTCACTCTGTGTAGATGTGGTAAAACGCAGCAAAAACGCAGACAAATGCTACACTACCTAAATGCACTATATAGAACGTATATTATTGGTAAATAACACCCTTGCCTCAATCAGGTTTTTTGGGGGGCAACTGGTAAATCACACCAGTAGAAATTATTTGTTCAAATAGCGTTTGGCACTCTGTGTGGCTGCAGTATCACAGCAGAACCGCACACAACTGCTGCACAATACAATTGCACTATAATATACTTTCTATGTTAGAAAGTATATTCTAAGTATATTACACCCCTCAGTATGTCACACCTATCGATAGCACACCTATACCAGTCCTTACAAGAACTTTTGAGGCCCTATTAGCTAGCGTTTGGTGTCCCTAACAGTCTGTCCCTGCTCCACACAGCAACCTCTCCCTACACTGTTAAAAGACTGACTGTAAAATGGCGGCAAGATCAGGTTTATATATAAGGCAGGGGGTATGTCCATGTGCTGAAACGTCTCAATTGGCTCTCCTGTACCACCTGATGGATGTGTCATCGGTCAAAGTTCTTCACAATGTAAAAGAATATGGCGCGTGAATATTGCCATATGTTCGCATGTTTGGAAAATTGCGAACGCACGAAGTTCGCCGCGAACCGACCGCCGGGCGAACCGCAAGGCCATCTCTACATGTAACTGCACAGCTGAACGGCAAATATACTTTACTTTTTCCACTAATACACAAAAAAAAGGGCTTTAGAACAAATAATTACACCTCTGAAGAGCAAATATAATATTCTATTGTCACTAATACACGACAAAAAGGTCTTTAGAACATATAACTGCACCGCTAAACGGCAAATATATTTAACTTTTGCCACTAATACATGGCAAATAGTGCTTTAGAACATACAGTCCTGGCCGTAAATGTTGGCACCCCTGAAATTTTTCAAGAAAATGACACCTCTCAGCCAGAATTTTAGACCACTCTTGCTTAGAAAACTGCTCCAGGTCTCGGTTATTGGAAGGGCACCTTTTCAAGACAGCAATTTTAAGATCTCTCCACAGGTGTTCAATGGGATTTAGATCTGGACTCACTGCTAGCCTCTTCAGAACTCTCCAGCGCTTTGTTGCCATCTATTTCTGGGTGCTTTTTTTCCCGCATGTTTGGGGTCATTGTCCTGCTGGAAGATCCAAGATCTCAGACGCAAACCCAGCTTTCTGAAACTGGGCTCTACAGTGCGACCCAAAATCCGTTGGTAATCCTCAGATTTCATGATGCCTTGCACACATTCAAGGCACCCAGTGCCAGAGGCAGCAAAACAACCCCAAAACATCAATGAACCTCCACCATATTTCACTGTAGGTACTGTGTTATTTTCTTTGTAGGCCTCATTCCGTTTTTGGTAAACAGTAGAATGATGTGCTTTACCAAAAAGCTCTATATTGGTCTCATCTGTCCACAAGAAGTTTTCCCAGAAGGATTTTGGCTTACTCAAGTTCATTTTTGCAAAATGTAGTCTTGCTTTTTTATGTCTCTGTGTTAGCAGTTTGGTCCTCCTGGGTCTCCTGCCATAGCGTTTCATTTCATTTAAATGTCAACGGATAGTTCGCACTGACACGGATGCTCCCTGAGCCTGCAGGACAGCTTAAATATCTTTGGAACTTGTTTGAGGCTACTTATCCACCATCGGGACTATCCTGCGTTGACACCTTTTATAAATTTTTATCTTCCTTCCACGCCCAGGAAGATTAGCTACAGTGCCATGGGTTGCAAACTCTTGATAATGTTGCGCACTGTGGATAAAGGCAAATCTAGATTTCTGGAGATGGACTTGTAACCTTGAGATTGTTGTTATTTTCCACAATTTTGGTTCTCAAGTCCTCAGACAGTTCTCTTCTCCTCTTTCTGTTGTCTATGCTAAGTGTGGCGCACACAGACACACAATGCAAAGACTAAGGCCCCTTTTACATGAGCGAGTTTTCCGCGCGGATGCAATGCGTGACGTGAACGCATTGCACCCGCACTGAATCTGGACCCATTCATTTCTATGGGGCTGTGCACATGAGCGGTGATTTTCACGCATCACTTGTGCGTTGCGTGAAAATTGCAGCATGCTCTATATTGTGCGTTTTTCACGCAAAGCAGGCCCCATAGTGAATGGGGCTGAGTAAAAATCGCAAGCATCCGCAAGCAAGTGCGGATGTGATGCGATTTTCACGCACGGTTGCTATGAGACGATCGGGAAGGGGACCCGATCATTATTATTTTCCCTTATAACCTGGTTATAAGGGAAAATAATAGCATTCTTAATACAGAATGCATAGTACAATAGGGCTGGAGGGGTTAAAAAATAAAAAATAATATAACTCACCTTAATCCACTTGATCGCGCAGCCCAGCTTCTCTTCTGTCTTCTTCTTTGCTGTGCACAGGAAAAGGACCTTTGATGACATCACTGCGCTCATCACATGGTCTGGTCACATGATCCATCACCATGTTAAAAGATCATGTGATGGACCATGTGATGAGTGCAGTGACGTCATCAAAGGTCCTATTCCTCAAAGAAGAAGACAGAAGAGAAGCCGGGCTGCGCGATCAAGTGGATTAAGGTGAGTTAAATTATTTTAAAAATTGTTTTAACCCCTCCAGCCCTATTGTACTATGCATTCTGTATTAAGAATGCTATTATTTTCCCTTATAACCATGTTATAAGGGAAAATAATAAAAGCTAACCCAAACCCGAATTTCTGTGAAGGGGTTCGGGTCTGGGTACCAAACATGCAGATTTTTCTCACGCGCGTGCAAAACACATTACAATGTTTTGCACCCGCGTGGAAAAAACGTAAACATGGAACGCAATAGCAGTTTTAGTGTCAAAATCGCAACATTTGGGGGCGGAGCCTGGCTGCTGGCGTGGATGGCTGTGTGAAAGAGCTGCTCCTCCACGTCCCAGCCTCTACAGCTTTATAATCATGATCAACCAATATTAACCGGACAGATTAATATCAAAAACATCAGACCCCCAAGGAGTCATAATCACCAAAAAAATTTATGAAAATAACTTACATATGTATGAAGATCCAAACAACTTTATTGTAAGTATATATAAACAATACATACATATATAATAAAACAGGCAGCACAAGGCGGGACACACAGATGAGTAGCAGGACCCAAGGAGAGGCCGGGAGATTGATGCACGAAATAACAGGGAAAAAGAATGCTAGCTGAAAGAGTATACCTCAAAACCTCATAGCAGCAACACCCCAAACAAAGTGCAAAGGAGGCGATTGTAGAGATTGAGGTTGAAATAAAAAGGACAAAAGTATAAACATACCCTGGATGGTGCAGAGATCTCTCGGCCGACTCCTGACCCAACACCGTTTCGCCAGCAGATCTGGCTTCTTCCGGGGATACGGAAACACATAAAAACATTTCCCCTATATAGTGCCCACACAGGTGTGTGGAGGATAATTAAAATTGCAGGACCTGAATGACGTCAGCACCAATGGAATTGGAGCTCCAGTACCTAAAAGCCAATCAATAGAACCAGAAGCACCTAATGGAGGCAGGACTGAGATGACAGAGCGAGCATGTGAGCAAGCACATGACCGCAGTGTCAGAGGTGCATCATACGACACGCCCTGACCATACCAGGAAAACCAATCAGTAGCCCATGTAGTCATACGGAGGAGGAACCGGGGGCAGTGCAGTAGGTGCGGCCAAACATCTGAGTGACAGCGGCACCAACAGAACATGAGGCCTCAGACTCCAAGGGGCAGAGAACTAGTGATGCGGCGATCACATGACACAGCACGAGACCGCAATGTCACGCGATGCTCCACATTTGAGGCTGCTCTCACACCAGCACTTAGAGCGGATCCGTCTAGTGGCTGCACAGACGGATCCGCTCCCACAGTGCAGATATAGGGATCCGCTCGAAGACGGATCCGTCTGCACCATGGTTCAGAGGAGTTCCAAGTGTGCAAATTAACCAGACGGACCCGTCCAGACCCCACACCGAAAAGCCAGCGGGAGACGGACCCGCTCGAGATCGTGCCACATTGTGTCAACCTCAAACGGATCCGCGCCCACCGACCCACACTGCAAGCCGGACGGATCCGACTGGCACCGTGCAACCAGGCGAACACCCAAACACTGAAAACTGCGCCCGGTCGTCAGCCCGCCGAGCGTAACGGAGGCCAGGCGGAGCCAAACCGCTGCACTCCGAGCGGATCCGCATCCACCCAGAGGACACCGGGGGTCCACGGATCCGCTCGGGGCCGCCCGCGAAAGCCCCAAAATGGGACTCACCCCGAATGCCAGTGCGAAGGCAGCCCAAATGCGGATACACATAACAGCCCACAGACTTGTCTAAAAATGGTCAGATGGTCAGAATGCATGGAAACTTGTTAAATATAGGTCAGGGTAAAAAATACCACTTGTGAGTCCCATTTCGGGGCTTTCGCGGTGCAGACGGATCCGTCTTCGAGCGGATCCCTATATCTGCACTGTGGGAGCGGATCCGTCTGTGCAGCCACTAGACGGATCCGCTCTGAGCGCGGGTGTGAGAGCAGCCTCAAATGTGCTGCATCGCGTGACATTGCGGTCGCGTGCTGTGTCATGTGATCGCCGCATCACTAGTTCTCCGCCCCTTGGAGTCTGAGGCCTCATGTTCTGTTGGTGCCGCTGTCACTCAGATGTTTGGCCGCACCTACTGCACTGCCCCCGGTTCCTCCTCCTTATGACTACATGGGCTACTGATTGGTTTTCCTGGTATGGTCAGGGCGTGTCGTATGATGCACCTCTGACACTGCGGTCATGTGCTTGCTCACATGCTCGCTCTGTCATCTCAGTCCTGCCTCCATTAGGTGCTTCTGGTTCTATTGATTGGCTTTTAGGTACTGGGGATCCAATTCCATTGGTGCTGACGTCATTTAGGTCCTGCAATTTGAATTATCCTCCACACACCTGTGTGGGCACTATATAGGGGAGATGTTTTTATGTGTTTCCGTATCCCCGGAAGAAGCCAGATCTGCTGGCGAAACGGCGTTGGGTCAGGAGTCGGCCGAGAGATCTCTGCACCATCCAGGGTATGTTTATACTTTGTCCTTTTTATTTCAACCACAATCTCTACAATTGCCTCCTTTGCACTTTGTTTGGGGCGTTGCTGCTCAGCATAGGTATATCTAATACGTATATTTCTGAAGGTCAGATATAAGTACACCCATGTTTAATGTTTTTTAATGTTCCCTTGCCTGAAAGTATTGATTTGAGGCGCCACTTTAAGATATGTTCTTATCTAATGTACTCAGCATACCTATACCTAACAAGCATAAACTTCTACTTAGCCTATCCCCCCCTCCCTTGACCTCCCCCCATGTAACCCAAAAGCTTCTCAGTAAACTCCATAAGAAACTCCATGATTTATACTTAATTGATGTATGGCGTAGCCTTCACCCTACAGACAAGGACTTCTCCTTTTACTCGGTTCCGCATGGGACGTACCAACGACTAGATCACATTTTGACCTCTGCATCTCTTCTTCCCTCTTTTAGATCAGCGGAGATCGGAAATATCACCCTGTCCGACCACGCTCCTTGCCTGGCAACCTTCACCCTGGCCTCTCTACCAAAATAGGATAGGAGTTGGAAGTTGAATGAATCTCTACTGTACAATCAACTCCATCTGGATCAGGTTAGGACTCAATTGATAGAGTATTTTGAGCTTAACTCCTCCACACACAGCTCACAACCTATTGTTTGGGAGGCCCACAAGCCGTTTATTAGAGGCTGCTTTATTTCTCTAGGCACCAGAGTTAAGAGGGAACAACAGAAGGCCGTTGACACACTCTTAGCAGACATAGCCAAAATTGAGAAAAAACATAAAGCTTCGCTACGTAACGAACACAAAAAAGCTCTGACAGAACTTAGGATACAACTCCGCGACCTCCTTAGCCAAAAAGTGACGAACCAAATGCTGAATTTTCAGCATAAAGTTTATGCTCATGGAGACAAAGGAGGAAAGCTGATGCCATCCTTCCTTAAGAAAGCTAAGAATGTCACTCACATTTCCTCTATAAAACAGTCAAATGGCAATCTGACTAATGAAACTCCAGAAATTGCCAGGGCCTTTAACCACCTCAGCCCCCAGTGCTTAAACACCCTGAAAGACCAGGCCACTTTTTACACTTCTGACCTACACTACTTTCACCGTTTATTGCTCGGTCATGCAACTTACCACCCAAATGAATTTTACCTCCTTTTCTTCTCACTAATAGAGCTTTCATTTGGTGGTATTTCATTGCTGCTGACATTTTTACTTTTTTTGTTATTAATCGAAATTTAACGATTTTTTTGCAAAAAAATGACATTTTTCACTTTCAGTTGTAAAATTTTGCAAAAAAAACGACATCCATATAGAAATTTTGCTCTAAATTTATAGTTCTACATGTCTTTGATAAA
Source organism: Bufo bufo (assembly GCF_905171765.1). Taxonomy (NCBI): domain Eukaryota; kingdom Metazoa; phylum Chordata; class Amphibia; order Anura; family Bufonidae; genus Bufo; species Bufo bufo. Next base: position 251,446,353 of record NC_053394.1, read on the forward strand.
AAAAAAATGTTTGGGTAAAAAAAAAATGGTTTGGGTAAAAGTTATAGCGTTTACAAAGTATGGTACAAAAATGTGAATTTCCGCTTTTTGAAGCAGCTCTGACTTTCTGAGCACCTGTCATGTTTCCTGAGGTTCTACAATGCCCAGACAGTACAAACACCCCACAAATGACCCCATTTCTGAAAGTACACACCCTAAGGTATTCGCTGATGGGCATAGTGAGTTCATAGAACTTTTTATTTTTTGTCACAAGTTAGCGGAAAATGATGATTTTTTTTTATTTATTTTTTTCCTTACAAAGTCTCATATTCCACTAACTTGTGACAAAAAATAAAAAGTTCTATGAACTCACTATGCCCATCAGCGAATACCTTGGGGTCTCTTCTTTCCAAAATGGGGTCACTTGTGGGGTAGTTCTACTGCCCTGGCATTCTAGGGGCCCAAATGTGTGGTAAGGAGTTTGAAATCAAATTCTGTAAAAAATGACCTGTGAAATCCGAAAGGTGCTCTTTGGAATATGGGCCCCTTTGCCCACCTAGGCTGCAAAAAAGTGTCACACATCTGGTATCTCCGTACTCAGGAGAAGGTGGGGAATGTGTTTTGGGGTGTCATTTTATATATACCCATGCTGGGTGAGAGAAATATCTTGGCAAAAGACAACTTTTCCCATTTTTTTATACAAAGTTGTCATTTGACCAAGATATTTATCTCACCCAGCATGGGTATATGTAAAAAGACACCCCAAAACACATTCCTCAACTTCTCCTGAGTACGGGGATACCAGATGTGTGACACTTTTTTGCAGCCTAGGTGGGCAAAGGGGCCCATATTCCAAAGAGCACCTTTCGGATTTCACTCCTCATTTTTTCCTGAATTTGATTTCAAACTCCTTACCACACATTTGGGCCCCTAGAATACCAGGGCAGTATAACTACCCCACAAGTGACCCCATTTTGGAAAGAAGACACCCCAAGGTATTCCGTGAGGGGCATGGCGAGTTCCTAGAATTTTTTATTTTTTGTCACAAGTTAGTGGAAAATGATGATTTTTTTTTTTTTTTTTTTTTTTCATACAAAGTCTCATATTCCACAAACTTGTGACAAAAAATAAAAACTTCCATGAACTCACTATGCCCATCAGCGAATACCTTGGGGTCTCTTCTTTCCAAAATGGGGTCACTTGTGGGGTAGTTATACTGCCCTGGAATTCTAGGGGCCCAAATGTGTGGTAAGTAGGTAAATGACCTGTGAAATCCGAAAGGTGCTCTTTGGAATGTGGGCCCCTTTGCCCACCTAGGCTGCAAAAAAGTGTCACACATCTGGTATCTCTGTATTCAGGAGAAGTTGAGGAATGTGTTTTGGGGTGTCTTTTTACATATACCCATGCTGGGTGAGATAAATATCTTGGTCAAATGCCAACTTTGTATAAAAAAATGGGAAAAGTTGTCTTTTGCCAAGATATTTCTCTCACCCAGCATGGGTATATGTAAAATGACACCCCAAAACACATTCCCCAACTTCTCCCGATTATGGAGATACCAGATGTGTGACACTTTTTTGCAGCCGAGGTGGGCAAAGGGGCCCATATTCAAAAGAGCACCTTTCGGATTTCACAGGTCATTTTTTACAGAATTTGATTTCAAACTCCTTACCACACATTTGGGCCCCTAGAATGCCAGGGCAGTATAACTACCCCACAAGTGACCCCATTTTGGAAAGAAGAGACCCCAAGGTATTCGCTGATGGGCAAAGTGAGTTCATGGAAGTTTTTATTTTTTGTCACAAGTTAGTGGAATATGAGACTTTGTATGAAAAAAAAAATAAAAAAAAAAAAATAAGCATTTTCCACTAACTTGTGACAAAAAATAAAAAATTCTAGGAACTCGCCATGCCCCTCACGGAATACCTTGGGGTGTCTTCTTTCCAAAATGGGGTCACTTGTGGGGTAGTTATACTGCCCTGGCATTTTCCAGGGGCCCTAATGTGTGGTAAGTAGGTAAATGACCTGTGAAATCCTAAAGGTGCTCTTTGGAATATGGGCCCCTTTGCCCACCTAGGCTGCAAAAAAGTGTCACACATGTGGTATCGCCGTATTCAGGAGAAGTTGGGGAATGTGTTTTGGGGTGTCATTTTACATATACCCATGCTGGGTGAGAGAAATATCTTGGCAAAAGACAACTTTTCCCATTTTTTTATACAAAGTTGGCATTTGACCAAGATATTTCTCTCACCCAGCATGGGTATATGTAAAATGACACCCCAAAACACATTCCCCAACTTCTCCTGAGTACGGCGATACCAGATGTGTGACACTTTTTTGCAGCCTAGATGCGCAAAGGTGCCCAAATTCCTTTTAGGAGGGCATTTTTAGACATTTGGATACCAGACTTCTTCTCACGCTTTGGGGCCCCTAGAATGCCAGGGCAGTATAAATACCCCACATGTGACCCCATTTTGGAAAGAAGACACCCCAAGGTATTCAATGAGGGGCATGGCGAGTTCATAGAAATTTTTTTTTTTTGGCACAAGTTAGCGGAAATTGATATTTTTAATTTTTTTCTCACAAAGTCTCCCGTTCCACTAACTTGGGACAAAAATTTCAATCTTTCATGGACTCAATATGCCCCTCACGGAATACCTGGGGGTGTCTTCTTTCCGAAATGGGGTCACATGTGGGGTATTTATACTGCCCTGGCATTCTAGGGGCCCTAAAGCGTGAGAAGAAGTCTGGAATATAAATGTCTAAAAAATTTTACGCATTTGGATTCCGTGAGGGGTATGGTGAGTTCATGTGAGATTTTATTTTTTGACACAAGTTAGTGGAATATGAGACTTTGTAAGAAAAAAAAATAAAAATTCCGCTAACTTGGGCCAAAAAAATATCTGAATGGAGCCTTACAGAGGGGTGATCAATGACAGGGGGGTGATCAATGACAGGGGGGTGATCAATGACAGGGGGGTGATCAGGGAGTCTATATGGGGTGATAACCACAGTCATTGATCACGCCCGTGTAAGGCTTCATTCAGACGTCCGGATGCGTTTTGCGGATCCGATCCATCTATCAGTGCATCCGTAAAAATCATGCGGACATCTGAATGGAGCTTTACAGGGGGGTAATCAATGACAGGGGGGTGATCAATGACAGGGGGGTGATCAGGGAGTCTATATGGGGTGATCACCACAGTCATTGATCATGCCCCTGTAAGGCTTCATTCAGACGTCCGGATGCGTTTTGCGGATCCGATCCATCTATCAGTGCATCCGTAAAAATCATGCGGACATCTGAATGGAGCTTTACAGGGGGGTAATCAATGACTGGGGGGTGATCAATGACAGGGGGGTGATCAGGGAGTCTATATGGGGTGATCACCACAGTCATTGATCATGCCCCTGTAAGGCTTCATTCAGACGTCCGGATGCGTTTTGCGGATCCGATCCATCTATCAGTGCATCCGTAAAAATCATGCGGACATCTGAATGGAGCTTTACAGGGGGGTAATCAATGACAGGGGGGTGATCACCACAGTCATTGATCATGCCCCTGTAAGGCTTCATTCAGACGACCGGATGCGTTTTGCGGATCCGATCCATGTATCAGTGCATCCGTAAAAATCATGCGGACATCTGAATGGAGCTTTACAGGGGGGTGATCAGGGAGTCTATATGGGGTGATCACCACAGTCATTGATCATGCCCCTGTAAGGCTTCATTCAGACGTCCGGATGCGTTTTGCGGATCCGATCCATCTATCAGTGCATCCGTAAAAATCATGCGGACATCTGAATGGAGCTTTACAGGGGGGTAATCAATGACAGGGGGGTGATCAATGACAGGGGGGTGATCAGGGAGTCTATATGGGGTGATCACCACAGTCATTGATCATGCCCCTGTAAGGCTTCATTCAGACGTCCGGATGCGTTTTGCGGATCCGATCCATCTATCAGTGCATCCGTAAAAATCATGCGGACATCTGAATGGAGCTTTACAGGGGGGTAATCAATGACAGGGGGGTGATCACCACAGTCATTGATCATGCCCCTGTAAGGCTTCATTCAGACGACCGGATGCGTTTTGCGGATCCGATCCATGTATCAGTGCATCCGTAAAAATCATGCGGACATCTGAATGGAGCTTTACAGGGGGGTAATCAATGACAGGGGGGTAATCAATGACAGGGGGGTGATCAGGGAGTCTATATGGGGTGATCACCACAGTCATTGATCACGCCCCTGTAAGGCTTCATTCAGACGTCCGGATGCGTTTTGCGGATCCGATCCATCTATCAGTGGATCCGTAAAAATCATGCGGACGTCTGAATGGAGCTTTACAGGGGGTTGATCAATGACAGGGGGGTAATCAATGACAGGGGGGTGATCAGGGAGTCTATATGGGGTGATCAGGGGTGATCAGGGGTGATTAGGGGTGATCAGGGGCTAATAAGGGGTTAATAAGTGACGGGGGGGTGTAGTGTAGTGTAGTGGTGCTTGGTGCTACTTTACTGAGCTACCTGTGTCCTCTGGTGGTCGATCCAAACAAAGGGGACCACCAGAGGACCAGGTAGCAGGTATATTAGACGCTGTTATCAAAACAGCGTCTAATATACCTGTTAGGGGTTAAAAAAAACACATCTCCAGGCTGCCAGCGAACGATCGCCGCTGGCAGGCTGGAGATCAACTCTCTTACCTTCCGTTCCTGTGAGCGCGCGCGCCTGTGTGCGCGCGTTCACAGGAAGTCTCGCGTCTCGCGAGATGACGCGTATATGCGTGACTGTGCGCAGCGCTGCCACCTCCGGAACGCGATCCTGCGTTAGGCGGTCCGGAGGTGGTTAAAGAGTTCTACTCGGAGCTGTACAACCTACATCAGACAGGAACGCCTGATCGGAAACTCCAAAGGGAGCACCGTATCAGAGACTTTTTAGAATCTCTCCATCTTCCGGTCATAACACCAGAAGACTCTGCGTACCTCATTAGTCCGATAACAACTGAAGAAGTAGTCAGCACTCTTAAAAGCTTCCCACCTGGGAAAAGCCCAGGACCAGATGGTCTGCCTTTACTATATTATAAAAAGTTCCAGGATATCCTCATCCCTAGGTTTACAGAAGTGTGCAATGCACTACTGCGAGGGGACTCCCTGCCCAAACAGACACTAGAATCTTATGTCACCTTAATCCCTAAAGAGGGAAAAGACCCCTTGAGCTGCAGAAGCTACAGCCCGATTTCCCTCTTGAACCTGGACTTAAAACTGTGGGCCAAGATTCTGGCCTGCAGGTTAGGCAAGTTCTTGCCAGCTCTGATAGGACATGAACAATCAGGCTTTGTCCAGGGTCGGGAGGGAAAAGACAATTCCCACAGAATAATTCACGCCATACACATGGCACTTAGAAAGAAACTACCTCTAGCTTTACTTAGTATTGATGCCGAAAAGGCATTTGACAGAGTCAACTGGCTGTTCATGAAGTTGACTCTGCAACGCTTTGCCTTCCCAGATACTTTTACGCAGGCGATCTTTACTCTCTACAAGAACCCTTGCGCCAGATTGAAAGTTAACGGCACGCTCTCACCATCTTTTGATATAACCAATGGGACCAGACAGGGGTGCCCTTTGTCCCCCTCTTTGTTTATCCTAGTGGTGGAGACACTCTTACAACTGGTCAGGCAGTCACCAGACCTCTCAGGAGTTAAATACGGCCAAAAATAACTAAAATGTACTGTGTGTAACGGGGTTCTGAAGGTGCACTCGGTCCCCCATTGCCCGCAGAACTGTTGCTTAGCTTTGGGAATGAGGATCTGTGTTTGACCTCATTCCCAGGGCGGCTTTACTGCTGGGTGGCTCCCTGCTCCTAAGTCTGCCTTGAGCGCCGAGCTGATCACTCGGTGCTCAACTGGTTGGTCTGTCGGTCATGTGACACTGGCCATGTCACATGACCCTCACTCCCCACTATAAATACAGGCAGCCTGCTAGCCACAGGTTGCCTGTTAATTTCTAGGTTCCTGGCTATTTGTTGGACTACTGAATACTCACCTGATTCCGTTCCCTGATGATCCTTTTGCCTGCTCCTCCTGTACTGCGCATCCGTCCTGGTATTGTGACCTCGGCTCCCACCTGACTACTCTCTTAGGACTCCTCTTGTACTTCTCTACTCTCCTGGTATTTGACCCCCGCTTCTCCTGACCATTCTTTGCTTAACCCTTTGTACTGCATAGCTCTCTTGGTTCTGACCCGGTCCGTTCATGTTCCGTATTTTGTCTTGTCTGTCTTCCCTGCACGTATCCTAAGTTAGGGACTGTCGTCCAGTTGTCCCCTGTCATCAGGACTCGTGAGGCAAGTAGGCAGGGCCAGGGGTGAGGGTGGAGCGCAGTGGTTACTATCACACTGTGTGTGTGTGGACGCGACCGTTACAAGAAGTTTCTGTCTCAGTCTCAAGCTCCGACCAAATTAATTTCAATTATAAGTCTGAATCTTCTCTCTATGGAATCCCCAACATCTCTCTATTTTGTTAGAGAATGGGAGCGAGATCTAGATGTGAAATTCACAAACAAAGACCTTCAGATTATCCTAACAGCACCCAAATATACTTCCAGATGTGCCACCATACAGGAAAATGCTTACAAAATCCTCACTAGATGGTACCTGACTGCCTCTAGATTAAAAAAGATGTATGGTTCCTCTTCAGAAGTGTGCTGGAGATGCAAGACTGATTTAGGCACCTTCTTACACATATGGTGGTCATGCCCCATGCTCTCAGAGTTCTGAAAAAAAGTATTTGAGAAGATTGCTACCATTTTCAAATTGCATGCAACTCAACTGCCTATATGTCCTAAAATTGCCTTATTAGCATTATTACCAGATGGTCTCCCAAATTCAATGAAATCCTTAAGCAGAATCCTGTTAGTTGCAGCTAGAATATTAACCACTTAAGGACCACAGGTTTATACCCCCCTAAAGACCAGGCCCTTTTTTACAAATCGGCACTACACTACTTTCACCGTTTATTGCTCGGTCATGCAACTTACCACCCAAATGAATTTTACCTCCTTTTCTTCTCACTAATAGAGCTTTCATTTGGTGGTATTTCATTGCTGCTGACATTTTTACTTTTTTTGTTATTAATCGAAATTTAACGATTTTTTTGCAAAAAAATGACATTTTTCACTTTCAGTTGTAGAATTTTGCAAAAAAAAACGAGATCCATATAGAAATTTTGCTCTAAATTTATAGTTCTACATGTCTTTGATAAAAAAAAAATGTTTGGGTAAAAAAAAAAAATGGTTTGGGTAAAAGTTATAGCGTTTACAAACTATGGTACAAAAATGTGAATTTCCGCTTTTTGAAGCAGCTCTGACTTTCTGAGCACCTGTCATGTTTCCTGAGGTTCTACAATGCCCAGACAGTACAAACACCCCACAAATGACCCCATTTCGGAAAGTACACACCCTAAGGTATTCGCTGATGGGCATAGTGAGTTCATAGAACTTTTTATTTTTTGTCACAAGTTAGCGGAAAATGATGATTTTTTTTTATTTTATTTTTTTTCCTACAAAGTCTCATATTCCACTAACTTGTGACAAAAAATAAAAACTTCTATGAACTCACTATGCCCATCACGAAATACCTTGGGGTCTCTTCTTTCCAAAATGGGGTCACTTGTGGGGTAGTTATACTGCCCTGGCATTCTAGGGGCCCGAATGTGTGGTAAGGAGTTTGAAATCAAATTCTGTAAAAAAATGACCTGTGAAATCCGAAAGGTGCTCTTTGGAATATGGGCCCCTTTGCCCACCTAGGCTGCAAAAAAGTGTCACACATCTGGTATCTCTGTATTCAGGAGAAGTTGAGGAATGTGTTTTGGGGTGTCTTTTTACATATACCCATGCTGGGTGAGATAAATATCTTGGTCAAATGCCAACTTTGTATAAAAAAATGGGAAAAGTTGTCTTTTGCCAAGATATTTCTCTCACCCAGCAGGGGTATATGTAAAATGACACCCCAAAACACATTCCCCACCTTCTCCTGAGTACGGGGATACCAGATGTGTGACACTTTTTTGCAGCCTAGGTGGGCAAAGGGGCCCATATTCCAAAGAGCACCTTTCGGATTTCACAGGTCATTTTTTACAGAATTTGATTTCAAACTCCTTACCACACATTTGGGCCCCTAGAATGCCAGGGCAGTATAACTACCCCACAAGTGACCCCATTTTGGAAAGAAGAGACCCCAAGGTATTCGCTGATGGGCATAGTGAGTTCATGGAAGTTTTTATTTTTTGTCACAAGTTAGTGGAATATGAGACTTTGTATGAAAAAAAAAAAAAAAAAAATCAGCATTTCCACTAACTTGTGACAAAAAATAAAAAATTCTAGGAACTTGCCATGCCCCTCACGGAATACCTTGGGGTGTCTTCTTTCCAAAATGGGGTCACTTGTGGGGTAGTTATACTGCCCTGGCATTTTCCAGGGGCCCTAATGTGTGGTAAGTAGGTAAATGACCTGTGAAATCCTAAAGGTGCTCTTTGGAATATGGGCCCCTTTGCCCACCTAGGCTGCAAAAAAGTGTCACACATGTGGTATCGCCGTATTCAGGAGAAGTTGGGGAATGTGTTTTGGGGTGTCATTTTACATATACCCTTGCTGGGTGAGAGAAATATCTTGGCAAAAGACAACTTTTACCATTTTTTTATACAAAGTTGGCATTTGACCAAGATATTTCTCTCACCCAGCATGGGTATATGTAAAATGACACCCCAAAACACATTCCCCAACTTCTCCTGAGTACGGCGATACCAGATGTGTGACACTTTATTGCAGCCTAGATGCGCAAAGGTGCCCAAATTCCTTTTAGGAGGGCATTTTTAGACATTTGGATACCAGACTTCTTCTCACGCTTTGGGGCCCCTAGAATGCCAGGGCAGTATAAATACCCCACATGTGACCCCATTTTGGAAAGAAGACACCCCAAGGTATTCAATGAGGGGCATGGCGAGTTCATAGAAATTTTTTTTTTTTGGCACAAGTTAGCGGAAATTGATATTTTTAATTTTTTTCTCACAAAGTCTCCCGTTCCGCTAACTTGGGACAAAAATTTCAATCTTTCATGGACTCAATATGCCCCTCACGGAATACCTGGGGGTGTCTTCTTTCCGAAATGGGGTCACATGTGGGGTATTTATACTGCCCTGGCATTCTAGGGGCCCTAAAGCGTGAGAAGAAGTCTGGAATATAAATGTCTAAAAAAATTTACGCATTTGGTTTCCGTGAGGGGTATGGTGAGTTCATGTGAGATTTTATTTTTTGACACAAGTTAGTGGAATATGAGACTTTGTAAGAAAAAAATAATAATAATTCCGCTAACTTGGGCCAAAAAAATGTCTGAATGGAGCCTTACAGAGGGGTGATCAATGACAGGGGGGGTGATCAATGACAGGGGGGGTGATCAGGGAGTCTATATGGGGTGATAACCACAGTCATTGATCACGCCCGTGTAAGGCTTCATTCAGACGTCCGTATGCGTTTTGCGGATCCGATCCATCTATCAGTGCATCCGTAAAAATCATGCGGACATCTGAATGGAGCTTTACAGGGGGGTAATCAATGACAGGGGGGTGATCAGGGAGTCTATATGGGGTGATCACCACAGTCATTGATCATGCCCCTGTAAGGCTTCATTCAGACGTCCGGATGCGTTTTGCGGATCCGATCCATCTATCAGTGGATCCGTAAAAATCATGCGGACGTCTGAATGGAGCTTTACAGGGGGGTGATCAATGACAGGGGGGTAATCAATGACAGGGGGGTGATCAGGGAGTCTATATGGGGTGATCACCACAGTCATTGATCACGCCCCTGTAAGGCTTCATTCAGACGTCCGGATGCGTTTTGCGGATCCGATCCATCTATCAGTGGATCCGTAAAAATCATGCGGACGTCTGAATGGAGCTTTACAGGGGGGTGATCAATGACAGGGGGGTGATCAATGACAGGGGGGTGATCAGGGAGTCTATATGGGGTGATCAGGGGTGATCAGGGGCTAATAAGGGGTTAATAAGTGATGGGGGGGGGGTGTAGTGTAGTGTAGTGGTGCTTGGTGCTACTTTACTGAGCTACCTGTGTCCTCTGGTGGTCGATCCAAACAAAGGGGACCACCAGAGGACCAGGTAGCAGGTATATTAGACGCTGTTATCAAAACAGCGTCTAATATACCTGTTAGGGGTTAAAAAAAACACATCTCCAGCCTGCCAGCGAACGATCGCCGCTGGCAGGCTGGAGATCAACTCTCTTACCTTCCGTTCCTGTGAGCGCGCGCGCCTGTGTGCGCGCGTTCACAGGAAATCTCGGCTCACGCGAGATGACGCCTATTGGCGTTAGCGTAGCCTGGGGGAGCCGCCGCAATGACGCCTTTCGGCGTTACAGTTGCGGGAAGTGGTTAAAGGGGTTGTTTGAGGTTTTTTTTTGTTCTTTGTATATTTCTAACTAGGCAAATGTAAGGATTTTACAATTCACTTACTTTATCTCCAGTTGCTCCTTTCTCAGATTTCACTGAGGGTCACATGACTTGTGATGTCATCTTCTCCCCCTGCTCCTGCTCTGATGATGTTTTGTGCACAAGCCTGAGAGAGCAGATATGTGTCTGTACACGAGACGTCACTGTGCGGGCCACATACCCCTGCACTGCCGGCTGCTGCTTATTGCTCTCTTCCTGGATTCTAAAGGAAAAACATTAACCCCTTCAGCTACACAGACTCAGGGCTGAAGGCTTTACTGAGTAGCTGCAGGCAGTGAGGAGACACATGCTGGGCACAGGAGCTGACAGAGGAGTTCTTCTGATTATTTTACAAGAACAGGTAGGAGAAAGATCCTGTGTGTATCAGCAGTGTCATTGTACAGTTGGGACTTGCAGACCTACAAATAAATGTTGCTGAGTCTTCCAGCAGGTAGACATGTCACTCAGGGCAGCACTTGTATTCATTCCCTTTGCAGAGCAGGGGGAGGGGAACAAATATTCATGAGAAAAACCTGAGATGATTGTTATTGTAGGTAAACAAAGGGCCAGAAGAGAACCAGGGAAATGAGGAAATATAATATTTTTTGCCTAAAACTTGTTTAGCTTAGTTATATATTGCTGCTCATCAGCTTTACAGTGCTATATATTTTTTTCATAACTTGGAAAACCCCTTTAATTGCTTCCAACTGGAAGTCTAGGTCTACTCACTCTGGTATGATAATATTGAAGCTCTTTCCAGATTGGAAGAACTTTCACACTGGGAACTGAGAACCCATCAAAGGTAGATTAAAATATGGGTGCCTTGGTCAGAAGGGAAAGCAAACATGTAGTTGTGTTCAGCTAAAGACGACAGACCTATCAATATCAATCCAAAGATCCCTCTCTATAATTTCCCACTCTTGTATTGTGACAATAGACTTATTTTAACTTACCCCACAGCCAATTTATACCCCAGGTATTTAAATTGGCAACCATATGACCCACATACTAAAGTCTGAGACCATTGCAACATTACTACCAGCTCCTCCCCCCCTTTCCATCTTCTTTTGTTGTTCCTTTAGTTGTCTTTTGTTTGTTATCAACTTAACAGGAAAGTAGGGTAACCCTATGTTCAGACCAGGTGGCACATGTGCTTATATTTTTGATATGTCCTGCATTTTCTTAATGGAAGGAATTATCTTGTTCCTGGCTATATTCTTGCTTTTACACATGTTCCTGTTACCCATTGCCGGAACACTAATGATGTTCAGTTGGGGACAAAAGTCTATACCATGGTTATTAAGATCAATTTGCTATGTCGTGTATTCAGACTTTCTCCCTTGAATTTATACTCTGTAATACTATGTCCTCTTTTGCTAAGTATGTTCTCATTCTGTTTTATATTTGAAAATGCAATAAAAAGATTTAAAAAAGAAAAAAAGAAAGAAAAAGGAATCCAAATTCTGAAAATAAATTGTCCCATCATACTCAATATCACAGTATATGCTGAAGAAGCTTACTACAGTCCTTATCAAAAGTTTAAGACCACTTGAAAAATGGCAAAAAATCTTATTTTACATTGTTGGATCTTAACAAGGTTCCAAATAGAGCTTCAACATGCAACAAGAAGAAATGAGAGTGAGACAAAACATTTTTTGAGCATTCAATTAATTGAAAATAACGATTAACCCTCCTCTTATGTTAGGGTCAGAACCGACCCGTTTTCAGGTTTTGAATGTCTATAAGTATCACATAAATTTGTTTATTGCATCAAGATTTTTTTACTTTGTCAGGAACCTCTATTTAAACAATGTAATAGAAAAAGAATCCTTTTCACTAAATTATAAAATACTGTGGTGAAAATTAAGACGTTTATGGTGTTAGGGTCAATTCTGACCCATTTATAATATAGGATTATAGGACACTAATAAGTGCCAAAACTGAAATCCTAAACACTCTCTCTGCTTAGTAACACTGACAGCCAATCACCTCTCAGCCCTGTGAGCTGTAGTTAGGGAGGGGCCTATCTCTTTGCCTGCTTGTCTGCTTCTCTAAATAAAGTAAATATTCTATTGAGGTTTATTTTACCATTTTTTTAATTTGAAAATAAGAGGTATGCTATCAAAAGAAAGGTCTAAGGGGTCACACCAAAAATATTAAAACCAATCTTTTCAAGGATAAAGAAGCCTAACAAGGTAACCAAGAGGTAAGAAACAAATTGGATGATAAATAATTGTTCAGAGGGTATTTTATGGCTGATTTAAGACACGGGTCAAAACCGACCCGTTAACATCATGGATAGTAACAGAAAGCTAACATTAAACTGAAACAGGCTGTTTTTTAGCTGATCCAAATTTTAGGCCCATCCTGCGTGTTCCCCTGATCTAAATCCAATTAAGAACCTTTGGGGATGGATGGCAAAGGAAGTTTACAAAAATGGACAACAGTTCCAGACAGTAGATGGCCTTCGTGCGGCCGTCTTCACTACTTGAAGAAATGTTCCCACTCACCTCATGGAAACGCTTGCATCAAGCATGCCAAAACGAATTTTGGAAATGATAAACAATAACGGCGGAGCTACTCATTACTTAGTTCATGTTTGGAAGTTGAAATTCTGTTTTGGGGGGGTTTCGTTTTTTTTTGAGGTGTGGTCCTAAACTTTTGATCAGCTGAAAAACAGCCTGTTTCAGTTTAGGCTACTTTCACACCTGCGTTTGGTGCGGATCCGTCTGGTGTCTGCACAGACGGATCTGCACCTATAATGCAAACGCTTGGATCCGTTCAGAACGGATCCGTTTGCATTACCATGAACAAAAAAAACAAAAAAAAAAAAATATATATTTTTTTTTTTTTTTTGTTCATGATAATGCAAACGGATCCGTTCAGACTTTACATTGAAAGTCAATGGGGGACGGATCCGTTTGAAAATTGAGCCATACTGTGTCAACTTCAAACGGATCCGTCCCCATTGACTTACATTGTAAGTCTGGACGGATCCGTTCGCCTCCGCACGGCCAGGCGGACACCCGAACGCTGCAAGCAGCGTTCAGGTGTCCGTCTGCTGAGCGGAGCGGAGGACAAACGCTGCCAGACTGATGCATTCTGAGCGGATCCGCCTCCACTCAGAATGCATTAGGACTGGACGGATCCGTTCGGGGCCGCTTGTGAGAGCCTTCAAACGGAACTCACAAGCGGAGCCCCGAACGCTAGTGTGAAAGTAGCCTTATTCGTTGTTTTCATTAAATTGAATGCTCAAAAAATGTTTTGTCTCACTCTTCTTGTTGCATGTTGAAGCTCTACTTGGAACCTTGTTAAGATCCAGCCATGCTAAATATGATTTTTTGCCATTTTTCAAGTGGTCTTAAACTTTTGATCAGGACTGTATATTAAAATCTTAAGGGTATATGCATGTGATGCATATTACTCACGTTTTTTTGATGCAAAAAATCCATAGCATAATACAATGACAGCAAAGTTAATGAGATTTTCCAAATCTTATTTTATGCTCTGTAATTGTCCTACAGTGCAGATTTTGAAATGCGGCATATCAAATGTTTGTGCATATTGCAATGGGTGAGATCTGGGAAAAATCAGCATCAAAATCAGCAACAAAATTGCAACTATCATATGCAGATTTTGGTGCAGATTTGGTGTGGAAATGCATGAAAATTTGCTTGGAAAATCCACATGAACTACACTGCCATATGCATGTATCCTAAATGTATCTAATGTCTAACCACATCTCGGGTATGCAGGATCCTAGGGGTAGAATCCCAAACTCCAATACCTCGGTACACACAGTGTTAATGTGGTACTGTATAGCTTAACTACACATGGGAAAAATACATACAGCTAAACTAGAGAGACATTTAACATTGTGCAGAGACACACCATGTAAAAAACAAAACGGTTATGCTTAAATGTGGAACTTGACTAAATAAGAAAGAAGCATGCAATAGTCAAAGTTCTGTAGCAACATACAGTACAGCAACTATTTGTATTCCAGATAAGCTCCTGATAACTGCTTTATGTATATCTATGCTTTTAGATGCCTGTGTTAAGCTAGAGGACACAATGTCTGCATAAAGCACAGGTACTGTAAAGGGGGAATCCTACTGCTACATACAATATATAAACATTAACACCTTAAGGACTGGGACTTTTTCATTTCTGCATTTTCATGTTGTCCTCCACACATTGTAAGAACCATATATTTTTTTACACAGCCATAAGAGGGCATTTCTTTTTTTGCCGGACAAGTTGCCTTTGTAATGGCACCATTTGATTTACCATGAATTGTATTGGAAAACAGGAACATTCCTGTGGACTTTTTTTAAAATTTCTCTATCAGGTGAAATTGAAAAATGCTTACAATTCTGTCAAGGTTTTTTGGGTTTTGATATTATGTTGTCTGTGCTGTGTGCTATAATTGACATGACATCCTTATTCTGCAGGTCAATGCTATTACAGAAATACTAGATATACTTTCTCCACAGTAACTTTTAGTCCACTAAGGGTACTTTCACACTAGCGTTATTCTTTTCCGGCATTGAGTTCCGTCCTAGGGGCTCAATACCGAAAAGAACTGATCAGTTTTATTCTAATGCATTCTGAATGGAGAGCAATCCATTCAGGATTCATCAGGATGTTTACAGTTCAGTATTTTTGCAGAACACTTGCCGGAATGCCAGATCCAGCATTATTTCCCATTGAAATGCATTAATGCCGGATCCGGCCCCGAGTGTTCCGGCAAAAGGGATCTGTTTTTGCGGCCTGCACATGCTCAGACTGCAAAAAATGTGAAAAAAAATAAATGCCGGATCCGTTTTTCCAGACGACAGCGGAGAGACGGATCTGGCATTTCAATGCATTTGTCAGACTGATCAGGATCCTGATCCGTCTGACAAATGCCATAAGTTTGCATATGTTTTGACGGATCCGGCAGGCATTTCCGGTGAAGAAACTGCCTGCCAGAATCCTTTGCCGCACGTATGAAAGGGGACTAGAACATGCAATATTCTGATCGCTTGTCCCTTACACCGCTTTAGAATACTATTACGGTCTATGAGGTTTTGAGTCACTGCCTCCTGAGCCTTGTGTACAGCTTTACTAGAAGTTAACCATGACAGGCTGGATATGTTGGATTACACATCATATTTTGGACAAGGGTTAATTAGCCTTACAAATCAGAAGTGGGACAGTTTTATGTAAATGTATTTTATTTTAGAGACCTGATGCCGCTAGGGCAGATTCTTTAGATCTTGTAATATTCCCTTATAGCAAATTACAAGATCTAAAGAATCCGCCCCAGAGATAGTGGGAACAGCACGTCTCTGAGATAACATCAATTTAGAGACCATAAAACTTTCACACCTCTTGTTTAGCTAAGGGCACATCTCCAAGATCTTTTAGTTTGGCCTCATGCACACGACCATTGTTTTATTCCGTGTCCGTTGTTCCGTTTTTCGTGATTTTCTGCGGACCCATTGACTTTCAATGGGTCCGTTGAAAACTCTGCTAATGCACCGTTTGTCATCCGCATCCGTGATCCGTGGTTCCAGTCCGTCAAAAAAATATAACCTGTCCTATTTTTTTTCACGGAAAACGGTTCGTGGACCCATTCAAGTCAATGTGATCGTGAAAAAACGCGGAGGCACACAAGATTGTCGTCCACGTCCGTTTTTTTCCTATCATTTGCATGGCAAACTTGACAGATTTTTTTTTACTTTCCTTCATGTGTGGTGATCCTCCAAAAATAAAGGAAGACACACGGAAACAAAAACGGAAACGGATCACGGAACAACGGAACCCCATTTTGCGGAATGGAACACAACAACAGTCGTGTGCATGAGGCCATATTCTGTTGTTTTTCAAATGTCCGTTTATTACACAATGTCTCTTCTCTTTTTTATGTATATTGCTGTTTCTTCAGAAACTAAGTTGACTTATGCCTGATGAAGAGACCTAAGTTGTCTCTATAGCTTGGTATGTAACATCATTGCTTCCATTTATGTTAGCCATTAAAAGATATACCTGGAAGACTCTTATTTTGTTTCTCTTATTTAGAACAATGAAACTACAGCATTAAATAAATGAAGAATAGAGATGGGCTTGCGGTTCCCCCAGCGGTCGTTTCGCTGCGAACTTTGCTCGCTTGCGATTCGCCAAACATACCAACATATGGCGATATTCGGACGCGCCATATTTTTTTGCATAGCGCCGAACTTTGACCCATGATACATTCATCAGGTGGGACAGAACAGCCAATTGAGACGTTTCAGCACATGGACACTTCCCCTACCCTATAAATAATCTCGATCTGGCCGCCATATTATATTCAGCCTTTAGCCAGTGTAGGGAGATGTTGCTGTGTGAGGCAGGGACAGACTGTTAGAGAGTATACAGACACCAAACGCTAGCTAATAGGGCCTCAAAAGTCCTTGTAAGGACTGGTATAGGTGTAATATACTTATAATATACTTTATAACATAGAAAGTATATTATAGCGCATTTGTATTGTGCAGCAGTTGTGTGCGGTTCTGCTGCAATACTGCGGCTATACAGAGTGACAAACACTATTGGAACAACTAGTTGAAACTGGTGTGATATACCAGTTGCCCCTAAAATAATCTGATTGAGGCAGGGGAGTGATATACCTATAATATAATTTCTATATTGTGCATTTGTATACTGCAGCATTTGTGTGCGGTTCTGCTGAGATACCGCAGCTATACAGAGTGAAAAAAGTCATTGGAACAACTAATTGGAACTGGTGTGATATAACAGTTGACCCCAAAAAAAATCAGATTGAGGCAGAGGTGTGATATACCTATAATATAATTTCTATATAGTGCATTTGTATTGTGCTACATTTTTGTGTGGTTCTGCTGAGATACTGCAGCTAGTGATGGTCTTGCGATTCGCCCAGTGGTCGGTTTGCGGCGAACTTTGCTCGTTCGCGATTAGCCGAACATGTGAACATTTGGCGATATTCGCGCCCGCCATATTCTTTTACATTGTTAAGAACTTTGACCCATGACACATCCATCAGGTGGTACAGGACAACCAATTGAAAAGTTTCAGCACATGGACATACCCCCTACCTTATATATAAACCTGATCTGGCCGCCATTTTACATTCAGTCTTTTGTCAGTGTAGGGAAAGGTTTCTGTGTGGAGCAGGGACAGACTGTTAGGAACAAAAAGGCTATCAAATAGGTCCACAAAAGTCTTTTAAGGACTGGTATAGGTGTACTATTGATAGGTGTGCAGTACAGAGGGGTGTAATACACTTATAATATACTTTCTAACATAGAAATCATATAATAGTGGATTTGTATTGTGCAGCAGTGGTGAGCGGTTCTCCAGCGATCCTGAAGCTACACAGAGAGACAAACGCAATTGGAAAAAATAACTATAACTGGTGTGATATACCAATCGCCCCCCAAAAAAACTGATAGAAACGGGGTGTTATATACCAATAATATACTTTCTATATAGTGCATTTGGGTACAGCAGCATTTGTTTGCGGTTTTGCTGCGTTCCCTCTGCAATTAACAGTGATAAATATTATTGGAAAAAATTATTAGAACTGGTGTGCGCATGCGTGTATGCAAAAATTATATTGCAGATATTTTGCATTGAAAAAAATAATTAATAGAGATCGCAAATTTGAATAATAAATCTGGTATGTCACTGTCCATGTTGTGGAACTATTTGTGCACTTCTAGTTATTATTTCTTGGTTGCAAATATGAGCTGAAGGTTTTTCAGGTTCACCTGCTATTAAAATGAATGGGACCCACCGCGAACTTGCGGTTCACGAACATTTGATCGCACGATCGCGTTCACAAACCGTCCCGGCAGATGTTCGCCCATCACTAACCGCAGCTATACAGAGGGACAAACGTCATTGGAAGAACTAATTGCAACTGGTGTGATATACCAGTTGCCCCAAAAAAAATCTGATTGAGGCAGGGGTGCAATATACCTAGAATATAATTTCTATATAGTGCATTTGTATTTTGCAGCATTTTTGTGCGGTTCTGCTGAGATACTGTACCTATACAGAGGGACAAATGACATTGGAATAACTAATTGCAACTGGTGTGATATACCAGTTGCCCCCCAAAAAATATGATTGAGGCGTGGGTGCGATATACCTATAATATAATTTCTATATAGTGCATTTGTATTTTGCAGCAGTTGTGTGCGGTTCTGCTGAGATACCGCAGCTACACAGAGGGACAAACGTCATTGGAACAAATAATTGCTACTGGTGTGATTTACCAGTTGCCCCCCAAAAGAAGTGATTAAGGGGTTCTATATACCTGCTTCCACAAATACTGCTCTTCAATAGGGACTTTGTCACAGGGTCTTTTTGAAAATGACAGGCAGAGGAAGAGGCAGGCCATTCTGCAGGGGTGGTAGGGATCAGGCAGGTGCACCAGGCTGGAGCCTAAGTGGGAAGTTGGAGAAGGTGCGTGCGATTATGTCAAAAGATGCACCAGAGTTGGTTGAGTGGCTCACTCAGCCTTCCGCTTCTGCACCCTCCTCACCCTCTGTATCTGCACCCTCCTCACTCTCTGCTGTGTACAGCCCCAAAGACACTACCACCAGCACCACCATAGCCCCTCCACTCGAGTCAGAGGAATTATTTTCTCATCAATTCCCAGACTTTACCGATGAGCAGCCATTCTTGGCATCGGATGAGGAAGAGGAGGTAGCAATGGCAGTCACCCAGCGGTCTGATGACAGTACCCAGTTCATCCCAAAGAGGGTGGTCCCCGCTTTTGCTGCCTACTCCGAGATCTCTAATGTCAGTGGTGGTGAAGGTGACTTGATGATGTGTCAATGGACGTCACTTGGGTGCCCACAAGAGAGGAAGAGGAGGGGAGTTCAGAGGGAGAGACTGAGCAACAGATAGGGGGTAGAAGGAGGAGAAGCAGGCAGAACTCGCAGTGCACAGGAGACAAAAAAAAGACTGCAAATGTATCTGGAGCGAGCCATATACCATGCATAGTCACATCTTGCGCTCCCAGAACGCCGGCACATGGCTCCACAGTTTGGGCTTTTTTTTAACTTGTGAGCTGCTGATAATAGTGTTGCCATCTGCAGCCTGTGCTATCAACGCATAAGTCGCGGTAAGCCCAACACTTACCTAGGGACGACTGCCTTAAGAAGGCACCTCACTGAGCTGACTGGGAGCAACACCATCATAACCCACAAAGTCACACTCCTTGTGCTCCACGTCCTGCCTCTTCTCCTCTCTCCTTCCATTTGTCCTCCACTACACCCTACACCGTGCCGTCGTCTTGTTCATATGGCAAAAGGCAGACTCCCGTGGCCCAAATGTTCGAGCGTAAAAAAAAAAAAATTATGATGCCGGATAATCCTCTTGCCCAACGGCTGACCGCTGGCTTGTCGGAACTGCTAGCCCGGCAACTACTGCCATATAAATTGGTGGACTCCGAAGGTCCCCAGGAGGAAATATTTCTCCCAGAAGGGCATCCCAGAGCTATATGGCCACGTTCAGCGGCAAGTTAATGTATCTATGGCACACAGTGTCGGTGCCAAGATACATCTGACCACAGATACGTGGTCTGGCAAACACAAGCAGGGAAGGTACATAACTTTTACTGCCCACGGGGTAAACCTTCTGACGGCCATCAAGCATGTAACCCGTGGCACCTGTGTGGATTTGGTGTATACAAGAACATTATTTCCAGTCCTTTACTAGATGGAACGTGCAGCGAGTCTCCAAAGTGATGTAGGTTCAGTTCACATGCAGCATAGATAAACAGATGAGACCACGCGTTTTCCTCCTCTCAGAATCCAGGTGTATTTACTCTCACCATATAAGAAGACCGGGGTCCACTGTGCAACACCAAAATGCGCTAATAGTGTGAATACCACTAGATCGATCTTACACTCATGCGATAATTATACTCACAAGCGCAAACAGGTTTAAGGTACATCAAATAGAGTCAGGTTTTCACTCCCTCTGTGTCCACTCTGTATCCCATCATGCAAGCAATGCTCCTAGGAATAGTGTCACTTCCATAGTAAAATACCGTCAATGTTCGTATAAAAAGGAATTTTATTATACTCACAAGAATTTTTATAAAACAAGCGAATAATCAATGATAAAAAGTCCAATATCCTCAAGTCACCCGACCCGGGTTTCGCTCCTATGGCTTCATCAGGGGCGTACTCCTCTTCTTTACTCATGACCTTTTAACCCTAGTTACCCCTCCCCCTTCAAACATCAAGATTCCATAAAACTATTCATAAATTGTGTGTAAGCGATTTTTCATAGCCCCTATTCCTTAAAGCATGCTTTGATAACGAACTCTACATTTAAACCTCCAGGTTGCAAGGTACTCATTTCATATATCCACCTAATCTCACACCTATCTATTTTCGCAAGCAGATCTCCTCCTCTCCAGTTACTCCTAATGTGCTCTACTCCAGCAAACTTTAACCCCTTTGGATCTTTTCTGTGAACATTTTAAAAATGCAGTGAGACTCCATGGGTTTCTAATCCTTTTTTAATGTTCCTAATGTGCTCCTGCAATCTAATTTTTAATTTCCTTGTGGTGCGGCCAATATACTTGAGGCCACATGGGAACTCCAGCATATAGACCACCCCTATATTTTCACAGGAGATTTCACCTTTAATCTTCAACTCCTTCTTCCTCCCATTGGAGTAAATGGTAGTAATCCTTTGCTTCCTATCCTTTTGGTCCTTGTTTCTACATGCCGCACACAAACCGCACTATGTGAATTGGTCTTTCAGATTTTTTTCAGATTTTTCTGGAATCGCACTATGTACCAAATGCCCTCAAGTATTAGATGGATAAAAAATAATCGATGGACATTTTGGGAAACCTCCCGATCTGACGCTTTGGAATATTTGATAGCCACGGGGCATGATGACTGTATTTTGATATGGGAAGGAGAAAAGGAAGGAGTAGAGCTGTTTATAGCTGGTCTGAATGAGAACACCTGGAATTTGAAATTTTCCAGTAGCGTCAGTAATGTTGCAGTGAATTTTCTTGATCTGACTATATACATGGAGGATTGACGACTTAAGAATAAAACCTTTTTTAAGCCCACGGATGTTAATGGATACATCGATATTAACAGCTGTCACTATGCCCTGTGGCTATCCAATATTCCAAAGGGTCAGATCAGGAGGGTTCACCGCAACTGTTCAGATGCTGCGGTTTTTAGAGAGCAGAGTAGAGTTATAGAAAGCAGGTTTGTGGAGAAAGATTATAAGAAAGAGAAACTAAAAAAATGCAGAAAAGAAAGATGAGAATAGCTCCCGCGAGGAAAAAAAAAAAAAAGGATTTTCGATTTTCCTTTTTGACCCAGTACACAGCACAGTCAGGATTGTTAAAAAAATGCTGTAAAGAGAAATTGGATTACTTTGAAAAAGAGCTCCCAAAATGTCCATCAATTATTTTTTTAAAAGCATCTAATATTCTAGTGCGATTCCAGAAAAATAAAAAATAAATCTGAAAGACAAATTCACGCGGTTTGTGTGCGGCAGGTAGAAACATGGACCAAAAGGATAAGAAGCAAATGATTATCACCATTTACTCCAATGGGAGGAAGAAGGAGTTGAAGATTAAAGGTGAAATCTCTTGTGAAAGTATAGGGGTGGTCTATATGCTGGAGTGCCCATGTGGCCTCCAGTATATTGGCTGCACCACAAGGAAATCAAAAATCAGATTGCAGGAGCACATTAGGAACATAAAAAAAGGATTAGAAACCCATGGAGTCTCACTGCATTTTAAAAATTTTCACAGAAAAGATCCAAAGGGGTTAAAGTTGGGGTTTATTGTAATTGTTTTATGAAGTATTTTATGGATTATAATTGCTTTATGAATAGTTTTATGGAATCTTGGTGTCCGAAGGGGAGGGGTAACTAGGGTTAAAAGGTCATGATTAAGGAAGAGGAGTACGCCCCTATGGTGGTGAGAGTGAATACACCTGGATTCTGAGAGGAGGTAAACGCGCTGTCTCATATGTTTATCTGTGTGGATTTGGTGTTACCGCCACTGATTGCGTGCAGGCCTGCCTCTTCTTCTCCTCTTCCTACTCCATCCTCCGTCTCCTTCTCGGCTGACTCCTCCTTTTCCACTGCTACCGCCTCTTCCACTGCACCCCCCAAGCTCCCCAGAACCTATTCGACATGCCAGGTGAGACGTTGCCATGCTGTGCTGCGGCTGTTGTACCTGGAAGCCAAGAGCCACACCGGTCCTGCACTACTTTCAACTCTGCGGTCACAGGCCGATCAGTCGCTAACCCCGCTTAATTTGACAGTTGGTAAAGTGCTCTGTGACAACAGTGCCAATCTGTTGAGCATGCTGAAACAGGGCAAAATGACACACCTGCCGTGCAGGGCACACGTCCTGAACTTAGTCGTGCAGCGATTCGTTGCCAAATACCCCTGGGTCCTGGACGTCTTGACGCAGGCCAGGAAAATCTCTGCCCATTTTAGATCTTACACGGCCATGGCTTGCCTTACGGACATTCAGTGGCGACATGTCACTGCCTGCCCTGTGAGAGGTATGAGAAGATCAAATAGACTTGCAGCATGTGAGTCTATCTGACATGTCTTTCTGTTTTTCCTTGCTGTCTGTTGTTGTGGGCAGGATCTCACCTCTCCACAGGTTCTGCTCATTTGCTGTTTAGTGGCCCTATTTTAGCCCGCCTTTCACTGCAGACCTTGCGGTTTTTATTTACTTCTGGACTTCCAAGCTGGTTGTCAGACGTTTGATTTGTTACTGCCCGACTCACTAGAACTCCACATTATATATGCTTGATAGGCTGCTCCAGCAGAAATGTGCCGTTAACGAGTACCTGTGTGAACTCTGCGGCAAGACAGGTTCTGGGGAACTTGTTTTTTTTTCGCCATGCCAGTGGCTGCTCATGCGCGACGCATGCAGACTTCTGCGGCCATTTGATGAGATCACCAAACTAGTCAGTCGCAGCCAGGGTGCCATCAGTGACATTGTACCTTACGCCTTCTTTCTGGAGCGTGCATTGCGTCGTATCATTGATTAAGCCATCGAGGAGCAGCAGTAGGAAGATGAGGAAGTCGCAATGCTGAATGAATTCCCAGGGGGGCTACTCCATCTGAGACAAATCAGCAGGAGTCAGAAAAGGATTCAGTGGAGGATGGTGCCTGGGAGGAGAAGGAGGAGGAGTAGCAAGAAGAGGAGGCTTTAAACTTTTCTGGGATCCCTGGTGTTGTCTGTGGATGGGAGGAGAAGACCAAGGACGACATTCTCCTGGGCAATGAGCAGGAGCCAGGGCACTCCACTGCTTCCAATTTAGTGCAAATGGGGACCTTCATGCTCCGGTGTTTGAAGAGGGACCCCCCGTATAAAAAGCATAAATGGCAAGGACCAGTACTGGGTGGCAACATACTTAGACCCCCGGTACAAGCACAAAATGGCGGACATGACATCAAAGATGGCTGTCGGAATGCAGCATTTCCAGGCCTTGCTGCGAGAGATGCTGAATTCTGCTGTTGCGGGCGCTGGCAGAGGAATTTCCACCCACAGAGAAACAGTTGTGTTCACCAATCCTACAGCACATGCAAGAAGAGGGCGGTTTGAAGATGTGTTGGTCACTTCGTATATGAGATCATTCTTTCAGCCAACCCATCGACAGCCGCCCTCCAGATCCAGCCTCAGGGAACGCCTAGACCAACAGGTGTCCGACTACATCGGGTTAACAGCCAATGTGGACGCTCTGAGAAGCGAGGAACCCCTGGACTACTGGGTGTGCAGGCTAGACATATGGCCAGAGCTGGTACAATTTGCCATGGAACTCTTGGCTTGCCCCTCGTCGAGTGTCCTGTCCGAAAGGACGTTCAGAGCAGCAGGGGGGGATCGTGACCGATAATCGCACTCGCCTAGCCCACAATAGTGTGGATTACCTCACATTTCTAAAAATGAATGAGGCATAAATCTCGAGGGAATTCAACACCTGTGACGACAATGTTTAATTGAATTTCCTCATGACGGCCCACAAATATCCGCCACCACTCAGAACAAATCATGGTCCCTATCTTAGGTAAATACAGCGGCATAAAAGGCCTTTTCTCTCCGGTGAATGCCTAATGTTTGGGACCTCGGAGGAATTGAACACCTGTGACGACCACGTGTTATCGAATTTCAACTATTATCTTTTTTTTTTTTTTCAAGAGGGTGGATTTCGCTAATCATGTTTTTTTTAAACCAATTTTATATTTTTTGTTCTTTTAAACTTATGTATTTGACATCTATTTGTACTGGCCTGCTTTAAAATTGATGTCTAATGACCGTCTAATATACCTTCAGCCGCATAATTACTTGTTCTTTTCTGTCCACTGAATGCCTAATGTTTGTGACCTTGGAGGAATTCAACACCTGTAACGACCACGAGTTATCGAATTTCAACTATTATCTTTTGGGGTTTTTTCAAGAGGGGGGATTTCGCTAATCGTTTTTTTTTTTAAACCAATTTTATATTTTTTGTTCTTTTAAACCTATGTATTTGACATCTATTTGTACTGGCCTTCTTTCAATTTGATATCTAATGACTGTCTAATATACCTTCAGCCACATAATTACTTGTTCTTTTCTGTCCGGTGAATGCCTAATTTTTGGGACCTGTAATCTAACTGGCCAACAGTAAAATTGTTATACGGTGACCGCCTAATTTACCTCCAGCCACATTATCAATTGTGCTTTTCTGTACGGTGATTGAATAGTTTTTGGGGCCTGTAGTCCACTGGCCTGCAATAAAATTATCTCCATTGATCGTCTAATATACCTCCGGCCACATAATCACTTGATCATTTATGTACGTTGAATGCATAATCTTTGAGGCCTGTAATCTAACTGGCCAACAGTAAAATTGTTATACGGTGACCGCCTAATGTACCTCCAGCCACATTATCAATTGTTCTTTTCTGTCCGGTAAATGCCTAATGCTTGGGACCTCGGAGGAATTCAACACCTGTTGTCGACGACCACGTGTTATCGAATTTCAACTATTATCATTTGTTTTTTTTTCAAGAGGGGGGATTTCGTTAGCCATGTTTTTAATCCAATTTTATATTGTTTGTTCTTTTAAACATATGTATTTGATATCTATTTGTACTGGCCTGCAGTAATATTGATATCCAATGACCGTCTAATATACCTCCAGCCACATAATCACTTGATGTTTTCTGTCAGGTGAATGCCTAATTTTTGGGGCCCGTACTCCATTGGCCTAAAATACTCTTTTCCTGTGCTCCAGCAGGCCACATTTTTGACAATTTCCCTTTAAGACGCATAAAAATGGCTCCTGATTAAAATACATATTTTTTGGGGGTATTTTTTGCCATTGATTCCCCTCTAGTATTTCACTGTCCACAAACTTTTTTTTTACGTTTTGCGTTCCGTATACAGAACCATTCATTTCAATGGATCCACAAAAAAAAAAAAGGTACTCCGTATGCCTTCCATTTCCATATTTCCGTTTTTCCGTTGTTCCGTTCAAAGATAGAACATGTCCTATTATTGTCCGCATAACGGACAATGATAGTACTGTTCTATCAGGGGCCAGCTGTTCCGTTCCGCAAAAAAACTAATGCACACGGACGTCATCCGTATTTTTTGCGGATCCATATTTTGCGGACCGCGAAATACTGAAAAGCCATATGGTCATGTGCAAGAAGGCCTCTTTCACACGGGCGAGATTTCCGCGTGGGTGCAATGCGTGAGGTGAACGCATTGCACCTGCACAGAATCCTGACCCATTCATTTCTATGGGGCTGTGCACTTGAGCTGTGATTTTCACGCATCACGCATTTTTATCTTCCTTCCACGCCCAGGAAGATTAGCTACAGTGCCATGGGTTGCAAACTCTTGATAATGTTGCGCACTGTGGATAAAGGCAAATCTAGATTTCTGGAGATGGACTTGTAACCTTGAGATTGTTGTTATTTTCCACAATTTTGGTTCTCAAGTCCTCAGACAGTTCTCTTCTCCTCTTTCTGTTGTCTATGCTAAGTGTGGCGCACACAGACACACAATGCAAAGACTAAGGCCCCTTTTACATGAGCGAGTTTTCCGCGCGGATGCAATGCGTGACGTGAACGCATTGCACCCGCACTGAATCTGGACCCATTCATTTCTATGGGGCTGTGCACATGAGCGGTGATTTTCACGCATCACTTGTGCATTTCGTGAAAATCGCAGCATGCTCTATATTCTGCGTTTTTCACGCAACGCAGGCCCTATAGAAGTGAATGGGGCTGCGTGAAATTGCAAGCATCCGCAAGCAAGTGCGGATACGGTGCGATTTCCATGCATGGTTGCTAGGAGACGATCGGGATGGGGACCCGATCATTATTATTTTCCCTTATAACATGGTTATAAGGGAAAATAATATCATTATTAGTCACCATGGTGATGGATCATGTGAAGGACCATGTGATGAAGACAGAAGAGAAGCCGGGCTGCTCGAACAAGTGGATGAGGTGAATTAAATTATTTTTATTTTTTTTAACCCCTCCATCCCTATTTTACTAAGCATTCTGTATTAAGAATGCTATTATTTTCCCTTATAACCATGTTATAAGGGAAAATAATAAAATCTACACTACACCGAACTTATGTGAAGAAGTCCAGGTTCTGGTCTGGGTACCAAACATGCCGATTTTTCTCACGCACGTGCAAAACGCATTAAAACGCTTTGCACTCGTGGGGCAAAATCATGCATTTTCCCGCAACGCACCTGCATCTTCTCCCGCACGTCAACCGCAATGCCCGTGTTAACCCAGCCTAAGTATTTGGTGGCTGCAATAATGACCTGAAGGCTTTTCAGGTTCGCCTGCCTTTAAAGTGTATGGGGCCAGCAGCGAACTTGCGGTTTGTGAACATTTGATCGCGTTCGCGAATTGTCCCGGCCGATGTTTGTCCATCACTAATGAAGAATACAGAATATGTGCAATCTCCCTTTAAATGGGAAAATGTTACAAATATATTGGTTGCTTAGTTCCATTCCCACCTGGGAAAATACGCTTTCAAATATCTAGATAAAGTCTTCAATTAGCTAACAGGAAAAAAAAGGTAACCTTGAGCCTTTGTCATATTTCTCATTACCGGAACACTTATAGTATTCCTTGAAAGAAAATGTAT
Source organism: Bufo bufo (assembly GCF_905171765.1). Classification (NCBI taxonomy): domain Eukaryota; kingdom Metazoa; phylum Chordata; class Amphibia; order Anura; family Bufonidae; genus Bufo; species Bufo bufo. The sequence continues at coordinate 251,474,017 of NC_053394.1, forward strand.
CCTTTTACACCTACATAATTCCCTTTCCTTATTCATTGAGGCTTTCACACACATTTTTTTTTTCCTTGAAAGTGACAAGAGCCCCTAGACCTGTTTATGAAAGGTTAAGATGCTAATTACTAAGCAGTTTATTGGTAACCTGCTGGAAACAGGAACAAAATATGTCTTTTTGATTTGATCCTTTTTTCTGTGCTTTTCCTTTTTAATGAAATAAATGGACTCTTGGGACTAGAGAGTGGCAAGAGGCCTAACATGCCTGTGTAAATGTGGAAGGAAAGGTTAATTTGTGGCTGAGAAATGTACAAGCTTTCTCCTTTACACAGATATTGATCAAACTCAGCTTGTGTATCTTTCCTGTCAGAGGCATATTTGCATGATATTGTTGGAAAATGAGAAGGGCATTAAGGGGGGGGAAACAAATGTTAAAACGAGTAAGGTTATGCTCAGATTGCATTCATTCTATAAGTTTGGCGCATAAAGATGCAAAAATAAAGTTCAGATGTATGTCAATGTATTCCATACAGTGGTAACTGTCACCCATAGAAAAGCAAAAGAAACAAATGCGGCAGGCTGGAAAGCATAGTCAATACCAATTTTTATTAAAGCTAAAAAAAAAAGATACTCTGTAACTTAGGACAAAAGGACAATAAGAAACAGGGCAAAGACTTCCATTAAAACTTCAGTATTTAGACTTCTTTTTCAAGCCAATACAAGAACCATAATAATGTTTCCTCTTTTCTAGGCTTGATAAAGGACATTTGTGGCCGAACAGTGACGTTTTAAAAAAATAAAGAAAAATAAAGTTTTAAACCCTTTGTGTGAAACAAGTTAACCGTACGTTATCCACATGCAGGAAACATATGGAGCAGGCTCACAAGTCTATACTATACATGATAGGTGCCATATTAGTTAATCAATTGACACCAGGAGGAACTCCTATACCAGCCATTGACCCCTCTGTTTTTCAATTGCCCCAATTATGGCAAAATCACTGGATGCTGATCAGTTGTCATAGTAGATAAAGAGGACCTTTCACCTTGAAAAACATTGTGAACTAAGTATGCTGCCATGGAGAGCGGCGCCCGGGGATCTCACTGCACTTACTATTATCCCTGGGCGCCGCTCCGTTCTCCCGTTATGCCCTCCGGTATCTTCACTCACTAAGTTATAGTAGGCGGTGTCTGCCCTTGTTCTGTGGGCGTCTCCTTCTCCTCACAGCTCACAGCCTGGGAGAAAAAAACCTCCAAGTGGAAAACGTGTATCAATTACCTCGCCAAACCATGAACAAGATATTGGAGCCAGATACAGTACATAAGTTTAAAGTGCAAAGTGCATGAGATACAATGTACATGGACAATAAAATGAACAATATGATAAATAGAAAATGACATAAATAAATACCAAAATAGTGAACCAAAAAGCCCCAACACGCGTTTCGCGTAAGCTTCCATCCCCTGAGCCTAGTGACACAGAAAAATAAATTTTATCCGTCTGTTAGGTGGGCGTCGGCAGCCATTTTGTGCAAGTTCAGTGCACCAGCACAGCATATGTGCAGGGACAGTAATTGAACCCTGTTCTTTTAGTTAAGTGGCAACATATACCCATTTTTTAAGAGCACCTGCACAGCATCTGTGACAGGGGAAGGCAAAAAAATATTGGGAATCGTTCTGTGAGTTCAGGGACCCAGGGGGTGACATATTCACTTTTTTTTTTCTGTAAAGTACAATCCAAGTAAATCCATCTGTTAGATTCTGTGGAGACAAATATTTTTTTTTGCTAAAAAGTACATTTGCGCCCTGCACTGCATTTGTGACAGTCAAATACAAGCTTTAAATACTTCGGTTATATTCTGGTTTTATAAAAACACCCATTTTGTGCAAGACCCTACATTTGGGGTCTTTGCTGCATTTGTGACAGTCAAATACAAGCTTTAAATACTTTGGTTATATTCTGGTTTTATAAAAACACCCATTTTGTGCAAGACCCTACATTTGGGGTCTTTGCTGCTTTTGTGACAGTCAAATACAATTTTTAAATACTGCAGTTATATTCTGGTTTAAAAAAAACACCCATTTTGTGCAAGATCCTACATTTGGTTGAGACAGGCCGGCCGCTGCCATCTTGCTTGAATATCAAGCACAAAATCTTGCACGGCCGGAGATGACGTTCGTGGCATTGTTCCACTTCATTGGATTCGCTCAAATCTACTTCTAATACTAACAATTAGGAACAGTTTTACTATGCAGCTCCAGGGGTGAATTGGCCATAGATCTTAGGCCTCTTGCCCATGAACGTAAGGGATTCCCCTTAAGCTGAGATAAGTGTTAATTGTCGTGACGCCAGTTGCAATGAAGCAACAAGGGCACAGGGCCCCTTTTAGTGATGCAGTATATGGTATCCATGTGTATGAATGCCAGAGTGGTGTAGGGTAGCCTACAATGTCCTTCAGGTGTTGTGCACGAGTAACAGTGCTCCTACCTGGATAGGCTGGGACCCCAGACATTGCCTCTGAATCAGACAAAGGGAGTAGTTGAATTGTAGGATGAAGAAATAAATTGAGTTCAGACCTTGTGAGGAAGCTCATAACAGCTTTACTCTCAATAAACGTTTCTCCAAACAATTTATAGGCTTTATCTTGGTTTCCAGCAGGCTTTGGCATTAAAACTGGCAAGGAAACTCCTCTCCGCTATATTTGTGGCTCTCTGGCTCTGCTGTACTGACAGGCTGACTATAGAACTCAGCTTCTTCTTTATGTTTTACTTCACATTGTATGGTCTGGTCTGTCTCTAGATTTCTCCGGAGAACTTTACTCCTGCCTTTAGAGGCTTCCAGCTTCTGCCTCCATGTCCAGCTGAGCTGAAGGTGCTCCAGCTGGCCTAGACATGGCTAATCCAACAGGGACGTGCACCTGCTGCCTTCCCATATCAGGGGGTAAATTGCAACTCACTGTAAACTAAACTCCTCCCTCCCTGCAGCAAGTGGCGGGAACCCCCACCACACCACAGAGGAGGGTTAGAATGGAAAGGAAGGAAGGTTCCAAAGGAAGGTACCTGTAGCTGTGCCATGTTTGTCGCCATCTGCTGGTAAACCAGGCACATTACATGAGAACACAAACAGTTGCAAAAAATTAGATGCATATTATGCAGGACCTGGAAATAGATACATAGGATGACATTAGGTTAATCATAGGATATAGTGGCGGGGTGCAGAAGTGGTAATGCACCTCTGGGGCGTTACAATTGCACGAAGTCTCACGAGACTGCGCAAAGCAATAACTTCGGCTCATCAGAGCCTATACATTCCAATAGAACAAAGTTTTATGCAAATCAACTTTGGATGTTTCATCTGAAGTCGATTCGCTCATCTCTAGTAATATGTTCTGAAGCCTTTTTTGGCGTGTATAAGTGGAAAAAAGTAAGGGCTTATTTGCCATTCAGCGGTGCAGTTATATGTTCTAAAGCCTTTTTTGGGGTGTATTAGTGGAAAAAAAGGGCTTACTAGCCGTTGTGTGGTGAAGTGAGAAAATGACAGTCTTTTTTGTCGTGAATTAGTGGAAAACAAAAGGTATTATTTGCTGTTCAACGGTGTAGTTATATGTTCTAAAGCAGGCATGCTCAACCTGCGGCCCTCCAGCTGGTGTAAAACTAAAACTCCCACAATGCCCTGCTGTAGGCTGATAGCTGTAGGCTGTTCGGGCATGCTGGGAGCTGTAGTTTTGCAACAGCTGGAGGGCCATAGGTTGAGCATGCCTATTATAAAGCTTTTTTGTGGTGCATTAGTGAAAAAAAAGTGTTTATTAGCCGTTGTGTGGTGAAGTGAGAAAATGACAGCCTTTTTTGGCATGTATTAGTGGGAAAACAAAAAGTATTATTTGCCATTCAATGGTGCAGTTATATGTTCTAAAGCCTTTTTTGGCTGGTATTAGTGGGAAAAAAGGGCTTATTAGCCGTTGTGTGGTGAAGTGAGATAATTACCGATTTATTTGGCGTGTATTAGTGGAAAACAAAAAGTATTATTTGCCAATTAACAGTACAGTTATATGTTCTAAAGCCTTTTTTTGGGTTGTATTGGTGGAAAAAAAGGAGCCTAATAGTGATGTGAAGTGAGAAAATTACAGATTTTTTTGGGGTGTATTAATTTTCTTTTTATTTATTTATTTGATCTAACAGTATGTCAGACAGAGAAGTGACAGTCCCTTCACAGAGGAGGGGCAAAGGACTAAGTGTTTCTGGCACAGGCACAAGTCGCAGCAGAGTAAGGGGGCGTGGCAGCAGAGGTCACTTCGAAAGGCCTGAGCTCCCAATGTCATCTAGCGGTCGTGTCTTGACCAGCAACCCAGCAGTTCTTGATTGGTTGACTCGATGTTCGACTTTGTCCCAAGTGACATCAGACACCCCCAGCAAATAGTCAGTGGGTTCGTCAGACACAACCCTTAGTTGGCATGGCCTGGGAGCATGCCCTGTGCCCTCACCTGTCCTCAACCTGCCTTTGTCCTTTTCTGTTCTCTCAGCCAGAGAAGTATTATATGCTGGGGCTCAGCTCCACTATACAGTGAGGATGAGCTACTAGTGTACAGTCAGCAGCTGGGTAAAGGATACAGTAAGGCTGCACTAAAGTGTCAGACCATAGAACAGTGGTGCTCACACCCACTATACTAAGAAAGACAAAAATATATATACAACAAGCTGGGCACTCACTAATACTTGGAACCAGACAATATAATTTAATGTACAATAGACAAATTACAACTAATAAAAGCTATATACAATAAAATCCAGAATTTGCATATGGACCAATTACAGTCTATAAATCTGACATAAAATAGAAATAAAATAGTCCTGTGCAAGAATAAATTTTCAGGGGGCGGAGCTAGCGCCGGACTGAGATGGCAGCTTGATCCGGAGCTCTGCTCTACAGACCGTCCAATGCACTAGCTATCTTTAGCGAATCGATTGCAGAATGGTAAAAATCGGGAACCCTAAAGCCGGGGAACACCCCAGCACCAATAAAAATCAGATTGCAGGGGGAGATATGGACAAGTTCCTGAAGAAAGCGGCAGCTTCATATGTGGCTCGTGATTCCAAAATGGCGCCCGCTCAATCTCAAAGGTCCAGATCGGAAGAGGAGAGTGATGGTGAAGAACCGCAAGGTAAGGGGTCCCTCCCGATTACCAGGAATTACCTAAAAAACACCCTGGGTAAAGCCCTTGAACCCCTTTTGAGCGAATTTGCGGCCATGCGCCAGGACATGCGCCACATAGGGGATAGAGTAGAAGCCCTTGAGAACCAACAGGCTCAGATAACGGATCACCAAAGGGCCACTTCCAACTCGCTCCAGAAATGTGGGACTTACCTGAACCAGCTACAAAACGCCCTAGAAGACCAAGAAAATAGAGGTCGAAGAAATAATCTGCGTATAAGAGGGATCCCTGAGGCGGTACTTCCTGGTGACATCCCGGCTGCAGTTACCTCCCTGTGCTCCTCACTCCTAGGCCCAGATTTCGCCCTAGAGATCGTGTTGGAAAGGGCACACAGAGCACTGTGCCCTAAACCCAAAGCGGAGGAACCCCCAAGGGATATTATATGCAAGTTTTTAAACTTTCAAGTAAAATCTGCGGTCCAAGAAGCGGCTAGAAATAAACAGGATATACTGTTCGAAGGCGCCAAATCTCAATTTACCAAGATTTAGCCCCTTCCACTTTAAGGAAACAAAAATTTCTCAAGCCTCTGACGGATTGGCTAAGGGCTAATAGGATCCTATACAAATGGAACTTTCCCTTTGGCCTTTCCTTTCTTCAAGGAGGCCGTCGCATGAATATTATTTCTTTTGCTGATCTGGATGCGGTGTACGACCACCTACAAATCCCTCCTATGCAGATAGAAAATTGGGACCTATTCCAAGATCTTGGTGCTCTCCCTGAAGTACCTACCGTAGAGGCCTTCACCTTACAGCATACTCCAAAGAACCACAAAGCGGGGAAGAGAGTTCGACAACTTACTCCAAAGAGACTGTCTCAAGATTAATCTGTGGACCTATCCTGCTACAAGCCCCTATCATAGAGGCAGTATTTTTTTTTTTCTTTTTCTTTTTTCTTTCTGTTCTGGACTTTCCCATATAGCTTCATTTACTGCTAGTGGAGCCGGGAATGAGTCCAATCTGTTAGGATACTACCTATTGTACCCAATAACATATGCTTCATTAGTCTGACTCCCCCCACCCCCCCCTCTATATTCTTTCCTTCTTATTACTTCTTGAGGAGGGCTTAACCAGCTTCTTCCTTTCATTGATTTCCCGATCATAGTTTAAACTAACACAAGATTACTATCTGGCTGTAATTTTACGTGCAAAACGGTATGTTAACCGGTCACCGACCAACCTTTCCCCCATGCTTTACACTAGTGGGTTACCCCACAGACTGGTTAATTTTCTGGTTATATGTTATGTTCTCACTTTTTCCCTTTCCCTCTTGTTCAGTTCTAGGTACCTGACACAAATATATCTGAATTTTACGGGAGACAGACAAGACCTGAGAGATCCGGCTTCTCTCCTGGACGGGGTGGAGATAACTGAAACCGTGAGTGTCCCCTCCTGGGGGACCAGCACACCTTGTACCACTCTAGCCACAATAACACATACCCATGGCTGATATTCACATAGCTTCCTATAATGTAAAGGGTTTCAACTCGCCCTCCAAGAGAAGCCAGATCTTCTCTATCTTACGCAAAGAGGGCTCGGATGTGCTGCTTCTTCAGGAGACGCATTTTAGGTTCAACCATTATCCCAATATGGAATTCTCTCACTACCCACTGTGGGGGGTGCTCTGCCTCGTCCGGGGGAGTAAGTATAGGATTTAAGAGGAGAGTTCCTTTCAAATACATTGACCAAATGCTAGACCCAGAAGGTAGATTCATTATGGTTAAGGGAAATATAGGGATTCAGATATATACCTTCATAAATTTATACGCCCCAAACACTAAACAGGCTACATGGCTTTCTTCCATATCCCCATTGATTACGTCTTTTAAGGAAGGTATTGTAGTTCTGGGTGGGGATCTCAACATAGCCCTTAACCCCCAATTGGACTCATCAGCACACAAAACCTCCCACTCAAAACACTCCCTAAAATTTATCAGAAACACTCTATGGGACCTCCACTTGATAGACGTCTGGCGTACTCATAACCCCAGCACCCTAGACTATACATTCTATTCCCATGTACACAACAACTACCACCGTATAGATTACCTTTTTATCTCAAAAGAGCATCTTCAACTTTGCCCGACTGCTAAGATTGGATCGATACATCTGTCTGATCATGCCCCAATCTTTATAAAGGTATCCTCTCCTACCCGCAAACCTAAAAACTTTAATTGGAGACTTAATGAGTTTATTCTCGGGAACTCAGATTCCATAAAGAAAATTGGGTCACTACTGGAAGAATACTTTAAATTAAATTCTCTTCCAGAACTTTCACCCCAAATCATATGGGACGCTCACAAACCCTTCATCAGGGGTGAGTTTATTAGCTTAGGGTCACACCTAAAAAAAACTAGAGAATGTAACATTAATAACCTCCTCTCTAAAATAAATAAGCTGGAATCTACCCATAAGAATACCCACTCGGAATCCCAATTACAAGAACTCTCCAAAGCAAGAGCTGAATTAAAAGCTCTAATGCATACTAATTCGGCTAAATACTACCTTAACTCCCAATACAAGTTCTTTGCACATGGGGACAAAGCCACCAAATTCCTCATAAATAGAATAAAATCCAGAAGAGCAGACAATTACATTCACCAATTGTCCTCCCCCAAGGGCGATCCAGTATTTGCTTCATTCAAGATAGCCAAACAATTTAGGGACTTTTACGAAAACCTATATAACCTCCCAGCCTCCATTCCTCCAACTTCTCACCCCTCACTAGTTGATGCGTTTCTCAAATCAACGTCTTGTCCGACTTTATCTGTTAACCAAAAACAATCGCTTGAAGCGCCATTCACCATGGATGAAATAGCTATAGCCTTGGCCCAAATGCCTCAAGGAAAAAGCCCAGGTCCAGATGGACTCCCTGCATTCTATTATAAAACATTGTAGAGACAACACTACTAGAGTCATTAATGCTCTGTGTTTTGCTAGTCATACCTCCACTCCTCTTGTTCTTCTCAGCACTGACGCTGAAAAAGCGTTTGATCGCATAAATTGGAATTATTTACGACATGTTTTAGCATTCTTCGGCCTGCCTGATCCATATATCAAGGCTGTATTTGCTATGTATAACCAGGCTACCGCTAGAGTAATGGTCAATGGCGACCTTTCCTCTCCCTTCCAAATCCAAAATGGAACCCGTCAAGGTTGTCCCCTTTCCCCCCTATTATTCATTCTGGCTATGGAGCCCCTTCTATCTAGGCTTAGAATGGATACGGATATTAAAGGTCTATTCCTAGGGGGTAGGACCCACAAAATTGCGGAATTTGCAGATGATGTCATGATAATGACATCCAACCCCAAAACTTCCCTCCCCTTAATTCAGGAACACCTAAAGAACTACAGTATAGTTTCAGATTTTAAGATCAATGAGAGCAAGTCCACTATCATTAGCATAGGAATTTTACCACAGCGTAGACTCTCTTTAATGAAAAACTCCCCTTTCAATTGGTCCTCTCCAACCTTTACCTACCTAGGGGTGAAACTTAGTCCTACTATTTCTGACTTGTATACACTCAACTACATCCCCTTAAAGACCGCTTTATTTTCAGCCCTAGACAAACTCACCAAATCAGCTCCAACCCTTTCATGGTTTGGAAGGAAAAATATCCTATCTGCTCTCATTATTCCACGCCTTACATACCTCCAACAAGTTCTCCCAATCCCCATTCCTAAATCATATTACTCTGCCTTAAAACAGAGATTTAGAACTTTTATATGGAATGGTAAGAAAGCGAGACTTGCCTACTCTCTCTTATCCCGATCACGTACGTCGGGTGGAATAGGGCTCCCAGACCCGGAACTATATGGGAAGGCTATCCTTATGTCACGTGTCATTGACTGGTTGAGAAACACAGACAGCAAATCTTGGGTGGCCATGGAACAAAGTATTATAGGAATGCCAATTAGAGCCCTATGTCTGGGCCATCCCATTCCTCCCCTAACAAACCTACAACCTTTCCCAATCATCAAAGCCACAGTTGAAGCCTGGAAGTGGTGGAATCTTAATCACTGCTCCACTCCTTTCCCTTCTCCCCTTGCTACAATTAGCGATATCTTTGGCTCATCCTCCAGCGGTCCTAGAAGTTCCTCCTCTAAGTCAATTAGTTCCTCCTCCATGCCAATCTCCCATCTCCTGGAACCACAGGGCTTAGTTCAAACTAATGATACCATCAGAACTATCCTAAACCCACAACCGTGCGATTTCAACCTCATTTCACTTGTTAAATCATTTGTTCATAAAAATAACATGAATGGTGAACTCCTTCGCCCCATTACATGGTTTGAAGCCTTAATAATTAACCCCATTCCCCCAAAAAAACCTATCTCTCTGATATATAATAAACTAAGATCCCCTCCGTTAATTATTAAGCCAGCTTTTATCCGCTCCTGGGAACTAGAAACAGGGGTGGACCTCCCTCTTCAAATATTGCCCACGCTATTTGAAATCCCACACAAGTCATCTAGATGTGATAGAGTTCAGGAGAATGGATACAAGATCCTATCGCAGTGGTATATTACCCCAATCAAGTCCTCGCATTTCTCTAGACCCACATCTAATTTATGCTGGAGATGTCAAAGTGAGTTAGGCTCTTTCCTACACATCTGGTGGGCATGCCCAGCTATCAACAAATGGTGGACAGAAATCTTTCGTATCAGCAACCAAATCTGCTCCTCAAATATAGCCATCTCCCCCTATGGAGCGTTGCTCTTCTTCTTTAACAGCAAAACGTCACTGCCCCCTTCCTACCTTTTTAAGCAGCTCTTGTTAGCAGCCCGCCTACTGGTACCTAAACATTGGCTACAAACTAGCCTACCCTCACTAGAGCAATGGAAACTCAAAGTAGACCAAATCCACCGTTTTGAGGAAATGGCCTCATGGTAGTCACGCTCACACTTGACATACCTGAAAAAATGGGCCCCCTGGACTAAATACAGATTCCAACAACATTAATTCTCCCTGATCCACCCTCTGACCATATTATGGATATTATTATTGTTTTTATGATTCATGGGTAATGCCAATGGTCTGGGAGTATGGTCAGAGTGGTTTGATTGAGAAGATGAGCTTAGGTATTTTCAATCCTCACCTCATTCCCAATCCTCACACGTACCACGCATACTCTACACAGTCTGGGAGTGGATAACCTGTCTCTGAGGCATGTTTGACCATAAATGTCTCCCCTTTTTTGCTCTAGTTTACTGTCCATAACCTATATATGCTGAATATCTCCTGTATCTCTCAGCAATGGTCCTTAACCGTAATCCTTCATGTGCTACAACAATGCTCATATATGATTTTGTGTATGGTACTGATTTACACCATTGTTCTGGTGTACTGTTACACTGTATATTTTCTTAAGAGATAAATAAAAACTTTTAAAACTAAAAAAAAAAAAAAGAATAAATTTTCCATATAGTCTCTTAAGAGGAGAGCTAAAATCCAACTGATCTTATAGTTTGAAACCAAAATCTCATAGCAAGTGTGCGGCGTCCCGCTACACAGGCCCAATTCTATCCACTTGAATTAGTTGTATCCAAAGTCAGTTCGCACAGCAACGCTTTTACAGGGGTATTATATTAATATGCCGTTTAATGCCTTCCGTCCTGAGACACTAGTGCTGTAATTGTAGTTTCTACAGTTACGTGTTCACGATCTCACCCTTCGTCTGTACCGCGCTGGTTCGCATCACACGCTGAGAAGACAGGTTGGCATCAGCAGGAGCTGCTCAAACCCACATGCAGTTGTGCATATATATAGGGGAGCAAATCCTGCACTTGTGGCCCGTTGCTAATGGCAATCCCCAGCAAAATGCATACAATGGAGGATGCCCGCGGCGAACCACAAGTACCACAATAGACATCCTACACAAGGTAACAAGTGCGGATGTGATAATTAATATAACAATATAACAAAACAATAACAAACATAGGTGCACTCTGCAGTCTCACTAATTCTCAAACTGATTTTAAAATTGAGAGATTAGTCAACATGTCCTACGGTGTAGAACATGTCTTAAGCCCGGACACCACGACAAGGTTTCTCAAGTAGCCCGGGACCCTACACTCTCCTACCTGAGCCATATGGGCGATACCAGGAGCCAGTGGGCAAATTACAGGAGCATAGGGCCGACTCGCAAACAACTCACCAGTTACCTCCAGCATGTGGCCATGCTTGCAATGGGAGGAGGGAGGAGTCTGTGAGTCCCACTCAAGACTTGCTGATATAGCCCAGGCTTCACAGGTGCACCTAAATGTGACCTGTAGATGGAAAACAGGCACATTTAAATAGGAGTTTATACACCTCCAGGAATCTATATATACAAACTAAGAAGACAGGTTGGCATCAGCAGGAGCTGCTCAAACCCACATGCAGTTGTGCATATATATAGGGGAGCAAATCCTGCACTTGTGGCCCGTTGCTAATGGCAATCCCCAGCAAAATGCATACAATGGAGGATGCCCGCGGCGAACCACAAGTACCACAATAGACATCCTACACAAGGTAACAAGTGCGGATGTGATAATTAATATAACAATATAACAAAACAATAACAAACATAGGTGCACTCTGCAGTCTCACTAATTCTCAAACTGATTTTAAAATTGAGAGATTAGTCAACATGTCCTACGGTGTAGAACATGTCTTAAGCCCGGACACCACGACAAGGTTTCTCAAGTAGCCCGGGACCCTACACTCTCCTACCTGAGCCATATGGGCGATACCAGGAGCCAGTGGGCAAATTACAGGAGCATAGGGCCGACTCGCAAACAACTCACCAGTTACCTCCAGCATGTGGCCATGCTTGCAATGGGAGGAGGGAGGAGTCTGTGAGTCCCACTCAAGACTTGCTGATATAGCCCAGGCTTCACAGGTGCACCTAAATGTGACCTGTAGATGGAAAACAGGCACATTTAAATAGGAGTTTATACACCTCCAGGAATCTATATATACAAACTAAGAAGACAGGTTGGCATCAGCAGGAGCTGCTCAAACCCACATGCAGTTGTGCATATATATAGGGGAGCAAATCCTGCACTTGTGGCCCGTTGCTAATGGCAATCCCCAGCAAAATGCATACAATGGAGGATGCCCGCGGCGAACCACAAGTACCACAATAGACATCCTACACAAGGTAACAAGTGCGGATGTGATAATTAATATAACAATATAACAAAACAATAACAAACATAGGTGCACTCTGCAGTCTCACTAATTCTCAAACTGATTTTAAAATTGAGAGATTAGTCAACATGTCCTACGGTGTAGAACATGTCTTAAGCCCGGACACCACGACAAGGTTTCTCAAGTAGCCCGGGACCCTACACTCTCCTACCTGAGCCATATGGGCGATACCAGGAGCCAGTGGGCAAATTACAGGAGCATAGGGCCGACTCGCAAACAACTCACCAGTTACCTCCAGCATGTGGCCATGCTTGCAATGGGAGGAGGGAGGAGTCTGTGAGTCCCACTCAAGACTTGCTGATATAGCCCAGGCTTCACAGGTGCACCTAAATGTGACCTGTAGATGGAAAACAGGCACATTTAAATAGGAGTTTATACACCTCCAGGAATCTATATATACAAACTAAGAAGACAGGTTGGCATCAGCAGGAGCTGCTCAAACCCACATGCAGTTGTGCATATATATAGGGGAGCAAATCCTGCACTTGTGGCCCGTTGCTAATGGCAATCCCCAGCAAAATGCATACAATGGAGGATGCCCGCGGCGAACCACAAGTACCACAATAGACATCCTACACAAGGTAACAAGTGCGGATGTGATAATTAATATAACAATATAACAAAACAATAACAAACATAGGTGCACTCTGCAGTCTCACTAATTCTCAAACTGATTTTAAAATTGAGAGATTAGTCAACATGTCCTACGGTGTAGAACATGTCTTAAGCCCGGACACCACGACAAGGTTTCTCAAGTAGCCCGGGACCCTACACTCTCCTACCTGAGCCATATGGGCGATACCAGGAGCCAGTGGGCATATATAGATTCCTGGAGGTGTATAAACTCCTATTTAAATGTGTCTGGTCGCATCACACGCTGACCTGCAGATGTGTATCGATGCCGGTTTACCTCGTGACTGATCACGTTCTCACATGGGCGGGCGGGTGGGTGGTTCGGTAGAGATGTCCCGAATAGTTCGCCGGCGAATAGTTCCCGGCGAACATAGCTTGTTCGCGTTCGCCACGGCGGGCGAACATATGCGATGTTCGGTCCGCCCCCTATACGTCATCATTGAGTAAACTTTGACCCTGTACCTCACAGTCAGCAGACACATTCCAGCCAATCAGCAGAAGACCCTCACTCCCAGACCCTCCCACCTCCTGGACAGCATCCATTTTAGATTCATTCAGAAGCTGCATTCTCAGTGAGAGGAGGGACAGTGCTGCTGCTGCTGCTGATCTAATAGGGAAAGCGTTAGCTAGGGCAGTGTTCTGTGTCCACAGACTCATCTGCTGTAAGGACAGCGTCCTGACAGCACCCCAAAAAGCCCTTTTCAGGGCTGGTACATCAGTCTGCTTTTTTTTTCTTTCTTTTTTTAGATTTATATATATTGCAGTTGCCTGCCCGTGTGTGAGAGGCTGCAGGCTCAGTCACAGACAGTACTGTGTGCACACCATTCATACAGGGTGTCACAGACAATACCTTGCAGATAAAAAAAATGCAATTTATTATTTCTCTGTGATATAATCACAGTTGCAAGCCAGTGAGTGACTGTCTGGCCCACAGACAGTACTGTGTGCATACCATTCATACAGGGTGTCACAGACAATACCTTGCAGATAAAAAAAATTCAATTGAATATTTTTCTGTGATATAATCCCAGCTGCAAGCCAGTGTGTGTCTGGCCCACAGACTGTACTGTGGCCACTGGCTACTTGGCTAGGCCACCACTCATACCGTTACAGGGTGTCACTCACTCACAAATACCTTGCAGATCAAACAAATTCAATTTAATATTTTTCTGTGATATAATCGCAGTTACAAACCAGTGTGTGTCTGGCCCACCACTCATACCGTTACAGGGTGTCACTCACTCAGAAATACCTTGCAGATAAAAAAAATTCAATCTAATATTTTTCTGTAATATAATCCCAGTTACAAACTAGTGTATCTGGCCCACCACTCATACCATTACAGGGTGTCACTCACTCACAAATACCTTGCAGATAAAAAAAAAAACTATTTAATATTTTTCTGTGATATAATCCCAGTTGCAAGCCAGTGTGTGTCAGGCCCACACAGACTGTACTGTGCCCACTGCCCACCACTTATATAGGGTGGCACAGTACCTTGCACGCATAGTACCAGGCAGGCAGAGGCAGGCCACCCCGCAGGCGCCGTCGTGGTCGTGGTGCTGTGATTTCCACTGGCCCTGGAATAATGCCCATTGTTCAGAGGCCACGTACCCTGAACCCAAAAAATTCGGAGAAAATTGTTGACTGGCTTACACAGGACACCCAATCTTCAACAGCTTCCGCTAAAAAGCTTGACGCACCATCCTCCTCCAGCTCAGCTTTGGTCACCTGCTCTCAAGTTACCACTCTCCCGCCCGCCGCCACCACCACCACTACCACCACAGCTACCACAGCCGCTTCACTTGATCCCTCAGAGGAGTTATTTACACATCAGTTGGATGAAATTAGTGATGCGCAACCATTATTGCCAGAGGATGTAGATAACAGGGATATGTCTCAGTCAGGCAGCATTACACACATGGACGTACAGTGTGATGATGATGATGTTGTACCCGCTGCTGCTTCCTTTGCTGAGGTGTCAGATACAAGTGAGGTGGTTGATGATGACGATGTGTCCGTGGATGCCACGTGGGTGCCTGCTCGAAGAGAAGAAGAGGGGGAAAGTTCAGAAGGGGAGACAGAGAGAAGGAGGAGACGAGTTGGAAGCAGGGGGAGGTCGTCGCAAGGAGCTAGTGGCACAGTCAGACAGCATGCAACGGCACCCGGGGTCAGCCAGACAGCACGCCAATCAACGCATGCTGTTGCCAGTACCAGAATGCCGTCATTGCAAAGCTCAGCAGTGTGGCATTTTTTTTGTGTGTCTGCCTCTGATAACAGCAATGCCATTTGCAACCTGTGCCAAAAGAAACGGAGTCGTGGAAAGTCCAACACCCACCTCGGTACAACTGCTTTGCGAAGGCACATGATCGCACATCACAAACGCCTATGGGATCAACACATGAGTACAAGCAGCACACAAACTCAAAGCCACCATCCTCCTCCTGGTCCAGCATCTTCAGCCACGTCAACCACTGCTGTCCTCCTTGCCCCCTCTCAACCACCCGCCACTCCGCCTCTCTCCTTCAGCAGTTCCATCTCATCTGCCCACAGTCAGGTGTCTGTCAAGGAAATGTTTGACCGTAAGAAGCCAATGTCACAGAGTCACCCCCTTGCCCGGCGTCTGACAGCTGGCTTGACGGAACTCTTAGCCAGCCAGCTTTTACCATACCAACTGGTGGAGTCTGAGGCCTTCAAAAAATTTGTCGCTATTGGGACACCACAGTGGAAGGTACCCGGACGAATTATTTTAAAAAAAAAGGCAATCCCAAACCTCTACTCAGTGATTGAAAAGGAAGTCATGGCATCTCTGGCATACAGTGTTGGGGCAAGGGTCCATCTGCCCACTGATACCTGGTCCACAAAGCACGGTCAGGGCAGGTATATCACGTACACTGCGCATTGGGTCAACCTGCTGACGGCTGATAAGCATGGAATGCGTGGCTCTGCAGCGGAGTTGGTGACACCGCCCCGACTTGCAGGCAGGCCTACTGCCACCTCCTCTACTCCTCCTACTCCATCCTCTTCAATAACCTCCTCGGCTGAGTCCTCTTCTGCTGCGGGGTCTGGCTGCACATCAACAGCACTCCCCCTGCTCCCCAGGGGCTATTCCACATCCCGGATACGACAGTGTCACTTTGTCTTGGGGTTGACTTGCCTGAAAGCAGAGAGCCACACCAGACCAGCTCTCCTGTCCGCCCTGAACGCACATGTGGATCAGTGGCTGACCCCGCAGCAACTGGAGATCGGCAAAGTGGTGTGTGACAATGGAAGCAATTTGTTGGTGGCATTGAATTTAGGCAAGTTGTCACATGTGCCGTGCATGGCACATGTGTTGAATCTCATCGTACAACGCTTTGTGTATAAGTACCCAGGCTTACAGGACGTCCTCAAGCAGGCCAGGAAGGTGTGTGGCCATTTCAGGCGTTCCTACACGGCCATGGCGCACTTTTCAGACATTCAGCGCCGAAACAACATGCCAGTGAGGCGCTTGATTTGCGACAGCCCGACATATTGGAATTCAACACTCCTAATGTTCGACCGCCTGCTCCAACAAGAAAAAGCCGTCAACGAGTATTTGTATGAACGGGGTGCTAGGACAGCCTCTGCGGAGCTGGGAATTTTTTTGCCACGTTACTGGACACTCATGCGCAATGCCTGTAAGCTCATGCGTCCTTTTGAGGAGGTGACAAACCTAGTCAGTCGCACCGAAGGCACCATCAGCGACCTCATCCCATTTGTTTTCTTCCTGGAGCGTGCCCTGCGAAGAGTGCTGGGTCAGGCTGTAGATGAGCATGAAGAGGAAGAGTTGTGGTCACCACCACCAGAAACAGCCTTGTCATCATCGCTCGCTTGCCGGACCTGCGGCAACGCTGCAAGAGGATTGTGAGGAAGCGGAGTCAGAGGAGGAATGTGGCTTTGAGGAGGAGGAAGACCAACCACAGCAGGCATCCCAGGGTGCTCGTTGTTGTCACCTATTCATTATTCATTATGATCAGACCAAAAGCGGTCGGCTGGATAATTTGTTATAGAAAAAACGTTAATGTTTTTTTTGTTTTGTTTTTTTAAGTTGTATGGGTTTTTAATACATAAAATAAAATAAATCATAATAAAGTCTCTTAATAGTTTATTAGAAATAATGCAGACAATTTAAAAAATCCCCATCAATTCCAATACAAACAAGTACAAAGCTCAGAACTAAATTATTGCTGGATGTCGTAATGGTTCGTTAATTCGACAATGGTTAATCAATTCGACACACGTCCCCGGATAGGGGACGTAACAGGGATTAAACTGATAGGAATAGTACTATTTAAAACACCACTCATATAGGGTGTCACAGCACATTGCTCCGTGCACGCGCAGTGCCCCAACTTGGGAGTAAGAGGACCGACCAAGCTGCTTTTTCCATCTCCCGGTTCCTAAAATCAATTCAGTTTGGTGTATCAGAGTTTGGTCTGTCACTGTGAAGGCAGTCGAAGGTATCTGGCCTAAATTTTTTTTCACAAAATGCATTCCCTGATATGGGACGTAACAGGGATTAAACTGATGAGAAGAGAGTACTACAGAAAATACCACTCATATCGGATGTGACAGTAAATTGCACGGCGCAGACGCAGTGACCGTGGCGTGGATTCAAACAAAGGGGAGGGAGCCAGCTTTTTTTTAACCATCTCCCCGTTTAAAAAATCCATCTAATAAATGGACCCCAGATTGGGGACGTAACAGGGATTAAACTGATGAGAAGAGAGAACTACAGAAAATAGCACTCATATCGGGTGTGAGAGTAAATTGCACAGCGCAGACGCAGTGACCGTGGCGTGGATTCAAACAAAGGGGGGGGAGCCAGCGTTTTTTTTAACCATCTCCTCGTTCGAAAAATCAATTTAATAAATGGACCCCAGATTGGGGACGTAACAGGGATTAAACTGATGGAAAGAGAGAACTACAGAAAATAGCACTCATATCGGGTGTGAGAGTAAATTGCACGGCGCAGACGCAGTGACCGTGGAATGGATTCAAACAAAGGGGAGGGAGCCAGCTTTTTTTTAACCATCTCCCCGTTCGAAAAATCAATTTAATAAATGGACCCCAGATTGGGGACGTAACAGGGATTAAACTGATGAGAAGAGAGAACTACAGAAAATAGCACTCCTATTGGGTGTGAGAGTAAATTGCACGGCGCAGACGCAGTGACCGTGGCGTGGATTCAAACAAAGGGGAGGGAGCCAGCGTTTTTTTAACCATCTCCTCGTTCGAAAAATCAATTTAATAAATGCACCCCAGATTGGGGACGTAACAGGGATTAAACTGATGAGAAGAGAGAACTACAGAAAATACCACTCATATCGGGTGGGACAGTAAATTGCACGGCACAGACGCAGTGATCGTGGATTCAAACAAAGGGGAGGGAGCCAGCGTTTTTTTAACCATCTCCCCGTTCGAAAAATCTATTCAATTCACCTCTCGGGGACCCTTGGTGTTGTACGTGGCTGGGTGGAGGAAGAAACCTTCAATGACATCAACGGGACATGGCTAGCTTGGTATCCAACCTTGTGCAAATGGGGAGTTTGCGGTTGGGCAAATGGACTGTTTGCGATTGTTTGCGGTGCATTAAAAGGGGAGTTTGGTCTGTTAATGTCTGTGAAGCGGGCGTAACCCTTACACTACCTGATCGATACAACATCATACCTGATCGTATACACACACTGGATGTTTTAAACCACGTTGTTCAAAAAAATTTTGGATTGTTAGGTGATTTATGCCCTTTATGGATTAAAACCCAACTCTGCGTCAACTACGTAATTTTCAATGGGAGTTTTGCCATGGATCCACCTCCGGCATGCCACAGTCCAGGTGTTAGTCCCCTTGAAACAACTTTTCCATCACTATTGTGGCCAGAAAGAGTCCCTGTGGGTTTTAAAATTCGCCTGCCTATTGAAGTCTATGGCGGTTCGCCCGTTTGCAAACATTTGCGGAAATTCACGTTCGCTGTTCGCGAACTGAAAATTTTATGTTCGCAACATCACTATGGTTCGGTCTCTTACGACTTGCGGCTTGTGACTTATGGTAACCCCTGTATTATTTTGTTAGTGGATATTCGCGTAGCGGTGCTGTGATGAAAAATGTGTGATGTGATGTATGTAATTCAAGGTCTGCTTGCTCAAAATAGAGGAGCGGTGGTACCAAACGCGTTTTGGGACTGTATATGGTCCCTTCTTCAGTGGTACCATCACTACTGCCCAGCCATGATCTGAAGGAGACAACCGCCGCTTCCTCCGGTAGGCGGGCAAGTAGTGATGAGAAGAGTAGAGTGGGAGCTGGTGTTGAGAGCTGTCAGGCTCCTGGCTCAGAGACTGTTGAGGAGGACATCAGTGAAGTGCAGACAGTAATTGATGATGATGTAGCCGATCGCGATTGGGAGCCGGGTGATAAAAGGGCTTGCACAGGGTGGCAGCTTGCACGTGAGGTAGTAATGGAGCAAGCAAATTGGTAGCGTAACCGGGAGTCGGCAGGGTGGCAACAGTGGGAGGTCGGGAGCCAATTGTACCCATGGTAGACCACCCGCTTCAAAGGAGCCTACCTGCCCGGAAAGTAGTGGTGCACGGGGTTATGGAGGCAGCGGCTGTAGCAGTCAGTCAGTGCAGAGTGTTGGGAGTAAAATCATCTACTCAGGTGGTGTGGCAGTTTTTCATTAACTTCTTAAGGACACGGGGCGTACAGGTACGCCCTGATGTCCTGGTACTTAAGGACACAGGGCGTACCTGTACGTCCTGTGTATTTCCGATCACCGCCATGCGGCGGGCGGTGATCGGAACAAGGTGCCTGCTCAAATCATTGAGCAGGCATCTTGGGTCAATGCATGGGGGGGTCCCGACCTGCGGTTTGCGGCTTTTATTGGAGGTTGCAGCGGTGATCGGAGAAGCCATCGGGTCACCGTGCGTCTGTAAGGGGGACCCAATGGCATTAAAGGCAGCACAATGCCTTCCTTCAGCATCGGCGCTGCCTACCGGTGACAAGCCTTTGAGATCCAGCCCCCTGGATCTCACAGGCCAGAAGCTGTATGAGTAATACACACTGTATTACTCATACAGCCAATGCATTCAAATACAGAAGTATTGGAATCCATTGTAAAGGGGATCAGACCACCAAAAGTTGAAGTCCCAAAGTGAAAAGAAAGTTGAAAAAATAAAGTTTTCCCCCCCAAAAATTAAAAGTTTAAAGTAAAAAAAAACTAAAAACTTAATTTCCCCCAAATAAAGTTTAAAAAATTTGGTAAAAAAATAGGAAGTTGACACATTAGGCATCGCCGCGTCTGTATCAACAGGCTCTATAAACAAATCACATGAACTAACCCCTCAGATAAACACCGTAAAAAAAATAATATAATAACTGTGGTAAATAAACAATTTTTTTGTCACTTTACATCACAGAAAGTACAACAGTATGCGATAAAAAAGGCGTATGCCCACCAAAATAGCCCACCTCATCCAGCAAAAAATGAGCCCCTACCTAAGACAATCGCCCAAAAAATAAATAAATATGTCTCAGAATATGGAGACACTAAAACATCATTTTTTTGTTTTAAAAAAGCTGTTATTGTGTAAAACTTAAGTAAATAAAAAAATGCATACATATTAGGTATCGCCACATTCATAATAACCTGCTGTATTAAAATATCACATGACCTAACCCCTCAGGTGAACACCGTTAAAAAAAAAAAATAACTGAGTAAAAAAAGCCATTTTTTGTCACCTTACATCACAAAAAGTGTAATAGCAAGCGATCAAAAAGTCATACGCACCCCAAAATAATGCCAATCAAACCGTCATCTCATCCCACAAAAATCATACCCTACCCAAGATAATTGCCCAAAAACTGAAAAAACTATGGCTCTCAGACTATGGAAACACTAAAACATGATTTTTATTTTGTTTCAAAAATGAAACCATTGTGTAAAACTTACATAAATAAAAAAATTGGATACATATTAGGTATCGCCGCGTCCGTGACAACCTGCTCAATAAAAATACCTCATGATCTAACCTGTCAGATGAATGTTGTAAATAGCAAAAGAAAATACGGTGTCAAAACTGCTATTTCTTGTTATCTTGCCTCACAAAAACTGTAATATAGAGCAACCAAAAATCATATGTACCCTAAACTAGTACCAACAAAACTGCCACCCTATCCCGTAGTTTCTAAAATGGGGTCACTTTTATGGAGTTTCTACTCTAGGGGTGCATCAGGTCGGCTTCAAATGGGACATGGTGTCAAAAAACCAGTCCAGCAAAATCTGCCTTCCAAAAACCATATGGCATTCCTTTCCTTCTGCGCCCTGCCGTGTGCCCGTACAGCAGTTTACGACCACATATGGGGTTTTTCTGTAAACTACAGAATCAGGGCCATAAATATTGAGTTTTGTTTTGCTGTTAACCCTTGCTTTGCAACTTGTAAAGAAAATATTAAAATGGAAAATCTGCCAAAAAAGTGAAATTTTGAAATTGTATCTCTATTTTCCATTAATTCTTGTGGAACACCTAAAGAGTTAACAAAGTTTGTGAAATCAGTTTTAAATATCTTGAGGGTGTAGTTTCTAGAATGGGGTCATTTTTGAGTCGTTTCTGTAACGGACCGTTTCAGCAGACAAGGGGTTAAAATCCGTTTAGGCGATATGCCCCTTTCTGAGAGACAGGCACAGCTACTGCAGAACACCAAACTCCCGAACTGGATATAAAATAGCATTCCAAACTGGGACCTTACGAATAGCTGCTAGCAGACGAACAGGAATCAGCTTACACTCCTGGCAATCAGTCTCTAACAGCATACAGTGGATCCCCCCAATAACGAGACAAGGCTCCGTGTTGAGGGTCAAGCAGTGGTCTGATTTATTGAGGGCTACCCGCCCGTATTTATGCAGGTACCCATCTGGTGGACACACCCCTAGGGGACCAGAATGGAGATTGTGACACAGGACAGACATGCAGCACTACAGAGACAATACATCCCCACAATGCATCATGGTTTCCTCCTCTCTGCCCTGGAGACACCCGAGGAGTAATCCAATTATCTCTCAAAACAAAGGGAAATCACCAATACACATGTAGGGACAACAGAACAGAAATCACCATTTAAACATACAATGTCACAACCCTTTTCAATACACAGACATTTAACATCCCACAATGCCACGAATTAGACCAGGAGTTCAAGTTAGTTCAAGTCCTTTGTGAACAAATGAGGCCTGGCTGATGAGAGGGCCCATAATCCTGGGGCAAGAGGCCAGCAGCCAGGCCCCTCCAAAACCCAGTGGCTGTTATTCACCTTGTTTGCCTGGGTGTACGGAGTCACACAGAGGAGAAACTGCTCCGTGTCCTTCAGCAAGAAATCAAATCCTGGCTTTCTCCTCAGCAACTCAAAATTAGAACCATGGTGACCGACAACGGGAAGAAAATGGTGTCCCTTTAAGGAGGGCTTAGCCATGCACCCTGCATGGTGCATGTGTTCAATCGGGTTGTCAAGCCATTCCTAAAGTCTTGCACCCATCTGCAAGACATCCTAAAAATGGCCAGGAAACTTTGCATGCACTTCAGCCACTCGTACATCACAAAGCACACCCTCCTTGAGCTGCAGTGGCAGAATGGTGTCCCCCAACATAGGCTTATATGCGAAGTTTTTACCTGTTGGAATTCCACCCTCTATATGTTAGATCGACTATGCGAACAGAGAAAGGCCATAAATGATTTCTTGATGATCCAAGCGGACAGGAGTTCTCCCCTGTGTAACTTCGATGTCAGCTAGTGGAAACTCATGCGTGACACCTGCCATTTGCTCAGGCCCTTTGAGGATGCCACGTGTTTTGTCAATCGCCAGGACTACGGGATGAAAAACATCATTCTACTGCTTCATGTCCTGAAACAGATGCTGGTAAATCTGGATGGTCAGAGGACTGGAGATGTGTTGCTAAGATTTCACAGCCACATAGGCCCTGTGGGGGCTAACCTGGAAGAGGAGGACATTGGAGCACAAGCAATATGTAGCAAAATGGGTGTTTTTTCTACACAGGTGACAGGAGAGGAGGAGCAGGAGCAGCCAGAGAAGCTACAGGGCGATGAGGAAGACGAGGCAGAGGACCCAGACACACCTTGTAAGGATGCTGTGGAGACGGAGGCATGGAGTCCCTCCGAGTCACTTGCACAAATGGCCCACTGCATGCTCACTTGCTTGGGTAGTGATAGCCGAATTGTCACCATTCAGCAAAGGGATGTCTTCTGGCTCTCCACCTTGTTGGACCCTCACTACCGGTCCAAAATGGGGGCCTTTTTTTTTACACCCGCTGAGAGGGAGGACAAAATGAACTACTATAGAGACATCCTATGTAGTCAGTTGGCTGCTGCCTATCTGTGCCATCGTCCATCCTTTCGCAGGTCTGACCATGCTCTCGTTCCACTGCCATGACTGCTATGGCAGGGGGGGGGAGCAATACCAGCTCCATCAGAAGCAGTTTGAGTCTAGAGTCGATGATGAGCAGCTTTCTAAACCTGCCTAGTGAAGAAACTACTCATCAGCAGCAGCAGCTAGACCAGGAGCAGAGCCTGAACCAGCAGGTGGTGGCATACTCTGACAGCACCCTGCCAACCCATATTGAATATCCGCTGGATTACTGGGCAGCCAAACTGTATTTGTGGACGCAACTGGCAGAGTTTGCCCTGGAAAAGCTGTCCTGCCCAGCCAGTAGTGTGGCATCAGAGTGGGTGTTTAGTGCAGCGGGGGCCAAAGTTACCACAAGGATAACTCGCCTGTCCACCCAAAATGTGGAGAGACTAACCTTTGTCAAGCAGCATAGACAATATTAGTTTTAGCGATATTTCGCCAATTTTTGGTCTAATATTCGCAATAAATTCGCAAATTCTAGAATTAGTGATCTTCAGTCATTATTCTCTTGATTGTGAAAATCGACAATGTAATATGCGCGTATTGCGTGCTCAATAGAGGTGTGGGTCACTTTTTCTGCATTTTTCAAGCTGCTAGAAGTTTCCTGAGACTGGAGAAAATGCACAGTACAGTAATTCCTATCACACTACCTAAAACCCTGCACTGGAACCTACACTATAGCTACACTATATCACTGTCTAACCTACACTGACTATCTCCCACTAACTATCTGTATAATATATACTAGCTAACTAACTATCTAATGTAATTTACTCAGTAAAGCACAGAACACAGCAATGACACTGCTCTCTCTCTCTCTCTCTCTCTCTCTCAAAACTGCAAAAGAACAGCAGAAAATGGCTGCTGGGGAGTTTCTTATATATTAAGGGTTAGGCAACTTTCCTATTGGTTGCTAGGGATGTTGCTAAGCTCAGACAAAGATATTGCAGCCTTCTCATTGGCCCACAAGCAAGTGAGGGTACTGATGAAAGAAATCTAGAATATTCACGATTACGAAGATATAGCACTATATTCTAAATCTTCGCAAATTCTCGAAGTACCTATATTCGCAATAAAAATTTGCAATTAGAATATTCATGATCAACACTATTATTATGCTGCTACCTGCCTGATGCCACACATCTGATGCCAAGTGCTCCTTCTTACACCCACTATTGTCAGTAGATACTGTTAGTGCCACCCACCTCCCCACTCTGTCACCGGGTCACTCTGTGGTCTCCTTATGCTGCTGCCACCTCACCACTCAGGTCTCCTCATGCTGCTGCTGGCACCTCCACACTATGTCACCTTGACACTCTGTGGCCTTCTCATGCTCCTGCCAACTTTACTCTATTTCACCTCACCAGTCTTTTGCCTCCTCATGCTGCTGCCGCCACCTCCACACTATGTTACCTTGCCAGTCTGTGACCTTCTCATGCTGCTGCTAACTCAACACTATGTTACTGGGCCACTCTGTGGCTTCCTCATGCTGCTGCCACCTCAACACTATGTAAATGGGCCACTTTGTCATCTCCTCATGCTGCTGCCACTTCTCCACTATGTCACTTGGCCACTCTGTGGTCTCCTCATGCTGCTGTTACCTCAACACTATTCCATTGGGCCACTTTGTGGACTTCTCAAGCTGTTCTCCCACCCTCCCCACTCCATCACTAGGCCACTATTTTGCCTTTTTGGCCTGGTTGACATCATAATTTTTTTGACCCTTTTTCTGATCTGTCTTAAGGAAGGAAATATGAGACACACAACGGATACTTTCTGTGTAGCAGCTGTAAGGCCTGTATGGTCCCATCAGAATTGGCTTATGATTTGGTAGCCAAAAACAGAAGTAGTTACAAAACATATCAATGTGTTTGTACCCACAAACATTCCTTGCATGTGTCATCTCTGTTTTGGATCCTCTTCTGTTTTTAGTTTTTTTTGGCTTTAGCAGTTCTGATTGATTACTGACCAGATGCTGACCGAGTGAAGGCGGATGCTCAACACAGACAGGATCCATTTTTTGGGGGGTTATTGTTCTGACGGATCAGAGGAAGGGCAAACTTACTGCTGACACCCTCTGATGCATTCTATTCTGCGGAAGCCACCCTGACGCCTGGTAGATGGGCCCGACACAAGTTTGATAAAAATGTGCGCTAAGAGCTTCCATTGATCCATTTATAGTAGGTATAATACCACTTGAATTTAGAATGATCCCCATTTTTTAGCTTTATTGTTTATATGTGGGTACTGCCATTTTTTTTAATTAACCCTCTCCACTCTGTCAGGTGGGCTCTACTTGTATAAGCATTTAATTGAACAGGTTCTGTAGACATCTATGTGGAATCAGCTGACGACTGTGTAAAAGGAGTGCACTCTTTCACGCTACAGTAGGATATTGGGCCTCTGCAGGGTTCTTTATACCTGGTGCTAACTTTGACCTGTAACGCTGAGTTCACACTTAACACCGTAACTGCCCAAATAAGTGAAGCGTGCAGTGATTCTAAGAGCGACACCTGTCATGTGTGTGTCATACTGACTCACAGTATTTTTTCACTACCACCGCAGACTCCCTATAAGTGTTACTGCAAGGCACAGTGTTCTACACCACTATACAGGCTCTCTGCAGCCAGCAAATAGCATTTTTTTAACGCGATTTGCCACAAATAAATTTGGATTGAATCAAATATTTTTTCGGTAAATTCGGCAAACCAGCTGAATTTAATTTTTGATAAATTCGCTTATCTCTACTTATCAGCTTTCTAGTGGCAATTACACTAGCTGCGGATGATGGCTTCATGCATTCATATGACTGATCCAACATAAAAACAAATTATGGCATACTACATAGCATTTAAGTAGAGATGAGACTCCATAAGCATTTAAGTAAAGATGAGAGTATCTCAACTACTCCAATTCATTACAAAATTTTCCCCCAAAAGTAGCATTTTGTTTCAGAAAAAATGCTCAGCTACTATTTTACAGGTCAAAAGACAGTATCTGCCACAGACAGGGATTGTTTTTAGATCTTTTAATAAATAAAAATCTCACAGTGCAATGTGTTATTAAAGGGGTTCTCTGGAAATTAAGAAAGTAAAATTACAAAAAAATACTTAAATATTACTTTATTATAGATATATTCCAAAATACCTTTCATTAATTGTTTAGCCCAGGGAGCAATCATCAGGGGCAATAAAATGGCTTCTGTCCTTGCTAGTGTAGTTTAAGAACATTTTCCACGTTATACACTGGCATGGAAAATGAGGAATAAGACATGCCGGCCAGTTTTCTTCCCTGCCCACACAATGCCCCCTTTTCCCGCTATTTCGCCAAAGTGGCCTGTGTGGGTTAAAGTAGCAGATTTTGTAGCAAAGCACCTAATCTGCGACCTCAATTAGCCAAAAAGGGAAAAAAAAACTAATAATCAATGACCGCCTATATCCTTATCAATGTTTTTAGGCTTAAAAAGCTAATAAATATTGTTGGTTTATTTATAATGTTATATTGTGCCTGTGAATAAACCAGTAAAAGTTTTCAGGTTTCTAAGAAAAAACACTATTTTCAATATTAGTAATGCCTTTTATTGTTATAATATGATTATATATTATTTATTATAGTATAGCTTCTTATTATGGGTTGAATGGAAGAGAATAAAAAAATAACAAAAGTAAAAAATAAAAATAAAAAGTTTATGTAACTCTTTCCCAGGATTCAAACCTAGGTTCTCTACATGCACTTACTGCCAAGCTATAGCATTACCACATGCATCTTATTTCTATGCTTATAATATAACATATATTACTAATGTCTTTATAGTCATATATTGTGCCTGTGAATAAGGCCTCATTCACACAGTCAATGTTTGGTCAATGATTTCCATTAGTGATTTTAAGACAAAACCAGATGCGGCTCTAAACAGTAGCAAATCTTTCCCTTATACCTTATGTCTGTGTAGCCTCCACTTCTGGATTTGGCTCAGTCACTGAAGGAAATCACTGACCGAACACTGATTAAGACATAAAGTAGTAATATGTATATTAGCTGTCTGAGAAGATCTCAGTGTGGTGAAGCTATAGTATGTAGTGCATATGATATGTACAGTCGTGGCCAAAAGTTTTGAGAATGACAAAAATATTCGTTTTCACAAAGTTTGCTGCTAAACTGATTTTAGACCTTTGTTTCAGTTGTTTCTGTAATGTAGTGAAATATAATTACACGCACTTCAAACGTTTCAAAGGCTTTTATCGACAATTACATGACATTTATGCAAAGAGTCAGTATTTGCAGTGTTGGCCCTTCTTTTTCAGGACCTCTGCAATTCGACTCGACATGCTCTCAATCAACTTCTGGGCCAATTCCTGACTGATAGCAACCCATTCTTTCATAATCACTTGGAGTTTGTCAGAATTAGTGGGTTTTTGTTTGTCCACCCGCCTCTTGAGGATTGACCACAAGTTCTCAATGGGATTAAGATCTGGGGAGTTTCCAGGCCATGGACCCAAAATTTCAATGTTTTGGTCCCCGAGCCACTTAGTTATCACTTTTGCCTTATGGCACGGTGCTCCATCGTGCTGGAAAATGCATTCTTCTTCACCAAACTGTTGTTGGATTGTTGGAAGAAGTTGCTGTTGGAGGGTGTTTTGGTACCATTCTTTATTCATGGCTCTGTTTTTGGGCAAAATTGTGAGTGTGCCGACTCCCTTGGATGAGAAGCAACCCCACACATGAATGGTCTCAGGATGCTTTACTGTTAGCATGACACAGGACTAATGGTAGCGCTCACCTTTTCTTCTCCGGACAAGCCTTTTTCCAGATACCCCAAACAATCGGAAAGAGGCTTCATCGGAGAATATGACTTTGCCCCAGTCCTCAGCAGTCCATTCACCATACTTTCTGCAGAAGATCAATCTATCCCTGATGTTTTTTTTGGAGAGAAGTGGCTTCTTTGCTGCCCTTCTAGACACCAAGCCATCTTCCAAAAGTCTTCGCCTCACTGTGCGTGCAGATGTGCTCACACCTGCCTGCTGCCATTCCTGAGCAAGCTCTGCACTGGTGGCACTCCGATCCCGCAGCTGAATCCTCTTTAGGAGACGATCCTGGCGCTTGCTGGACTTTCTTGGGCGCCCTGAAGCCTTCTTAACAAGAATTGAACCTCTTTCCTTGAAGTTCTTGATGATCCTATAAATTGTTGATTGAGGTGCAATCTTAGTAGCCACAATATCCTTGCCTGTGAAGCCATTTTTATGCAACGCAATGATGGCTGCACGCGTTTCTTTGCAGGTCTCCATGGTTAACAATGGAAGAACAATGATTTCAAGCATCACCCTCCTTTTAACATGTCAAGTCTGCCATTTTAACCCAATCAGCCTGACATAATGATCTCCAGCCTTGGGCTCGTCAACATTCTCACCTGAGTTAACAAGACGATTACTGAAATGATCTCAGCAGGTCCTTTAATGACAGCAATGAAATGCAGTGGAAAAGTTTTTTGGGGATTAAGTAAATTTTCATGGCAAAGAAGGGCTATGCAATTCATCTGATCACTCTTCATAACATTCTGGAGTATATGCAAATTTCTATTATAAAAACTTAAGCAGCAACTTTTCCAATTTCCAATATTTATGTAATTCTCAAAACTTTTGGCCACAACTGTAGATGCTAGGACACAACTCTGCCCACAGCATGTCTAGCCCTGTCAATCAAGGGGAGGGGGAGTGTGCAGAGCACAGGAAGAGTTACGAATCAGTGCTCAAAGGATTCGTACATCATCTCCTGGTGCTCAAACTTCTCATTTGCTTATGAATAAAATCACAGATATCTCTGTAGCTCTTTAGCATACAGACAGAAGAAAATTATTGTTTTAATTAGCAGCATGAGCCCTACCAGTCAGTATGCCTGCTTTAATTGGGTTGATCCTGTTGACAGAGCTGCTTTAACCAAGACTGCCTGTTATTCTTAAACCTTATCCCTCACTAGATGATCATATAAATTATGTCAAAAGGAGGCAATTGGTTTCCAAATAGCTACCTACTAAATGAGATTTAATAATATTTCAAATAACCCCTCCCTTCTATCTTCCCTGGGGTCATCTAGGATGTGTCCTAGAGCTGTGTCCTAGCATGTACTTATCATATACACTACTTATTGTAGCTTTACCATGTTGAGAACAGAGTTTTTCTATACTTAGAAAGCTAATGAATTTTACTGGTCGACAGGACTTTCTTTTCTGTCCTGCATAATGGAAACCAGATGGATCCATTATGCTTGTCCATAGACCTCTATTATGACAAAAAAAAACAGAATGCCTCTAAAGGTTTCTGTTTTGAATTCCGTCTCACAAATTCTGTTATTTTCCGTTAAAACCATGTTATAACGAAAAGCAATAACGGAATTCATAAAGTTGAAGTGAACCCGCTCTAAAGCTGTTTGGAAAAATAGTTACTTCGCAGCCAGATTATGGTACTGGAAAATAATTATTGAATGCTTTAACTACTCACCAAGCTTTTTTAAGATAGGAATGGATATCCTCAATAATAATAAAGCTGTCAATGATTGCTAATAAAATTTTGGCAACTCCACCCCTCCACTTCTTCCCCAGATGTTGTACTATATGTATAATTTATGCTTATTTGGTTTACTCTAATCACATCTGCAATAAAAATAAAAATAAAAAAACTCTATTTTTTATTTTACATGGATGCAAATTATGCTTGCTATTGAATGTTAATCCAAGTAACTTCACTACAGTTTTGAAAAGACATTCCAATTTAGTAACATAATATGTAAGACTTATTGTCCACCACTAAGAGTCACTGTGATAGATATAGGAGTTCATTTTTACTACTGCAGTATATTATGAATTTATGATTTTAGCAGTATTCTTCACATAATTTTGTTTTCTCACATATTTCTTTTCTCTCGTGTGTACACGGCTTAAAAATCTATGATTTCTTCAATCCAAAAGGTAAAGGTCATGTTTAAATGAAAATGATGCAGACTCTGATAATATGCATTATAAGGGAACAAATCCAATAACCTACAAAATTTTCTCAGTGACTAGCTCCTTTAGTGTAATGGTCATCAAATGTAAAATATAAAGGTACAAGATGTACAATATCTAAAAAAAATTGCAATTTCCAAGAATGCTTCCATGACATAAGCATGTAGACTAATGTTCCATTATGGTGACTGTAGAAATGGGTGCATTACATAGGTAATGTAGGATAATTGTGATCTATAGCTTAAGAACGGAAACTATAGAGTTTAACAATAGATGAGAGCTGCCTGCTTCAGATAGCACTTTTATTACTGGTATGAAAACCACAGGTTTCATTTAGTGCTTAGTGTACTTCTTATTTGAAGTAGTTATATGTCTGATATTTTTAGATGCTGGTCTTTTTCTATAAAAACTGTATGAGAGAAATAACTGCTGTTCAAAATAACCAAACTGAGAGGAACTGGAACATTTCCCTTTAATGGACTTGAATTGAAGAAAGGCTCACTGCTAAAATGAACAGGATGCAAACCCTCCCAGGACTTCTTAGGCCTCCTGCACACAAATGTGTGCACCCTGTGGCCATGCTGCGGCCCGCAAATTGTGGGCCAAAATGCACGAACACCGACCGTGGGGCAGCGGCAGCGGATCACGGACCCATTCACTTTAATGGGTCCGCGATCCCCCCATTCCGCAAAAAGATAGGACATGTTCTATCTTTTTATAGAAAGGAAGTACGGGATGAAATCCCACGGAAGCACTCTGTAGTGCTTCCGTAGGGTTCTGTTCCGTGCTTCCGTTCCGCACCATTCCGCATCTCTGTATTTGCGGACCCATTGAAGTGAATGGGTCCGCATCTGTGATGCGGAATGCCCATGGAACGGCACCCGTGTATTGCGGATATGCATATGCGGTCAGCAGCACGGGACACCTACGGTTGTGTCCAATAGGCCTTACTCTGTGTGTCTCCATAGTAAAATAATCCACAGATGAAGGAGCACTCCAAGTACATTGTATTCACCTATATACAGTATTGTAGTCCAGTTCAGCGAGGCCTTTTTACTTTAAATAGACCCAATTGATCTGGTCTGAAATTTTGAATAGATAGATAGATCCCATTATAGGCCTGAATCATAAATGTTTGTACATATGTGAATAAACTACTTCTGATTGAACATCACTGGAGTGCCTTTTTGGATCTAATCTGGATCATGGTTCTGTCATTTGCACCCTCTGTAACCTGCTGCAGTTGTTCTCCTTTTCTCTGTTTATTATACAATTAATATTGTATAAAATACTCTAATATCTTTGGATAATGGCACTTGTGAAGCAGTGGGATATACAGTGTCTTGCAAAAGTATTCACCCCCTTGACTTTTTTCGTATTTTGTTATATTACAGCCTTAAGTTCAATGTGTTGTTAATCTGAATTTTATGTGATGGATCAGAACACAATAGTCTAAGTCGGTGAAGGGAAATGAGAAAAAAATATAAATAAAACTATTGTTTATAAATAGAAAACAGAAAATTGGCATGTGCGTATGTATTCACCCCTTTGTTAGGAAGCCCATAAAAAGCTCTGGTGCAACCTATTACCTTCAGAAATTACATAATTAGTGAAATGATGTCCACCTGTGTGCAATCCAAGTGTCCCATGATCTGTCATTACATATACGCACCTTTTTTGAAAGGCCCCAAAGGCTGCAACACCTAAGCAAGAGGCATCACTAACCAAATACTGCCATAAAGACCAAGGAACTCTCCAAACAAGTAAGGGACAATGTTGTTGAGAATTAAAAGTCAGAGTTAGGTTATAAAAAAAATATCCAAATCTTTGATGATCCCCAGGAGCACCATCAAATCTATCATAACTAAATGGAAAGAACATGGCACAACAGCAAACCTGCCAAGAGACGGCCACCCCCAAAACTTATGGACCAGGCAAGCAGTGCATTAATCAGAGAGGCAGCACAGAGCCCTAAGGTAACCCTGGAGGAGCTGCAAAGTTCCACGGCAGAGACTGGAGTATCTGTACATAGGACGACAATAAGCTGTATGCTCCATAGAGTTGGGCTTTATGGCAGAGTGGCCACAAGAAAGCCATTACTTTCAGCTAAAAACAAAATGGCACGTTGTGAATTTGTGAAAATGCATGTGGGAGACTCCCAACATGTATAGAGGAAGGTGCTCTGGTCTGAGGAGACTAAAATTGAACTTTTCAGCCATCAAAGAAAACACTGTCTGGCGCAAGCCCAACACATCACATCACCCAAAGAACACCATCCCCACAGTGAGACATGATGGTGGCAGCATCATGCTGTGGGGATGTTTTTCAGCAGCCGGGACTGGGAAACTGGTCAGAGTTGAGGCAAAGATGGATGGGGCAAAATACAGGGATATTCTTGAGCAAAACCTGGACCACTCTGTGCATGATTTGAGGCTAGGGCGGAGGTTTACCTTCCAGCAGGGCAATGACCCCAAACACACTGCTAAAGCAATACTTGAGTGGTTTAAGGGGAAACATGTAAATGTGTTGAAATGGCCTAGTCAAATCCCAGATCTCAATCCAATAGAAAATCTGTGGTCAGACTTAAAGATTGCTGTTCACAAGCGCAAACCATCCAACTTGAAGGAGCTGGAGCAGTTTTACAAGGAGGAATGGGCAAGAATCACAGTGGTAAGATGTGGCAAGCTCATGGAAACATATCCAAAGCGACTTGGAGCTGTGAATGCCGCAAAAGGTGGCTCTACAAAGTATCGACTCTAGGCGGGTGAATAGTTATGCACATTGACTTTTTCTGTTATGTTGTTCTATTTGTTGTTTGCTTCACAATAAAATAAAAATAAAAATTATAATCTTCAAAGTTGTGGGCATGTTCTGTAAATTAAATGATGCAAATTCTCAAACAATCAATGTTAATTCCAGGTTGTGAGGAACCAAAATACGAAAAAAGTCAAGGGGGTGAATACTTTTACATGGCACTGTATCAAGCAGCAAGTGAACAGATGAACAGATACTGTAGTTTTTTAAGATTTGTTGGAAATACTAAAAATTGACGAGAATAAGGATCTGACTGATTTTGACCACTCAATTTTGGCCACATTGTGATAGACTTAAGGGTCCAGCAACTCCAGAACACCAAGGCTTTGGGGTGTTCCCATTATGCAGTGTTTAATATCTACTAAAGTTGTCTAGTGAACCAACTGATCAAAGGTGGCCAAGGATCATTAATACATGTGTATAGTGAAAACTATCCCATCTTGTTGGGGCAGCACAGTGGATCAGTTGTTAGTGTGTGTGATGTCTGCATGGGTGTCCTCCAGGTACTCTAATGTCCTCCTAAACGCCCAAAAATTTAGTGCCTATACGGCAGCTAGTTCTGAGCGCGAATATTCGAATATCGTTTTTTTTTTTTGCGAATATCGGCACTTCGATAATTCGCGAATATTTCGAATATAGTGCTATAAATTCGATATTTCGAATATTCATTTTTTAAATTTTTTATTGTTATATTTTTTTCTTTCCCACTTCCCAAAAGTAGTTCTTACCTGTCCTTAGGATTCCTGGCTTCCTGGCTGCTCCAGTCAGTGCCCCTTCTGATGACTTCCGTGCTCATGGAGCGTCCCCATCACCATGGGAACGTCTCCATACTAGAATGTACTGTCGGATTTGAGAATTACATTGAAACCGCAATTCGATTAATTCAAGTTATAATAATCGAATTGCGATTTCAACTTAGCACTGCTATATTCCATATTCGTTAATTCTAGCCTAATATGGAATATAAGTTGAAATCGCTATTCGATTATTATAACTTGAATTAATCGAATTGCGATTTCAACGTAATTCTCAAATCCGACAGTACATTCTAGTATGGAGACGTTCCCATGGTGATGGGGACGCTCCATGAGTATGGTTGGCTTGGTAGAATTAGCGAATATGACGAATGTATTCGTCATATTCCTCAAAACGAAGATAACAAAGTATTCTCCATCTTCGTTTTAGCTACCTATTCGTCAACTTCGCTAATTCTAGCAATCAAATAGGAAAGTTGACTATAGAGACAGCTAAGTTTAATTCGCTATGCGATTATATTACTTTGCTTTTTTTTTTTAAATTGAATAGTTAAATACTTGATTATTATAATGATTCTATTTATAAAAAATAAAAAAAAGCAAAGTAATATAATCGCATAGCGAATTAAACACAGCTGTCTCTATAGTCAACCTTCCTATTTGATTGCTAGAATTAGCGAAGTTGACGAATAGGTAGCTAAAACGAAGATGGAGAATACTTCGTTATATTCGTTTTGAGGAATATGACGAATATATTCGTCATATTCGCTAATTCTACCAAGCCAACCATAGTAAACCAGGTCCAAGTTGAAATAGCAATTCGATTAATTCAAGTTATATTAATTGCATTGCGATTACAACTTAGCACTGCTATATTCCATATTACCTATTCGTCAACTTCGCTAATTCTAGCAATCAAATAGGAAGGTTGACTATAGAGACAGCTGTGTTTAATTCGCTATGCGATTATATTACTTTGCTTTTTTTTAATTTTTATAAATAGAATCATTATAATAATCAAGTATTTAACTATTACATTTTTTTAATACTTTCCTATTTGATTGCTAGAATTAACGAAGTTGACGAATAGGTAGCTAAAACGAAGATGGAGAATACTTTGTTATCTTCGTTTTTAAGGAATATGACGAATACATTCGTCATATTCGTCATCTTCGCTAATTCTAGATATCAAACCAATAGGAAAGTAGCCTTAAGTTAAAATCGCAATACTCGATTATTTAAATCGCATATTAATCGCGATAACTAGAATAATGACGAATATTCGATTTCGACGAATATGAAACGAATATTCTATCGATAATTCGCGAATTTCGTCGAAATCGAATATGGCACCTGCCGCTCATCACTAATGGCAGACACAGACTTCCCGGGGAGTCCCTCCACCCATGTAATTATTGCTGTGCTTTGTGTCCCTGTAAGAAAAGCGCACTACAAAGGTTTGCCGTTGTTCAATGCCACAGAGGAGCTACATTAGCAAAAATTGCTGAAAAGAGTTATACTGGCTTTGATAGAAAGGTACTACAAGAAAATTTAGACTAGAACCTTCAGAATCACAGGTGCATATCCATGAAGCAAACATGATTATAAAAAAGAAAATGGCTGCACACCATTATACATACAAACAATTGAGCTAAGAAATGGGGGTCATTCTAAATAAAAGTGGTATTATACCTACTATAAATGAGTCAATGAAAGCTCTTAGCACACATATTTGATCAAACGTGTGTCGGGCCCATCTACCAGGCGTCAAGGTGGCTTCCGCAGATGGGTCCCTAACACTAGTGTACTGCCTCTTTTTGGACTTACCTAAGCCTACAATATTCAGGGCAGTGTAGGAACCAACTACATCCATACGTACCCTGCTCAGAAGCCCCAGGTAGATGGGCGTGTTCAGTCTAAAAAAGACGCTACCCTCAATTAATACTACAAGAAATATTAGACTAGAACCTTCAGAATCACAGGTGCATATCTATGAAGCAAACATGATTATAAAAAAGAAAATAGCTGCACACCATTATATATACAAACAATAGAGCTAAGAAATGGGGACCATTCTAAATAAAAGCGGTATGATACCTACTATAAATGAGTCAATGGAAGCTCTTAGCGCACATTTTTGATCAAACGTGTGTTGGGCCTATCTACCAGGAATCAAGGTGGCTTCTGCAGATGGGTCCCTAACACTAGTATACTGCCTCTCTTTGGACTTACCTAAGCCTACAATATTCAGGGCAGTGTAGGAACCAGCTACATTCGTACTCTGCTCAGAAGCCCCAGGTAGATGGGCGTGTTTGACACACGTTTGATCAAATATGCGCGCTAAGAGCTTCCATTGACTCATTTATAGTAGGTATTGTACCACTTTTATTTAGAATGACCCCCATTTCTTAGCTCTATTGTTTGTATGTAAAATGGTGTGCAGCCATTTTCTTTTTGATAGAAAGGTGTCACACAGTGTATCACAGCTTGCTACAAATGGGGCTGCTGTGCAGCCGCAGTCCACCACTGGCTGCTGTCCACCACCTACAATGGGAACATAAGCATCAGGACAGACCATGCACTAATGGAAGTAGGTGACCTGGTCTGATGAATAACATTTTCTTTTATGTGGGAAATGGATGGCACCAGAATGCAATATTAGAAGAAAGCAAGCTGACTGGGGCAATGTGATGCTCTGGGAAATTGTCTGCTGGTTTTCATATAAAAGGAATGATTAGAGGAATTTTACAAATATTTAAGATGTAACCTGAATGGACTGCTAACATTTTGGTACTAGACACTAGTGTTGGGGGGCGAATATTCGAACAGCGAATATTAATCGCGAATGTCGGCACTTTGAGAATTCGCAAATATTTAGAATATATTGATATATATTCGTTTTTTCGAATATTCTAGATTTTTTTTTTTATTTGAACCCATGATCCCTCCCTGCTTCTTCCTTGTGGGTCAATGAGAAGGCTGCAATGTCTTTGTCTGAGCTTAGCAACATCCCTAGCAACCAATAGGAAAGTTGCCTACCCCTTACTATATAAGAACCTCCCCAGCAGCCATTTTCTGCAGTTTTTTAAAGTTCTGAGAGAGACAGCAGTGTCATTGATGTGCTCTGTGCTTTCCACTCATTACATTAGATAGTTAGTTAGATAGCTTATATATATAATACAGATAGTTAGTGGGAGATAGTCAGTGTAGGTTAGATCATGATATAGTGTAGCGCAGGTTCCAGTGCAGTGTGTTAGGCAGTGTGATAGGTTCTGCTGTCCATACATACATGCTACAGACATAGTGCTGTGATGTCACAACAATACTTAGTGCACCAATCAGTAATATGTAGTCAGACCTGCAAAAATGTGAAGTTTCACGTATTGCACCAAAATATTCGCATCATTAGTGCTGATTAGCGCAATCGCAAATATATTGGAGCACTATATCTGCATATAAAGCCTTTTTAATGTTCTGCCGTACCAGCCATTTTCTCCAATCTAAGGAGACTTCTAGCAGCTTGGAAAATGTAGCAAAAGTGACCCACGCCTGTATTGTGCGCGCTTTACACAAATATTACATTGTCGATTTTGGCAATCAAGAAAATAATAGCAAATTCTTGAATTCGCAAATATATGACGAATATTCTACAAAATATTTGTGGAATATCACAAATTCAAATATTTCCCCTGCCGCTCATCACTACTAGATACTACGGGACACCTTTCGAGGTCTTATTGAGTCTATGTCTTCATGGGTCAGAATTGCTTTGGTGGCCAATGAGGACTACATACACAATATTAGGCTGGTGGGTTAATGTTATGGCTGATCTGTGTATATGTAAGCTAATTCAGCAGATACAACTTAGCTATTATTTTTAAATAATTAGCAGATTTCATGCAATCGTACATCAATCTTGAGAAATCAACATATATCATTTTATCGCCCAAAGTTGACAGGCTGATCTATAGAGACAAGATGTGTAAAACATTTTGGGGGCGAATTATCAAAACTGGTGCAAAGAAGCTCTGAAAAATAAAAGGTGGACTCTAATTGTATGCTAGGGGCAACAAAGCCAGTTTTATATTATCTAATAAATAGGAACATAAAATACATGATTGTACAACAACAATTTTTGCCATTTCCCAGAAAAACACCATAGAAGCAAAGCCTCTATAATACATTGCCCTTTCTCCTTCCATGCTTCTCGGTACCCTATTAATTCAAGCTTGTACAATAAATTAAGTCTCCATTGAAACCCCTTAGGCCTTTTAGACATTAGAGACTGAGCTGTTTTTAACCACATTAGCAGCTTGATGTCTATTATTATTCATTGGTTCTATCCAGGGTAATGTGTTTGGCCCTACATTAATTGTCCCTCTTCCCCTCTATCTCCTTTTATAACAAACAAAAATTAATGGTAAAAAGAAAAGTCTATTCTGAGTGGAAGTCACCATTGTATGGACTGACACCAAAAAACCCCAAGGGACATTTCCCGCTGTCCTTTGGATTCATGCGTTATTAGCACTACAAGGAGAACAAGTAAAGGCTCCTGTCTGTATCAACATAGATACCAGTCTCAAGTTGATTAGCTTCAATCACCAGAGTAATAAGGAGGCATAAATCTAACAAATACATACTTGTCAAAGGAATACAGTTCATAATGTGATTTATAATTAACATCTATTTTAAGTAAGTATTTAAGTAAGAATATTTTTTATAGCTTAGCAATGATTACAAATCTGTGCTGCACTGAAAATTATGCAAAAAGTGAATTTTAAAGACTAAACTGGTTATGCTTTACTCCACTGCTATGAAAAAAACTAATTTATCACATAACAATTAAATTCATAAAGAGTAACTAGGTTGTTGACACATAAAGGGTTTGTATTGATATCTATTTTCATATTAATAAGACTGGCAATATGTATTTGCATTTTTCATAAGATTATATTTAAAAGAATAATAGTATAAGAAAACTGGGCATACATAATTCATTTATTTAGCTGAGTGTGAATTTAGAACTCTGCCAGTATTGATAGCCTGGCAGAGTTTAAGGCATCCAACATGTATTCTATGTTGAAGGGTCAGTTAGGATAGGGACTTTCAATGCCATGAATGTTAGCAACATAACATGGTGAATGATGATTGTGGGTAGTTCTGAGTGCAGGATATATTTTATGGATTATTGACAAATCTACATATATTTTCTCTGAAATTTTTTAAGATTTCTATATTTTTTCGGTTGGTTTGCTAAGTTGTTTATTATCATTTGTGTCTTTTATCTTTTACATATTCATATATTATACAAACTATGAAACTATAAATAAAAATCGGCTTCCAAAGATTTTTTTGCTATTTTTATCAGAGGTCAATTTATTTTTATTTTTATGCTTACATTATAAAAAAAGAGAAATAAATCAAAATGGAGAGAACATTACCACCATGAAGATAATAATATCTGCTCCACCATTTGGTCAAATGTCAAGAAGTCCTTATGGCTCCAAATTGTAGGTAATAAAGAAGAAAAAGAATTTGACCTATTGGGAATGAGGGGTTTAGAGCTGCAAATGTCATGTAGGCTATACATGTTAGTAATGCTTTTTACACTGCAGTGTATGTGACACAATTTTTTTTTATATATATATATATTGATAATTAGAGATGAGTGATGAAGTGGAATTCGTTACGAATTTCCGGAAAAATGCGATTCGCACCAAATGCGAATTTCCTCGAGCTTCGTAGTAACGAATCGCATTTTTCCTAAAATTGCTGCTGTACGTGTGAGGACATGGAGAAAGGAAGTCTGGGAAGACGGGATCAACCATACTGACATGCATGCAGCCAATCAGCAGCCAGTCAGTCCTGTGATATCACAGCCCTTTAAATACAGAAGCCATCTTAGATTCTGCCATTCACCAGTGCAGGGAGAGACGTGTCTGCAGGCGCTAGGGACAGTTATAGAAAAAACGTAATTGTGCAAAAAAAAAAGATTTACAAGTGCAGGGAAAGATTATTCAAGGTGTAGGGAAAGGATAGGGAGGAATCATTCCACAGCATTTCTGTTGAACAGGGTTCAGTCGGGGAGATGACAGCCTGGGTAATAGGAACAATTCTATTACACCTTGCAGCACTGACTGGGGATCCAAATTGCCATTATACAGCTCTGTAGTTACAGCAAACCGTTCTTATTAGGGTGCAAGTGCTGTTTGATACAGGCATTAATAGGGTTATTACAAGGAAATATTTATACGTTTTATTTGTCCTAGTGCGGTGCAGTTATATGTTCTAAAGCATTTTTGTGGCTTTTATTAGTGGGAGAAAAGGGCTTATTAGCCATTGTGTAGTGAAGTGCGAAAATAACTGTCATTTCTGTTGTGTATTAGTGGCAAAAGTGAAATATAT
Organism: Bufo bufo; assembly: GCF_905171765.1. NCBI lineage: Eukaryota > Metazoa > Chordata > Amphibia > Anura > Bufonidae > Bufo > Bufo bufo. The sequence continues at coordinate 251,514,446 of NC_053394.1, forward strand.
TTGCAGCTCAGTGGTGCACTTATCTGTTTTAAAGCCCTTTCTTGCGTGTATTAGTGAAAAAAAGATAAAAATCTTTGCCGCCTAGCAGTGCAGTTATCTGATTTAAACCCCATTTTTGCGTGTATTAGTCGAAAAAGAAACTATATTTGCCGCCTAGCGGTGCAGTTATCTGTTTTAAAGCCCTTTTTTGCTTGTATTAGTGGAAAAAGGAAAAATATCTTTGCTGCTCAGCTGTGCAGTGAGATATTTTATAGCCCTGTTTGCCGTGTATTAGTGGCGAAATACAAATATATTTGCCGTTCATGGTTGTAGTTATCTGTTGAAAAGCCTTTTATGTAAAAATATTTAAAAATTAGGGCCTATTTGCCGTTCAGCGATGCAGTGAGATATTTTACAGCCCAGTTTGTCGTGTATTACTGGCAAAATACAACTATATTTGCCTTTCATTGTTGCAATTACTGTATCTGTCGAAAAGCCTTTTGTGTAAAAATTGAAAAAAACTTGGGCATAATTGCCGTTCAGCGGTACAGTGAGTAGATATGGCCTTGCGGTTCGCCCGGTGGTCGTTTCGCAGCGAACTTTGATCGTTATATATGGCGATGTTCGCATTGCAGCATATTCTTTTGCATTGCGCCTAACTTTGACCCATGACACATCCATCAGGTGGGACAGGACAGCAAATTAAGACGTTTCAGCACATGGACATACCCCCACCCTATAACAGAACCTGATCTGTCAGCAATTTTTCATTCTGTGTTTTGCCATTGTAGGGAAAGGTTGCTTTGTGCAGGGACAGACTGTTAGGGACACCAAACGCTAACTAATAGGGCCACAAAAGTCCTTTTAAGGACTGGTATAGGTGTGCTATCGATAGGTGTGATATACTGAGGGGTGTGATATACTTATAATATACTTTCTAACATAGAAAGTATATTATAGTGCATTTGTATTGAGCAGCAGTTGCGTGTGGTTCTAGTGCGATACTGCAGGTATATAGAGGGACAAACGTTATTGGAATAACTAATAGCAACTGGTGTGATATACCTGTCGCCCCCAAAAAATCTGAGGGGTGTGATATAGTGTTGAGCACGAATAAAAATAAAACAAAAAACAAAATTTTTTCGTGAATATCGGCACTTTGAGAATTTGTGTATATTTAGAATATAGTGCTATATATTCGTTATATCGAATATTCATCATTTTTTCCATCTGAAAACCTGATTCCTCCCTGCTTCTTGCTTGTGGGCCAATGAGTCATTGGCCCACAAGCAACTTTGGCATGGAGGAATCATGACTTCACATGGAATAAAATTCTGAATATTCTAAAAAAAACTAATATATAGCACTATATTCAATGATTCCTCCCTGCTTAAATTGCTTTTGGGACAATGACTCATTGGCCCACAAGCAAGAAGCAGGGAGGAATCATGTGTTCAGATGGAAAAAATGATGAATACTCTAAAAATGAATATATAGCACTATATTCTATAGTGCTATATATTCGTTTTTGACCCATGCCTGTACTGATTGCGTAATTTTAGCATATTACGCGATCATTACCTTGCATATTTTCGCGTTAAAAAAAAGAATGTAGAATATAACGAATATATGAATTTGCGAATATTTGACAAATATTCGAAAAAATATTCGCGAAATATCATGAATTTGAATATGACCCCTGACACTCATCACTAATGTAATATACCTATTATATACTTTATAACATAGAAAGTATATTATAGTGCATTTGTATTGTGCAGCAGTTGTGTGCGGTTCTGCTGCGATACCGCAGCTATATAGAGGGACAAGCGTTATTGGAAGAACTATTTGCAACGGGTGTGATAAACCTGTTGCCCCCCAAAAAAACTGATTGAGGAGTGCAATATACCTTCTTCCACAAAATACTGATAAAGGGGTGCAATATAACTGCTTCCACTAAATATTGATTCAGGTGTTCTAAATACATGTATCCTTAAAATACTGATTGAGGGTGCAATATACCTACTTCCACAAAATACTGATTGAGAGGGGCGATATACCTGCTTCCACAAAATACAGATTGAGGGGTGCCATATATAACTGCTTCCACAAAATACTGATTAAGGGGTTTGATATACCTGCTTCCACACAATACAGATTGAGGGGTGCGATATACCTGCTTTCACAAATTACTGATTGAGGGGTATGATATGCCTGCTTCCACCAAATATTGATTGAGGCCTGCAATACACCGGCTTCCACAAAATACTGATTTAGGGGTGCAATCTACCTGCTCCTACCAAATATTGATTGAGGCCTGCAATACACTGTCTTCCACAAAATTCTGATTGACGGGAGCGATATATCTGCTTCCACCAAATATTTATTCAGTGGTTCTATATATCTGTTTACACAAAATACTAATTGAGGGGTGCAATATACCTACTCCCACAAAATACGGATTGAGGGGGGCAATATACCTGCTTCTACAAAATACTGATTAAGGGGTTTGATATACATGCTTCCACAAAATACAGAATAAGCCATATTAATCTGCTTACACAAAATAATTATTAAGGGATTTGATATATCTGCTTCTACAAAATACTGATTGAGGGGTGCGATATTCCTGCTTCCACAAAATTCTTATTCAGTTGTTCTATATACCTGTTTCCACAAGATACTGATTGAGGGGTGCGATATACCTGCTTCCACCAAATATTGATTGAGAGAGAGATAGAGGACAGCTCACCTCTGGTTTATGATGGCAAGGTGCACCAGACAGATGTTGTACCCAATCAACAAAAAACAATAGTAATAAAAATAGAATGGGCACTCATATACCTAGTACACTAGGTAGGCAATGCGACTCAAACAATATGGTAATGCTAAATTGATTTATTGATAGCGATAAATAAATGCAGGTATATTTCAATATACAGTTGATGATGAAAACCTAATAACTCAACCCTCTGAATAAATTGATAAAACTCACATAAAATTGATAAATAAAATAGGCATAGATCTATCCACTGTTATAGCTAATGGAAAGCCAGAGGTCCAGTCCAGCGTTAATAGGAGGGACACAATAATCCGTTATCTACAGCAGTGGCTAGCAGCAAATGTAGCTCCAGGGAAATCTGTGAGTGAATGAATGTTCAAATAAATCAGTAGATAAAATGTGAAAAATCGACAATAAAATAGCGTGATATAACACAGTGACTAAAGTGTCCAATAAATAGATGTGACAAAATATATTGAATCAACAATATAGTGCAAATAAATAGTAAAATCGTGAATATATAAATAAATAAATATCTCTGGAGAATAAATACAATTGCTGACTCCCACTGATAGTACTGTTCCAAAAAAGTGTCTCTATTTAATGGAAAACGTGTGGTCTGGATCGCTGCTTAATCCACACAATTGTCCGCAGGTAGACTCAGTCTGGCAGGGAGATATATCTAGCCTCCACACCTTCTTGGAGGATATCAATAGAAATGAATGCAATCTTAAATTCTCCTCCAATATTAATCAGGAATATACAGAATTCCTGGACATTCGGATTACTACTCAGGTGAATCATTTTGTTTGTACCACTTTCCAGAAAGAAGTAGCCAAGAACAGCTTCATCCTCTTTTCTAGCTGTCATCTGCCTGTATGGCTATTGAATATACCTACGGGACAGTTCCGTAGAATAAAGAGGAACTGTACGAACCAGACAGAATTTGAGGATGAAGCTGTGATTATGAAGAATAAATTTTTGGAGAAAGAATATCCAGAGATAGTTGTTGAAAAAGCACTATGTAAGGTTAGAAAAATGGATAGAAAAATGTTTTTTGAAAGTAAACAAAAGAAGGATGATAAACCCATCGATGATAATAAATTCCGTATAATACTGCCTTATAATGCACAACATAAAAAAATAGAGCAAAGCATTAAAAAGAATTGGCATCTTATCCAGAAGGATAAAATTATAGGCCCTCTAATCCCACCATTACCGGTGATAGTGTATAAAAAGGCCCCCAATTTGGGCCTGAAAATAGCACCATCTATTAAAAACCAGACAAGAGAAACCGGTTCTGTTAACAAATAGTTAAGAATGAGTGGGTTCCACAGATGTGGAGGCTGTATAAACTGTAGGAATACGTCATTCCCAAAAAAAACTATGCGAGTGACCTCAACACAAAATAATTTTTCAGTTGAGATAAAAGACCTTCTCACTTGCAATAGCTCAAACGTAATCTACATTATTGAATGCCCATGTGCTAAACAATACATTGGCAGGACCAAAAGACCCCTAAAAGTTAGGATAGCGGAACATATCAACAATATTAAGAAAGGGTACGATAAACATGTACTATCAAAACATTTTAAACTGATACATAATCAGGATCCTAAGTCTCTAACCTTTGCAGCATTCGAACAAATAGAACGCCATTGGAGGGGGGGCAATCATATTGCCCGAATGTCTAGGGCGGAGTCTAGGAAGATATTCGAATTCGGCAGTTTGGCTCCGGCTGGACTCAACGCCGAGTTGGAAATATTTGGGTTTCTGTGATGGGTCGGGTGTCTTCGGCTCATGGGGGGTACTAGTCGGGCTGTTTAGCAGCACTATGACCCTCCCTGCGCTGGAGATCTCCGACCCCAGTCCATCCATCTGTACCCCATATACTCTGCCCGAACCATTGCAGAGGATGAGCCCCATAAGATATAGTCTGCTGTATATCAACTAAAAAGAATATTTATTTATGCATTGGTTGAATATAATACCGAAATAACCTTATATATATATATATATATATTTTTTTTTTTTTTATTTATATTTTTAGATTTTTATATAATATTTTTTAGACCCAATATAGAAGCTCTCAACTATTTAATATGTTTTTAATATAATAAAGATGTATAAATATTTTATTTTAGTAAGAAAAATGTGTTTATATTATGTTGTTATTAATTTATGATATAAGATGGTATTATCCATATAAGATCTAACCGCAATCAGATATATGTAAAATTTGATATGTGGAAGGTTGCTGGTGGACATAGGAATACAGAATATAGAAAAACGCATGGGTGTATAAAAACCGCATATATACCGCAAGATTACCGCAATATAAATCAAATGCATCTGTGAAACCCAGATCCATTTGGGTCCATTTCAGGTCTATTAAAGAGCCCTATGGAGGATAAAAAGCCGGCTAGCTAGTCAGTTCCAAATTAGCCACTGAGGAAGAAGGCAGGAAGCCTTTGAAACGCGTCTGGTAAGGAGCAATTGGATCTGACAACACACCGGTAACAATTTCATACTACATTGGATTGAGAAAGCGCTTTCCTAAGGATGTCAGAATTGCGGTTCTAAAGAGAATCGAACCGCGGACCTCTTTGGACTCAATAAAGAGACTGATAGATCAAATGTTCCAGTATTAGCACTGACCTAAACAGGTGGAACATTGATTCTAACCAAAGAAACCGGACGTGGATCATCAGCGTGACGCAGCCAGCATTTTTGTTCACAGCCGGGGAGAGACAGCATCGCCAGCGTACAGCGCAGCTGTGTTACAGAGAGGCAAGTCTGCCTGAACTTACACCACGTGGGACGCCACGGTGCGAACGTATGTGAGTAAGAGCTACTAGCTCCGATATATGTGAACTGACATAATACAGCTGGATATATGCGCACTGCTGCCCATTCACTCTGATACATTGTTTGCCACATTGGCATTACTGCTTCACCGAATCGCAACAGTATTGGACATACTTATACTATTGTTGCGGCTGTTCAATGATACAGCCTATTTGTTCAAACTGAGTCTACCTGCGGACAATTGTGTGGATTAAGCAGCGATCCAGACCACACGTTTTCCATTAAATAGAGACACTTTTTTGGAACAGTACTATCAGTGGGAGTCAGCAATTGTATTTATTCTCCAGAGATATTTATTTATTTATATATTCACGATTTTACTATTTATTTGCACTATATTGTTGATTCAATATATTTTGTCACATCTATTTATTGGACACTTTAGTCACTGTGTTATATCACGCTATTTTATTGTCGATTTTTCACATTTTATCTACTGATTTATTTGAACATTCATTCACTCACAGATTTCCCTGGAGCTACATTTGCTGCTAGCCACTGCTGTAGATAACGGATTATTGTGTCCCTCCTATTAACGCTGGACTGGACCTCTGGCTTTCCATTAGCTATAACAGTGGATAGATCTATGCCTATTTTATTTATCAATTTTATGTGAGTTTTATCAATTTATTCAGAGGGTTGAGTTATTAGGTTTTCATCAACTGTATATTGAAATATACCTGCATTTATTTATCGCTATCAATAAATCAATTTAGCATTACCATATTGTTTGAGTCGCATTGCCTACCTAGTGTACTAGGTATATGAGTGCCCATTCTATTTTTATAAATATTGATTGAGGCCTGCGATACACCGGCTTCCACAAAATACTGATTTAGGGGTGCGATCTACCTGCTACTACCAAATATTGATTGAGGCCTGCAATACACTGTCCTCCACAAAATTCTGATTGATGGGAGCGATATATCTGCTTCCACCAAATATTTATTCAGGGGTTCTATATAACTGTTTACACAAAATACTGATTGATGGGTGCGATATACAGGTGCAACTCGAAAAATTAGAATATAGTGCTAAAGTCCATTTATTTTAGTAATGCAAATTAAAAGGAATTGCATTAATGCAGCTTAAAATTTGAATTTTGTGACAAGTTTCAATATTCTAGGCTCAAATTGTCACACTCTAGTCAGCTAATTAATCCATACCCCCTCAGCAAAGGGTACCTCAAAACTGAGACTTTGGGGTTTCATAAGCTGTAAGCCATAATCATCCAAATTATAACAAATAAAGGCTTGAAATATCTCGCTTTGCATAAAACGAGTCTATCTCATATATTAGTTTCACCTTTTAAGTTGCATTACTGAAATAAATGAACTTTGCACGATATTCAAATTTTTCGAGTTTCACCTGTACCTGCTTCTACAAAATGCTGATTGAGGGGTGCAATATACCTAAATCCACAAGTTAATGATTGAGGGGTGCAATATACCTGCTTCCACCAAATATTGAGGGGCGCAATATACCTGCTTCTACAAAATACTGATTAAGGGGTTCTACATACCTGCTTCCACAAAATACAGATTGAGGGGTACGATATACCTGCTTCAAGAAAATATTGAATAATGGGTTTGATATACCTGCTTCCACAAAATACAGATTGAGGGGTGCGATATATATACTTCCACCTAATATTAACTCAGTTGTTCTATCTACCTGTTTCCACAAAATACTGATTAAGTGGTGCGATATACCTACTCCCACAAAATACTGATTAAGGTGGGCAATATACCTGCTTCTACAAAATACTGATTAAGGGGTTTGATATACATGCTTTCACAAAATACAGAATGAGTGGTGCCATAAAAATCTGCTTCCACAAAATACTGACCAAGGGATTTGACATACCTGCTTCCACAAAATACTGATTGAGGGGTGCGATATTCCTGCTTCCACCAAATTTTGATTCAGTTGTTCTATGTACCTGTTTCCACAAAATACTGATTGAGGGGTGCGATATACCTACTCCCACAAAATACTGATTAAGGTAGGGAATATACCTGCTTCTACAAAATGCTGATTAAGGTGCTTGATATACATGCTTCCACAAAATACAGAATGAGGGGTGCCATATCAATCTGCTTACATAAAAAACTTATTAAGGGATTTGATATACCTGCTTCCACAAAATACTGATTGAGGGGTGCGATATTCCTGCTTCCACCAAATTTTGATTCAGTTGTTCTATATACCTTTTTCCACAAAATACTGATTGTAGGGTGCGATATACCTGCTTCCACCAAATATTGATTGAGATAAACCGGCTTTCACAACATACTGATTGAGGGGTGCGATATACCTGCTTCAACAAAATATTGAATGAGAAACACTGGCTTCCACAAAATACTGATTGAGGGGTGCAATATACCTGCTTCCACAAAATACTGATTGAGGGGTGCGATATACCTGCTTCCACAAAATATTGACTGAGGGGTTTGCTATACCTGCTTCCTCACAATACAAATTGAGGGGTGCGATATAACTGCTTCCACAAAATACAGATTAAGGGATTTTATATGCCTGCTCCCACAAAATACTGATTGAGGGTTGCGATATACCTGCTTCAACCAAATAATGATTTAGGGATTCTATATAACTGTTCCACAAAATACTGATTGAGGGGTGCGATATTCCTGCTTCCACCAAATTTGGATTCAGTTGTTCTATATACCTGTTTCCACAAAATACTGATTGTGGGTGCGATATGCCTGCTTCCATCAAATATTGATTGAGATAAACTGGCTTTCACAACATACTGATTGAGGGGTGCAATATACCTGCTTCAACAAAATATTAAATGAGAAACACTGGCTTACACAAAATACTGATTGAGGGGTGCAATATACCTGCTTCCACAAAATACTGATTGAGGGGTGCGATATACCTGCTTCCACAAAATATTGATTGAGGGGTTTGATATACCTGCTTCCACAAAATACAGACTGAGGGGTGCGATATACCTGCTTCCACAAAATACTGATTAAGGGGTTTGATATACCTGCTTCCACAAAATACTGATTGAGGGTTGCGATATACCTGCTTCAACCAAATAATGATTTAGGGATTCTATATAACCACTTCCACAAAATACTGATTGAGGGGTGCAATACACCTGCTTCTACAAAATACTGATTAAGGGGTTATATATATTTGATTTCACAAAATACTGACTGAGGGGTGCGATATACCTGCTTCTACCAAATATTGATTGAGGCCTACGATACACCGGATTCCACAAAAAATACTGATTTAGGGGTGCGATATACCTGCTTCTACCAAATATTGATTGAGGCCTAAGATACACTGGCTTACAGAAAATATTGATTTAGGGGTGCGATATACCTGCTTCCACCAAATATTGATTGAGGCCTTCGATACACTGGCTTCCACAAAAATATTGATTGAAGGGTGCAATATACCTGCTTCCACGAAATATTGATTCAGGTTTTATATATACCTGTCTCCACAAAATACTGATTGAGGGGTGCGATATACCTGCTTCTACAAAATACTGATTAAGGGGTTCTATATACCTGCTGCCACAAAATACAGATTTAGGGGTACAATATACCTTCTTTCACAAAATACTGATTGAGGGTGGTGATATACCTGCTTCCACCAAATATTAATTCAGGGGTTCTATATACCTGTTTTAAAAAAATATATATTTTAAGGGCTTTGATATACCTGCTTCCACAAAATACAGATTTAGGGGTGCGATATATCTGCTTCCACAAAATACTGATTAAGGGATTTGATATACCTGCTTCCACAAAATACTGATTAAGGGATTTGATATACCAGCTTCCAAAAAACACAGCTTGAGGGGTGTGATATATCTGCTTTCACAAAATACTGATTAAGGGATTTGATATACCTGCTTTCACAAAATAGAGACTGAGGGGTGCAATATACCTGCTTCCACAAAATACTCGTTAAGGGGTTTGATATACCTATTTCCACAAAATATAGATGGAGGGGTGCGATATACCTGCTTATCCCAAATATTGATTCAGGTGTTCTATATACATGTTTCTACAAAATACTGATTGAGGGGTGTGAAATACCTGCTTCTACAAAATACTGATTAAGGGGTTCTATATACCTGCTTCCACAAAATACTGATTGAGGCCTGCAATATACCTTCTTCCACAAATACTGCTCTTCTCTATAGACTTTGTGACATGGTCATTTTGAAAATGACAGGCAGAGGAAGTGGCACGCCATTCCGTAGGGGTGGTAGGGGTCGAGCAGGTGCACCAGGCTGTAGCCTAAGTAGGAAGTTGGAGAAGGTGCGTGCGATTACGTCAAAGGATGCACCAGAGTTGAATGAGTGGCTCACTCAGCCTTCCGCTTATGCACCCTCCTCATCCTCTCTATCTGCACCCTCCTCACTATCTGCTGTGTGCACTCCTAAAGACACCACTACCATAGCCCCTCCAGTCGAGTCAGAGGAATTTTCCTATCCATTCCCAGACCTTACAGACATTCTTGGCATCGGCTGAGGAAGAGGAGGTAGCAACGGCCACCACCTAGCGGTCTAACGACAGTAGCCAGATCAGCCCAAGGAGGGTGGTCCACGCTGTTGCTGCCTACTCAGAGATCTCTAATGTCAGTGGTGTTGAAGGCGACGATGATGACGTGTCGATGGACATCATGTGGGTACCCACAAGAGAGGAAGAGGAAGGGAGTTCAGAGGGAGAGACGGAGCAGCAGATAGGGAGGAGAAGGAGGAGAAGCAGGCAGAACTCGCATTGTACAGGAGGCAAAAAGCAGACTGCAAATGTATCTGGAGTGAGCCATCCACCATGCACGGTCACATCTTGCGCTCCCAGGATGCCGGCACATGGCTCCGCAGTGTGGGCTTTTTTTTAACATGTCAGCTGCTGATAATAGTGTTGCCATCTGCAGCCTGTGCTGTCAACGCATAAGTTGCGGTAAGCCAAACACTCACCTAGGGTCGACCGCCTTAAGAAGGCACCTGGCCTCCCATTACCAAGCCAAGTGGGAGCAACATCGTCAGAACCCCCCCTTCAAAGCCACACTACCAGCACTCCACATCCTGCCTCTTCTCCTTCTTCTCTCTCCTCCCATTTGTCCTCCACTCCACCTTGCACCATGTTCGAGCATAAAAAGTTGATGATGCCGGATAAACCTCTTGCCAAATGGCTGACTGCTGGCTTGTCGGAACTGCTAAGCCAACTACTGCCATATAAACTGGTGGACTCGGAAGCCTTTAGAAAATTTGTGGCCATTGGCACACCGCAATGGAAGGTCCCCCGGAGAGAACTATTTCCCACAGAAGGGCATCCCAGAGCTATATGGCCACGTTTAGCGGCAATTGAATATATCTCTGACACACAGTGTCAGTGCCAAGATGCATCTGACCACAGACACTTGGTCTAGCAAACACGGGCAGGGAGGTAAAATAACTTTTACTGCCCACTGGGTAAATTGGTGTGCGACAATGGTGCCAATCTGCTGAGCGCTCTGAAACAGGGCAAAATAACACACGTGCATGGCACACGTCCTGAACTTAGTCATGCAGCGATTCGTTGCCAAATACCCTGGGGTCCAGGATGTCTTGCGGCAGGCCAGGAAAATCACTGGCCATTTTAGAAGATTTTACAAGGCCATGGATTGCCTTGCTGACGTTTAGCTGAGACACCACCTGCCCGTCAGATGTATGATTTGTGATAGCGCGACGCACTGGAACTCCACCTTGTATATGCTTGATAGGCTGCTCCAGCAGCAACATGCTGTTAAGGACTAGTGTTGATCACGAATATTCGAATTGCGAATTTTAATCGCGAATATCGGCACTTCGAGAATTTGCGAATATTTAGAATATTGCTAAATATATTCGTAATTGCGAATATTCTATTTTTTTTTTTTAAATACCAGTTTCATTCGCATATTTTATGCGAATTTTATGCGAATTTTCGCAATCAAGAAAATAATGCCTGGAGATCATGAATTCGTGAATTCTCGAATATATGGCGAATATTCGCCCAAATATTCGCAAAATATTGCGAATTCGAATATTGCCCCTGCCGCTCATCACTATTAAGGACTACCCGTATGAACTCTGCAGCAGGACAGGTTCTGGTGAGCTTGGTTTCTTTTCAACGTGCCAGTGGCTGCTCATGCGTGACGCATACAGACTTCTGCGGCCATTTGATGAGATCTCTAAACTGGTCAGTCGCAGCCAGGGCACCATCAGTGACATCATACCTTACGCCTTCTTTCTGGAGTGTGCATTGCGTTGTGTCATTGATCAAGCCGTCGAGGAGCAGGAGCTGGAAGATGAGGAAGTCGCAATACTGAGTGAATTCCCAGGGGGGCTACTCCATCTGAGACAAGTCAGCAGGAGTCTAAAGAAGAGAATGGTGGTTGGGGGGAGGAGGAGGAGGAGCAAGAATAGCAAGAAAAGCAGGCGTTGAGGGGGGCTTTCAAACTTTTCGGGGATCCCTGGTGTTGACCGTGGCTGTAGGGAGTCTTCTGGGCGATGAGCAGGAGCACAAGTGTTGAACAACTACCTAGCTCTTATTCACAGCGTCCAAGCAATGGATGCTGTAGGGTGTAATTGGACAGTCCAATACTACTCATAAAGATGGCATATAACAATAACTGTAAATCACTAGTCCCACCCTAATCCAGATACCCATGTTGCTGCTGAAAAATGGTGACACGGTTCCCCCACTGCTTCGACCTCAACACGTGTTTCGCCACGTAGGCTTCGTCAGGAGGTACCGGTGGGTGGGACTAGTGATTTACAGTTATTGTTATATGCCATCTTTATGAGTAGTATTGCACTGTCCAATTACACCCTACAGCATCCATTGCTTGGACGCTGTGAATAAGAGCTAGGTAGTTGTTCAACACTAGGGGACAGCAATTGCACCCGCAACTACTCCAATATTCACAGCTTCTGTTAATTGTCTGTTACCTGCTGTATATGGTCACATTATCCCCCATTGTGATTCTCCATATTGCAGAGCCCTTTTGTGGCCCAGTCTCCATGTTCTGTCCCTTTTGAGTCTCACCTGTAATGTTCATGTGATTTATAATTAATAAAATGATATTTTTTTACCTTGTTAAATCCTTGCTCTTTTTTTGTACAAGTTGCAGTAAGTTGGGGAGTGAGGTTCGGTTTTTGGGTTATTGTAGGCTCTAGGAGGGTATTTTGGTATCATTCTTTATACATGGATGTGTTTTTGGGCAAAATTGTGAGTGAGCCCACTCCCTTGGATGAGAAGCAACCCTACACATGAATACTCTCAGGATGCTTTACTGTTGGCATGACACAGGACTGATGGTAGCGCTCACCTTTTTTTCTCCGGACAAGCCTTTTTCCAGATGCCCCAAACAATCGGAAAGAGTCTTCATCGGAGAATATGACTTTGCCCCAGTCCTCAGCAGTCCATTCACCATACTTTCTGCAGAAGATCAATCTGTCCCTGATGTTTTTTTTGGAGAGAAGTGGCTTCTTTGCTGCCCTTCTTGACACCAGGCCATCTTCCAAAAGTCTTCGCCTCACTGTGCGTGCAGATGCGCTCACACCTGCCTGCTGCCATTCCTGAGCAAGCTCTGCACTGGTGGCACTCCGATCACACAGCTGAATCCTCTTTAGGAGACGATCCTGGCGCTTGCTGGACTTTCTTGGACGCCCTGAAGCCTTCTTTTTTTTTTTTTTATAAATATTTTATTGTTATAATATGAAAATTTAAATCCATATTACATATTAATATTATTAATTCCATACATTCGCCAATTCTAATCTGTGTCCATAGTTGACAATAATTTCATGCGAATATCCATAGTAATTTCAATATTTGATAATCAAAAGGAGGTCTCCTACTGGGGAGGGTAACAGGACTCACCCAAGATCCAAAGTCTGACAAAGCAGATGGACAAAGCAACCCATTCAGCCCAGGTTCTCCATAAACTGCAGGGACAAGAGGCCTGAAATCCCGACAGCCGCCCAGCAGCGAGCGCCACCCGCGCACGCCCTCCCCCAGACACGGGTAAGTACGAACAGAAGGATTGGCACTCATGTGGCCGATCGCTTGATGCTCACATACTGCCTAAAGACAAGCTTGCATCGATCCTTAATCGCAAGCATTTGATAAGCAAAAAAAAACGGAGAGGGGGGTCCAGCAGTCCTTTACCGCAGTGGTAGAAACCCACTCGTATATTTTACTGCCTCATCCCCATATGATTAAGTCAACTATCCGTAACATGGTTCGCCGTACTTCACGTTTATTCACATTGATATTTCATGCGGCAGAGAACTCGAAACGAGTGTCACTCGGCAGTTAAAGAGGATGTAAGCAAAAAACAGAGCCAGAGACCTGCTCTGTCTCTTTAAAGGAGCACATAGTAGCGCGCCCACCGCGTGTGTCACCTCCCTGCCCGCAATCGAACCTCATGTCTGACGGGAAGAGCCGTACCCCGAGCTGCGCCCGATACCCGGGCACCCCCGGGTTCCGAGCCACGGTCCCCTACCCATGTACCGCTCGATATTATAGATGGTTAAAAATTTCCACCATTATTTAGTACCGGGAAGTCTCCCCTCCACCAGTCCTAGAGACCCTCCTGTGCTCTAATATACCTTCACATTCTTCATCAATATGATACATACAGAAAAGCCGGACAACTAGAATTTTTCCCAACTCGGGATCGCCACAACGGGGGCAGTCAGAGGAAGCCCTAAGTCCTCTTCTATATAGCCATGTGGGTGTAACATAGATTTTGTGCAAAATATTAAATTGTACAACAGTGTGGTTAAAATTGTGTGAAACCAGTTTTAAACTTTCCCCTATATTCTCCCAGTTAGGAGGGCCTACCTCTGACAGGAGAGAAGACCAGGCCCTCTGTCCTGGAGAGAAAACATCCAAAAAAAAATTATGCATTAAGTGTCTGTAACAGTGAGATAATTTAATTCTCGTGGCAATTTTCTTACAAATCAAATCCTCTAAAAATACAGAAGTATCTATAATAAAAAGGTGACTATTCAAAGTGTTAGAAAGTGCTGACCTCAATTGGAAATATGCGTACCAAGCCACCTCACCTAAGTTTGCCCTCAATTCCATTAGGGGCAAAATTTGTCCACCACTAACTACTTGATGTAAGTACTGCACGTTTTTGGTCCTCCAATACTGGCGGCAGCTTAAATCGTTTAAATTAAAAAGTTTTGGGTTATGCCATAATGGGGTGCAAATAAGCGATGCCTTGACTCCGCACCAGCTCCTTATGGCCGACCAAGTCTTTATAGCCATTCTGCAAAACAATGTGTACCCGCTAAGTGTATTTGATAGATAATCAGATTCCAGTACGGTGAAAAAATCAGAAAAACCTGCATCTTTGACCACTTTACTGCAGAAAGGGCTATTTTCCCAATCATTAAAAAGGCAGAGTTGGGAGGCCACAAAGTAGCCCCTAAAATAGGGGAGGTTGAGACCTCCCCGATTGTAGGGCATAGAAAAATAGAGTGCCTTCAGTCTCACGCGCTTCCTCCCCCATAATAAATCATTGAGGATCCGATCTATCAGTCTAAAGTGCTTGTCTGTAATCCATATAGGCGAGTTGCGCAAGACATAAAGAACCTGGGGAAGCACTACCATTTTTATTAATGAAATTCTGTCCGCTCTTGCTAGAAGAATTTTTTGCCATATCTTAATTTTTGCTCTTAACTTCACTAATAAAGGAATCAAATTAAGTTGTAAGTATTCCTGAGGTTTAGCAGAAACTGTTATCCCCAGGTACTTTATTGAATCAGAAATCGTTACCTGATTACTAGATTCGCCTCGCAACTCGTCTATAGGGAGGAGGACGGTCTTATCCCAGTTGATCTCAAGTCCAGATAAATCGGAAAAATGGCCAACCAGGTCCATTATGCGAGGAAGGGTGGTATCTGTTTGATGAATAAAAACCAAAATATCATCTGCGTAAAGGGATACGCGATCATGCTGCCCCATTATGCCAAAACCAGCCACCTCCGAATCCTGTCTTATCAAGGCCGCTAAAGGTTCAATATAAATATTAAATAAGAAAGGGGAAAGGGGACAGCCTTGGCGGGTGCCTCTTCCTAAAGTGAAACTCTCTGTCGTCGAATCATTAATCCTGATCCTGGCAACTGGGGAATTGTAAAGTAACTGGACCATCGCCATAAATCTTGGGCCAAAGCCCATTCTTTTCATTACCTCCCAGAGAAAAATCCACTCCACCCTGTCGAAGGCTTTAGTAGCGTCCAACGACAGGATGGAGCGGGCGCCACCCCCTGGGGACTAAATATTCATAAATAGCCTGTGCAGATTATGATGGGTACCCCTATTTGGCATGAAGCCATTTTGATCTGGGTGAATAATCGTGGGCAAAACCCGCGAAAGCCTCCTAGCCAGAACTTTTGATAGTAACTTAGCATCGGTATTTAATAATGATATTGGTCTATATGAGCTCAATTCTACCGGGTCTTTATCCTTTTTTAGAATTAAAACAATAAGAGCCTCCATCATAGAGTGTGGTAGTCTCCCTCCCTGTGCTGCCTGGGAGAAAACCTCTAACAACTGAGGGAGGATGACATCACCATACTTGCGATAGACCTCATATGGAAGGCCATCCACTCCCGGCGATGAGTTCCCCGAGACAGACCCGAGGGCCTCCTGCAGCTCCATAAGAGACATCTCCTCCTCCAGATATTCCCTCTGAACTTCATTTAAAGTAGAAAGTGGAATTTTCTCCAGGAATCGCATCGCCAGATCAGATGACAGACCAGGGGCAGATCTATATGTCTGAGCAAAGTATTGTAAAAAAGTATTCCCAATTCCCTCTAAATCTGTTATGGTTTTACCCTCTGCATTACGGATCGAAGTAATGGATTGTTTTTTCTTGTCTTGTTGTGAAATTATTCTAGCTAAAAGTTTACCCGGACGTCCAGACTCAATGAAGTAATTAAGCCCCTTAAAAAATACCCTATGGTTTGCTTTCTCTGTTACATATTTCTCCAAAGAGCAGCTAGCCTTCTGCATCTCCTCCCTGTTGTGCTCAGTTGGGTGGCTAGCATATCTCTCAGTTGTAAGTGCAGCAATCTTGACCAATTCCTCCTCTTTCTTCCTAAATGTTTTCTTTGCTGCGGCAATCTCACTTATAAAAACCCCCCTCAAGTATGCTTTCGCGGCATCCCATACTATATTGATGTTGGCAGAGGGAAGATTGATCTCCCAAAAGGAGGACATCAGTAGTTTCATCGACTGCAGATTGTCCATAATAGTGAGCCAATATGGATTCAGCTTAAACCCTAGCCCCCTAATCTCCTTATTCTCCCCGCTGCGAACCTCAATCAGTATGGGTGAGTGGTCCGAAACTGTTCTTATTCCGTATCGCATCCTGCGGATATTACTCAAGTTGCTCTCATTGGTGAGTGCTAAATCGATCCTAGACATTGCTCTACCCCCCCTGCTGACACAGGAATATACTCTCTTTCCTCCGCCACAATATTCCCATATATCCACCACTCCCACCTCTGAACAGAATTGAGGCAGCGGTGAATTACAGAAATTCCTCCCCCTTTCTGCATCTAGTGAAAATCTGTCTTTATTAGGGTCAATAACCGCATTAAAATCCCCCATCAGGATTAAGCGGCATTCTGGTCTCTTTTCAAAAAAAAGCATTAGTTGAAGCAGTGGGTACATTGAGAATGGCGGAGGTATATAGAAAAAGGCAAGGATATAACTGTCGCCATGCAGCTTACCATGCAAGAAAATAAATCTACCCTGAGCATCTATATAGGATTTTATAAGGGTGAAATCTATGGATTTATGAATAAGAACCGAAATACCCCTAGAGGAGCCACTAAAGGTGGAATGATACGATTGGGACTGCCATCCCGTTGTCAGGCGGAACAAGGTTTCTTTGGTTAGATGGGTCTCTACTATACAGATAATTGCTGGAAGATATATTTTTAGTGCATCCATGATCGCTTGCCTTTTAACTCTTTCCCCAAGTCCACTGACGTTCCAAGCTACAATTCTAGTGGACATAGCTCACAGAAAAGAAAAAGAAAAAAGGAAAAAAAAAAAGAGAAAAACATTCCTGCAAGGTGGGTACCCCTCCCCCCCCACTTTCCATTGATCCGCCCGAACTAGTCAGCGAACCTCTAACCTCCGGCCGTTCTCCCCCACCCTGGGCCCCCCCCCCCCCCCTCCATCCCTTCAATCATAATGGTGCACAGTTTCAAATGCCTATTTGGTCCATCCAGTCTGATGCCTGTTGTGGGGTCTCAAAAAAAAGGGAAGTCCCGTTATAATTTACTCTTAATTTCGCAGGATACTGTAGGGAGTATTTAATCTCCTTAACCGCCAAGCGTTTCTTTATCTCTATAAAACTTTTCCTTCTTTCCTGGGTCTGCCGCGCAAAATCAGGAAAGAAGAGCAGCTTAGTGCCCTGATATTCAATAGGTGTACATTCTCTTGCTCTTTTCAAGATCATATCTCTATCCGCGGACAGTAATAATTTGATTAAAACTGCACGCGGCGGTCTCCCTGGAGTAAATTTCCCTTCTGGAATTCGGTGAGCTCTTTCTATTTGAAACATAGAAGAGAAATTGTCGCTGCCAAGACTATGCATAACCACATCTTTAAGTTGTTCCTCCAGCTGTCGGCCTTCAACTCCCTCTGGAAAACCAATTATGCGGACATTGTTACGCCTTGACCTATTTTCTAGGTCCTCTAACTTATTTTGAAGTACTTGATTTTCTGAGGCTAGAAGCAGAGTTTTAGATTTTAACGTGCCCATGTCAGTTTGCAAAGAGTCGACAGTTTTTTCCACACTAAGGACTCGGTCCCGGATCTTTACTAGGTCTTCTCTTATTAGTGAAATATCGCTCTGCACTGACCCCAATTGAGTGGACATTCCTTGCACTAAAGTGCCATTATTTTCCACAGCGCATAGGATTTTGTCCAGGACAGATGGGTCGTATTCAGTTCGCCTTTGTGCAGAGAGACATTCCTCGCCTACCTCCTGGTCTGGATCCTCCAGTCCATCCTCAGAAAATTCATCATTTTGAGAAGCTTTAGCGGATTTTTTCAGCTTAGCAGGAGGTTTAATTTTAGCTGGGTTCTTTTCATTTAAAAAGGGCGATTTCAGGAACTTATCGATTTTGTTCTCTGGGGTCTTAGCCCCCGACTTAATTGATGAGGAGTCAACTGAACGTCGCTTTGGGGGCATTCTCCCCGATTTTCCTTTTGTTTGTTTATTTATTTATTTATTTATTTATTTTTCCCCTTCTGCTTGAGTTTCTACTTGAATCTTCCTTTCCCTTGTCCCCCTACTAGGTTTTTATTTATTTTTTTAAAATTTTTATTTTCCACAACTCTTTTTTTTTTTCTTTCTTTTCTCCCTCCTCTTTTTTATATTTAATATTACCCCTATCCCCCCTGCCTCCCCTGTATCCTAGCCTCTATCTTTTCTTTTCCTTTCCTTTTAATTTATACCCTCCTTTATATCTCTTTTATTTCTTTTCTCCCCTGATATTCTTTCACCTTTTGACCCTTTTCCTATCCTTTCTTTCCCCCTTTTTTTTTTTCCTTTTACCTCTGTCCTCTCCCTTCCCCTTTTCCTCTAAACGGCGCAAAATTAAAAAAAAAAAACAGCTATGCCCTCTTTACAGCAGTATACACTGCTACCCCCTCTTGCAGCAATACAGCAGAAGAACCAACAGTACAGCAGGTATACAATAACTTAGTAGAGTTTCTCTTCTCACGTGTCCAGAGGCCTAGTCCCGAAGCACGCCGTAGCTGTGGTGGTACGGTGGCGGTGTAAAGGGGAGACAGGGTATCCTATGAAGAAACTGCAAGGTATCCAAAAAGGCAGCAATCTGGTAGCAGGCAGAAATGGCAAGGTGGCATCAGGCAAGGAAACGGTCCGGTGGAGGGAAGAGCAGGAAAGCGGCAGGTGGAACGAGCACCCAGGCAGAACCAATCAATCGGAGCCGATGGAAAGATGGAGCAGGCAGAGCAGCAAAGCAGTGAGCAGCAGGAAGCGAGGACGGCAGATGGAGGAGCCAGGAGCGAGGGAACCAAATCGCGGGGCAAGGCTGAAGAACGGCACCCACAGCCCAGAGAGAGAAAAAAACGGCAGTAACCAGCACGGCAGCAGCAGCCTAGACGTCCTCCCAGAACTGGCAGAAACAATCCGGTGAGAAGACCAGGTAAATGCAGCGGCGCGTCGCGGCTCACAATTCAGGGCATCAGCTGTTCTATCTCAGCTGTTCGGCATCAGTTGTTCGGCATTAGCCTGGGGGGAGGAGGCCAGCAATGGGAAAGATCGAGACGCGACGTGCGCTCACGTCATCCCGCCTTTGATGGATCCCGCCTTTGATGGATCATCAAGAACTTCAAGGAAAGAGGTTCAATTCTTGTTAAGAAGGCCCTGAAGCCTTCTTAACAAGAATTGAACCTCTTTCCTTGAAGTTCTTGATGATCCTATAAATTGTTGATTGAGGTGCAATCTTAGTAGCCACAATATCCTTTCCTGTGAAGCCATTTTTATGCAACGCAATGATGACTGCAAGCGTTTCTTTGCAGGTCACCATGGTTAACAATGGAAGAACAATTATTTCAAGCATCACCCTCCTTTTAACATGTCAAGTCTGCCATTTTAACCCAATCAGCCTGACATAATGATTTCCAGCTTTGTGCTCGTCAACATTCTCACCTGAGTTAACAAGACGATTACTGAAATGATCTCAGCAGGTCCTTTAATGACACCAATGAAATACAGTGGAAAGGTTTTTTAGAGATTAATTTAATTTTCATGGCAAAGAAGGACTATGCCATTCATCTGATCACTCTTCATAACATTCTGGAGTATATGCAAATTGCTTTTATAAAAACTTAAGCAGCAACTTTTCCAATTTCCAATATTTATGTAATTCTCAAAACTTTTGGCCACGACTGTATATACGTATAGCGGCATAAAAAGCCTTTTTCTGTCAGGAGAATGCCTAAGTTTTGGGGCCTCTACTCCAGTGGCCTACAGTAAAATTTTTATCCGGTGACTGTTCATTGTACCTCCAGCCACATCATCACAAGTTTTATTTTTGTCAGTTGAATGCCTAATTTGTGGGGACTGTATTGGCCTACAGTAAAATTGTTATCCACTGTTATTGTTATCCGTCTAATATACCTCCAGCTACATAATCACTTGTTCTTTTCTGTCAGGTGAATATGCATAATTTTTGGGGCCTGTACTCCACTGGCCTACAGTAAAATTGTTATCCACTGACCACCTAATATACCTCTAGCCACATAATCACTTGTTCTTTTCTGTCAAGTGAATGCATAATTTTTTGGGGCCTGTACTCCTCTGGCCTACAGTAAAATTGTTATCCACTCACTGCCTAATATACCTCCAGCCACATAATCACTAGTTATTTTCTGTCCGGTGAATGCCCAATGTTTTGGGCCTGTACTCTACTGGCCTGCAGTAAAATTGTTATCCACTGAACGCCTAATATACCTTCATCCTCATAATCACTTGTTCTTTTCTGTCCGGTGAATGCCTAATGTTTGGGGCCTGTACTCCACTGGCCTGCAGTAAAATTGTTATCCACTGACCACCTAATATACAGTACAGACCAAAAGTTTGGACACACCTTCTCATTCAAAGGGTTTTCTTTATTTTCATGACTATGAAAATTGTAGATTCACACTGAAGGCATCAAAACTATGAATTAACACATATGGAATTATATACATAACAAACAAGTGTGAAACAACTGAAAATATGTCATATTCTAGGTTCTTCAAAGTAGCCACCTTTTGCTTTGATTACTGCTTTGCACACTCTTGGCATTCTCTTGATGAGCTTCAAGAGGTAGTCCCCTGAAATGGTTTTCACTTCACAGGTGTACCATGTAAGGTTTAATAAGTGGGATTTCTTGCCTTATAAATGGGGTTGGGACCATCAGTTGCGTTGAGGAGAAGTCGGGTGGATACACAGCTGATAGTCCTACTGAATAGACTGTTAGAATTTGTATTATGGCAAGAAAAAAGCAGCTAAGTAAAGAAATTGAGTGGCCATCATTACTTTAAGAAATGAAGGTCAGTCAGTCAGCCGAAAAATTGGGAAAACTTTAAAAGTAAGGGATATTTGACCATGAAGGAGAGTGATGGGGTGCTGCACCAGATGACCTGGCCTCAACAGTCACCGGACCTGTACCCAATCGATATGGTTTGGGGTGAGCTGGACCACAGAGTGAAGGCAAAAGGGCCAACAAGTGCTAAGCATCTCTGGGAACTCCTTCAAGACTGTTGGAAGACCATTTCAGGGGACTACCTCTTGAAACTCATCAAGAGAATGCCAAGAGTGTGCAAAGCAGTAATCAAAGCAAAAGGTGGCTACTTTGAAGAACCTAGAATATGACATATTTTCAGTTGTTTCACACTTGTTTGTTATGTATATAATTCCAC
Source organism: Bufo bufo (assembly GCF_905171765.1). Lineage (NCBI taxonomy): Eukaryota > Metazoa > Chordata > Amphibia > Anura > Bufonidae > Bufo > Bufo bufo. Next base: position 251,536,565 of record NC_053394.1, read on the forward strand.
ATGTGTTAATTCATAGTTTCGATGCCTTCATAGTCATGAAAATAAAGAAAACTCTTTGAATGAGAGGGTGTGTCCAAACTTTTGGTCTGTACTGTATCTCCAACCACATAATCACTTGTTCTTTTCTGTCCGGTGAATGCATAATTTTTGGGGCCCGTATTGCCGTGGCCTAAAGTAAAATTTATCTAGGCTCTAGCAGGGCACATTTTTGAGAGTTTCCCTTTAAGATGCAAAAAATGGCCCCTGATTAAAATATATATTTTTTGCTCAAATTTTTGCCATTGTTCCCCCTCTGGTATGTTACTTTCCATGTCGTGGGACTATTTGTTAACTTCTAGTAAGTATTTGGTGGCTGTAAATATGACCTGAAGGTTTTCCAGTTTCGCCTGCCATTAAAGTGAATGCGGCCCGCCGCGAATGCGCTGTAAGCAAACATTTAATCGCGAATGCGCGTTTGTGAAACTTCTTGGCCGATGTTCGTCCATCATTGTTGACGGGATTCTTACTTTCACTTTATAACACGTGTGGCCGCCATGTTAGGAAAAAAGTGATTTGTCATCATGAAACACAAGGAAATTTGGTGAATCAAAATTTTCCTGAAATTTGTATCATAGTCAATTTGTTTCACTTTGATTTACTCAATACTAGTATTGCCAATTTATGATGGTAATCAGTTTTTTTTCAGTAAAATACATTTTCTGTAACTGAATGGTATCTTCAGTAATGTACAATGCGTTCAATAACACAGATATAATAATTGCATTTTTGCAGTAAATTCTGTTTGCTATAACACTGATTGGTATCTTGCAGTAATGTGCAACATGTTCAAGAACATCAGTAAAATAATGTCACTATTGCAGTATTGCTTTTGCTATAACACTACCATATTTTTCGCCCCATAAGACGCACTTATTTCCCCCAAAATGGGGGGAAAATTCCCCTGCGTCTTATGGGGCGAATGGTGACATTTTTACATCGCAGGCTGCGATGTATGAGCGAGCGGGGAGGGACTGGGAGGAGCTGGGGGCCGGCAATTGCGGCGGGGCCGGTGCAGTCACTGTACTCCGGCCCCACCACTCCAGTGCTGCACTATACAAATATAAAATGTCTCATTCAATTAAAAATTATTAAACATGCCCCCCACTTTTAATATTACCGTACACCCTAACAGCTTCTGTAGAATGCAGGCAGGCCAGTCGGGCGGCAGCACAACTCCCTGATGTCACGTGCCTGCGTCGCCTACTTTATGAATGAAGCAGGCAGCGCAGGCACGTGACGTCAGTGAGGTACAGTGAGTACAGAAGCTGTTAGGGTGTACGGTAATATTAGGAGTGAGGGAGCATGTTTAATCACTTTTAATTGAATGATACATTTCATATTTGTATACTGGAGCGGTGGGGGGGGGAATCTGTGGATGACAGTTTTATGGGGGACATCTGTGGATGGCACTGTTAAGGGGTGGGGGGGTCTGTGGATGGCACTGTTATGGGCTGGGGAATCTGTGGATGGCACTATTATGGGGTGGGGGGTCTGTGGATGGCACATATACAGTCCTGATCAAAAGTTTAAGACCACTTGAAAAATGGCAAAAAATCATATTTAGCATGGCTGGATCTTAACAAGGTTCCAAGTAGAGCTTCAACATGCAACAAGAAGAAATGGGAGTGAGACAAAACATTTTGTGAACATTCAATTTAATGAAAACAATGAATAAACTGAAACTGGCTGTTTTTCAGCTGATCCAAATTTTAGGACCACATGCCTTTAAAAGGCCAAATCTGTGCAAAGATGTGGATTCATTGTCATTTTCTGTCAGGTAGTCACACGTTGTGATGGCAAAGGCAAAAAACTCTCCCTTTTTGAATGTGGTCGGGTTGTTGAACTGCATAAGCAGGGTCTCTCACAGCGCGCCATCGCTGCTGAGGTGGGACGCAGTAAGACTTTGGAATTTCTTAAATGATCCTGAGGGTTATGGAACAAACAAGTCAAGTGGAAGACCCAAAAAAATTTCATCAGCACTGAGCAGGAAGATCCAATTGGCTGTCCGTCAAGACACTGGACGATCCTCGACCCAAATTAAGGCCCTTACTGGTGCTGACTGCAGCCCCATAACCATCAGACGGCATCTGAGACTGAAGGGCTTCAAAAACATAAAACGTCTTCAGAGACCTCGTCTCCTTGAACGCCACAGAACTGCCCGTTTGGACTTTGCAAGAGAGCACCAAACATGGGACATTCAAAGGTGGAAGAAAGTTTTATTCTCTGATGAGAAAAAAATTAACCTTGATGGTCCTGATGGTTTCCAACGTTACTGGCATGACAAGCAGATCCCACCTGAGATGTTTTCTACGCGCCACAGTGGAGGGGGCGCCATAATTGTCTGGGGTGCTTTTTCCTTCAGTGGAACAATGGAGCTTCAGGAAGTGCAGGGGCGTCAAACGGCCACTGGCTATGTCCAGATGTTGCAGAGAGCATTCCTAATGACTGAGGGCCCTCGTCTGTGTGGTAATGACTGGGTTTTTCAACAGGACACTGCTACAGTACACAATGCCCGCAGGACAAGGGACTTCTTCCAGGAGAATAACATCACTCTATCGGCCCATCCTGTGTGTTCCCCTGATCTAAATCCAATTGAGAACCTTTGGGGATGGATGGCAAGGGAAGTTTGCCAAAATTGACAACAGTTCCAGACAGTAGATGGGCTTCGTGCGGCCATCTTCACCACTTGGAGAAATGTTCCCACTCACCTCATGGAAACGCTTGCATCAAGCAAGCCAAAACAAATTTTTGAAGTGATAAACAATAACGGCGGAGCTATTCATTACTGAGTTCATGTTTGGAAGCTGGATTTCTGTTTTGGGGGGGTTTAGTTTTTTTTTGGAGGTGTGGTCCTAAACTTTTGATCAGCTGAAAAACAGCCTGTTTCAGTTTATTCGTTGTTTTCATTAAGTTGAATGCTCAAAAAATGTTTTGTCTCACTCCTATTTCTTCTTGTTGCATGTTGAAGCTCTACTTGGAACCTTGTTAAGATCCAGCCATGCTAAATATGATTTTTTGCCATTTTTCAAGTATTCTTAAACTTTTGATCAGGACTGTATACCAGTGCCATCCACAGATCCCCCATAACAGTGCCATCCACAGATCCCCCATAACAGTGCCATCCACAGATCCCCCATAACAGTGCCATCCAGAGATCCCCTATAACAGTGCCATCCACAAAACCCCATAACAGTGCCATCCACAGATCCCCCATAACAGTGCCATCCACAGATCCCCCATAACAGTGCCATCCACAGATCCCCCATAACAGTGCCTTCCACAGATCCTCCATAACAGGGCCATCCACAGATCCCCATAACAGTGCCTTCCACAGATCCCCCATAACAGTGCCATCCACAGATCCCCCCCTGTAACAGTATCCTTCACAGATCCCCCCCAACAGTATCCTTCACAGATCCCCCCCATAACAGTGTCCATCACAGATCCCCCATAACAGTGTCCTTCACAGATCCCCCCATAACAGTGTCCTTCACAGATTCCCCATAATAGTGCCATCCACAGATCCCCAGTAATAGTGGCATCCACAGACCACCATTAGTTCCAAACCCACCAAAAGCACACCTTTTGGTTAAAAATATTATTTTTCTTATTTTCCTCCCCAAAAACCTAGGTGCGTCTTATGTGCCGGTGCATCTTATAGGGCGAAAAATACAGTAAATGTTATTTGCAGTAATATAAAATGCATTCAATAACATTGGTATAATAATGGTGTTATGCAGAATTGCTTTTGCCATAACACTGAACTTTATCTTACAGTAATATTCAATGCATTCATTAAAACGGCAAAAAAAATTGCATTATTACAGATTATTTTTTTGCTATAACACTGAACATTATCACAGTAATATTCATTGCATTCAAAAACATGGTTATAATGCACTGGTATGTTCAGCAAAATGTATGCTATTGCGATGCTGTCAATAAGCCTATGAACTATAGAAACTTATTTACAAAAAGCAAAAAACAAAACCCTGGCTGGTTGTTCACAAAGAAAAATGTTTATTTATTTTACCCACTTACATAGCCCTTAAATATTCTGCAGTGCTTTACAGACATAATCATCCCTAGTGAGGTTCATATTTTAAGTTGCCTATCAGTATGTCTTTGGAGTATGAGAGGAAACCGATGCAAACATTGGGCGAAAATACAAACCAAGCAGATGTTGTCCTAATGTGAGTTTGTTGCAGGAGTCTGTAATGCAGAACTTGGTAGCAACCTGTATGAAACAGCCAAGACAGTGACCAGTCCCTCAATCACTGTGTATGCTAAACTTTCCCTGATAAAACTCTAAAATCTACCAAATTTATATCTCCAATTCTCTCTCTATAGTGCTCCTATAGTGTCCGAATAGTGTTCATAGTAACTGGCAGCTATTGTTTTTTTTGGCAGACACGGCTACAAAACATCTAACAAATCCAAAATGAAAAAAACAGAATGGCGTTTGGCTCGTTCTCAGCAAAAGTAACTGGCTGAATGCTGCCTTCTGATCAGGGTATCTGCTGTCCTCTCCACTTCCTCCCAGTCTCATGTGATCCTTGATTTTCTTCCTCACTCCTTTTTTCCCCACCAATTTTAACAATAAAATGGCACTGGTCCAAAACAAATTGCCAAAACTTCGGATTCAATTGGCAGATGATTATTTGTGACATTTGTAATGAATCTGATATGTTTAGAATCAATTCTCTCATCTCTAATGCAAGGGAACATGTGTCAAGCATGTTGACTATAGATAGATAGCACTGATACAGGTACAGGGTTCATTACATGCGAGTGCTCCGATCCTCTGTTCACACACTGCATATATACAGTATTTGCAGATTTTTTTTTTTGTGGATCCTATATCCTAATCTTCAACATACTACAGTATAATGCATATGAGTGAGGTTGTATTAAACTCAATGACATGTAGCTGAAAAATTCTAAGCAAGTTTGAGGGCAAGTTCTTCCAGAAGTACCAAAGGTTTCACCCACTTGAGTGCAAAGGTAATGTGTATGTGTATGAGACACTCAGCCCCAATGGGGACAAGATCCAGTGGGAGATACCATATTTCAGATGTGTAACCTATAACTTCTGGAACCAAATTAACAAGACCTCCAATCCTATCATGTTCCATTTCTAATATTAATGTAATGTTATTTGGTAGTGGAGCCCTTGGACCTCCTAAACAACCAGGGTCTAGATGTGATTAAACTGAGATATATCCCTGCAATTTTCCTCGTACTTCTAATAAACATTCTAATTAAAATGCATAAAATCAAACTATTTTCCAGATAGAAAGCTAAATGACACGGCATTACCATGCTTGTTTTTTTTTTATTATATATATTAATTTCATTAAGATGTGTACTGTATGGCGATAAACTAATAATTCCCCACAGCATTTAATTTATGCTTTAAGAAGAAACTGGCTATTATTTAGCATGTTTTATTTTCACTCATCAAAGCCATTGAGCTCTGTTCACATTTAGAGATGGGCAAATCGAATCCCACAAAGTGGAATTCTATCCGAATTTCAGGATAAATTTGATTCACCTAGAAGCCGAATTTCCTCATGCTTTGTGTCAGCGAATCGATTTAACCTGAAATAATATAAAAAACAAAAAAAATCAAACTTACCTCCTCCATTTGCTCGCGATGGGCCGGCCGCCGCCACCTTGCTTGAATATCTCGGCTGAAATCCCGTGCGGCTCGAGATTACATCATCACACCGGCCAGCGTGATTACATCATAAATCAAATGGAGGCGGTAAGTTTTATTAATAAAACATTTTTATTGGTAATTTTGCACTCAGATGGTGTGATCATGTATAATTGTGGCATCTGAGGGGTACAATGATGGGGGAAGTGCTATCGCAGCTCCTTGTCATTGCACCCACTACTTACAAAAAAAATGCACTTTGTGATGAAGTAATTTGTCACGAAGCGTATTTTTTTTAAAATTCGGCAAATCAGCCGAATCGAGCTTTTAAGAAATTTGCTCATCTCTATGTAATTGTTGTGGCGATGTGTACAGTATAAGGGCTGGGAGACGTGTATATCCCACCCAGATATCTCAGCTGGGTGAGATAACTGAAATCCAGAAAGCTGCAGTGGTTTCAGCAAAATGTAGTTTGCTGAGACAGTATTGTCTAGATGTTGTTCTGGGCTGGATTTCATGTGGACTGGGGAATTGGTTTGGTGGTGGGATCTGACAGTCCACACCCTTCAACTACATGTAGTTTTGCCGGAGGTAATCTCAGGTGAGGCCTGCTGCTGTAATCAAGGAGGGATAAAATGAAACTCTGTATATGACTTGGAGGGAGAAAGGCTGAGGAAGCCTGAGAGGCTCTGTGAGGGGCCACGAGGCTTTGTAAAGCCTGAAGTTTGTGGGGTCCAGCGACACCTACGGGATGAGGGTAGCTAAGTCAAAGTCTGTGAGGACTTCTGGACCATCTCCCCCAAGGGTGCTGGTGTGGTCACAGCCTGGAGGCTGCTGGACCGTATATGGCTGAGGAAGCCGGATCTAATCCCGTGTGTGCATGGCGCTCTATAGTTGAGGTAGAGACAACATGTGTATTAGGTAAAGCCCAGACGGACAGGTGTTTATTTTCTATGTTTATGTGTGTGGTGGTGCTGAAGTGCCAAAATAAAGCACCTTTTGGACTAGAACCCCGTTGTCAGAGGAGAAGTCTGTGATTGCAACCCCCTGAGAGAGAGCGATCCCTTACACTGTACAGGAACGTAGAAAAGCTCAGAGAAATTTACTACATATCTCATAATAAAAATAGAACAGAGCTAACACGAAACATCACCGGCATCATTTTATCCCTAGGCAAACATTTAATGTCAGATACAAGAGTGACTTGATTTAGAGAAATAGATAAATTAATTGTGACATGTAGCTTGTATTATCTAGAAAGAGGAAAGGGAAGGTCAGCAAAAGTTTAGCACTGTATACAAGGAACAATGACAATCTTATCATGCACAGCGTAACAATTTTCTTCCACTTCAGCGCTGCAACAGGTAAAGTGCTCAGAGGCCTATATTGCCTTTACTTGCTTGAAAAGGTTAAACAGGGTTTGAAAAACAAAGATGTGTTTTTTTAAATGCATTGTTTAGTCACTTTCAATTATCTACAATTATGTACTCCTCTATAGAAATACTATGATATACATGACGTTTGAATGCACTTGACCTTTCAGTATAATATATTTCCTGCATGGGCATGTTGGAGGTTCGGTAATTAATAGACAGGCTAAAAAGTATTTATTGTACTACACTGTAAATAAAAATTATTTTCCATGTTTACAATGAGTTTATTGGATTGTATATAGAGATGAGCGAATTTCTCAAAAATTTGATTCAGTCAGTTCGTCAAATTTCCCAAAAAGATTCAATTTGATCCAAATTTATTTGTGATAAATCATGTTAAAAAACAGCTATTTCCTGGCTGCAGAGAGCCTGTATAGTGGTGTAGAACACTGTGCCTTGCAGTAATAATCATAGGGAGTCCGCTGTGGTAGTGAAACAACACTCTCAGTATGTCAGACACGCACATGACAGGCGTTGCTCTTAGAGTCACTTCACACTTTACTCATTTGGTCAGTTTACGGGGCCAAAACTGATGTACTTTTATGTATTTAAAATTAACACACAACAAAACTGTTTGTATTAGACTGCAAATTCACCCCAAAAGCAAAGAAGAATGGACATACTTTTTTATATTTAAAATAAATACACCCCAGAACTGGTTGTATCAGACCACACTTTCAACCCAATAACAGATTACTGTTTAAAACAATATAAAATCTGTTGTAATAGATCACTTTTAGTAACTCCATTTGGTGCAGCAAGGTGTAATAGAATCGCTCCTATTACCCAGGCTGTACACTCTCCTATTGGTCCCTGATCTCTCCCTACAGTGTGGATAATGCCTTCCTATCCTTTCCCTACATTTTAAATGATCTTTTCCTGAACTGCTCAATAGTTAGTTTTTGTTAATAAAGTCTATCCTAAACACTGTCCCTAGTGCCTGTCCTGTCCCTCCCTGCACGGGGCAAGATGAGCCTTTTAATAGGCTGTGACATCACAGGGGTTGGCTATCTGATGATTTGCTGTCTGCCTGGCATTGTGGGAGAACCCTTGTTCCTGGGCTTCGTACTTTCACTTTGTAAAATGTGCAGCCACCATTTTAGAAAAAATGTGATTCGTTACCACGATCCGTGAGGAAATTCGACTTCAATTCACTCATCTCTAATTTTATATTTACTACAATGTAGTTTTAGTAACTCTGTGCGGATTTGTCTCTTAATACATCAACACAAATTTGGCACATCTTTTCCTGTTCGTGTGGCAGAAATTAAAATCTATGACTGCTTTTGGAAAGCATAGAATTGAATTACAAATTACACATTTCTGGCATAATAATAGAAAGAAAATGGCCCAACTCCAGCTGTTTAACCCCACCCACTTTCATCACTTTTATTTCCAATTTTGAATAAGGGCAAGAGAAGTCAAACATCACAAACTTTAGCAAAGTTAGGGTATGTGCCAAATTTGTAAGACAGTAAACTGACAAATTGTTTTACCAGTTCAGAACCAGGCCTATTTTCATTACTTAATTTTCATTCTTCCTTCCTGCCTTTCAAGATCTATTACTTTTTTTTTTTTTACTTTTCCATTCATAACTGTATCAGGTCATTTTTGTGTCTCTTAATAGCACCTTTCAGTTTGCTATATCTACTGTATATAAATAAAGGGGATATAAATTATTTGTGGGGTGAATAAAATGCAGTTCTGTTAAGGTTTTTTGGGTGTTGTTTTTATAGTGTTCAATCTGTGCTAAAATGAATGACATGACGACTTTATTCTGTGGATGCAGTTACAGTAATACCAAACATGTATAGGTCTCAGTAGAAGTACAGTACAGTAGAAGTCTCATATATATATATATATATTTTTTTTTTTCCTTCAAGTAACTGGTTATGTAGCTATTATAGCTGAGTGGTTAGGTGCCTTGCCTCTAATACAGAAGGTCGTGTGTTTGAATCCCGGCAAAAACTTTTCTGAAATACAGGCTAAATCAGATTTAAATACACTGGGGTGTCCCCAAGCACTGACTCCATATATGGACATACTGTAGCTATATATGGAGAAAGAAAAAGCATCCTGCTTCGGTGCTTCGGTGCTTCAAACCCACCTTCAGCCGGTCTTATCAGTAAAAGTACTTCTTTATTTCATTAAAATGCATGCATGAAAACAACGCGTTTCGGGGAATCTTGGGTCCCCTTCATCAGTTTATAAAAGTCCCTTTTATAACCTGATGAAGGGGACTCAAGATTCCCCGAAACGTGTTGTTTTCATGCATGCATTTTAATGAAATAAAGAAGTACTTTTACTGATAAGACCGGTTGAAGGTGGGTTTTAAGCACCGAAGAGCAGGATACTTTTTCTTTCTCCATATATAGCTACAGTATGTCCATATATAGAGTCAGTGCTTGGGGACACCCCAGTGTATTTAAATCTGATTTAGCCTGTATTTCAGAAAAGTTTTTGCCGGGATTCAAACACACGACCTTCTGTATTAGAGGCAAGGCACCTAACCACTCAGCTATAATAGCTACATAACCAGTTACTTGAAGGGAAAAAATATATATATATATGAGACTTTTACTGATAAGACCGGCTGAAGGTGGGTTTGAAGCGCCAAAGCAGGATACTTTTTCTTTCTCCACAAGCGACCCTCTGGAGGGACTGGACATCTCTTCTGAGGGACCCAGCAGCCTGCGGCAGCACACCCAGCAACCGGTTTTTGATCAAGTAGCCCTCAATAGTGTTACGCCTATACTAGCGTAACCAGACAAGGTGAGCCTTTACAACTGTTTTATTGGTTTCCCAGTGTGAACCTACTACCCTATTGTGCGCCATCTTTATCAAGCCCTAGGTACGTCTATCACTTTGAAAATAGCTATATATGAAGTCAGATCAGGGGCTCCTAAGCCAAACTAGAGTCCCGACATCCTCCCCTCTTCAGAGCAGGGGGTGCCTGGGGTTCTCCCATTGACTTCCATTTTGCTCGGGTGCTCGGTAGAACACCCGAGCATCGCAAAGTGTTCTACTCGAGCACACAAGAACTTTGGTGCTCGCTCAACACTAGAGTACTCGGTGCAAGCACAGAGGGGATTTGCGTGGCCAGGAGGTTCCGGGTATGGACAGGCGGCAATCAATCAATCAATCAAAATCAGTAAGCAAAGTCCGAGGTCAGAGGCAGGCGGTAAACGGGCAAAGGCCATAAACAAGATCCGAGGTCAGGGGCAGGCGGCAAACAGGCAAAGTTCCAGGAGTTCAATAAGCATGGTCCGGTACACAGCGAAGCAGACAAGAGACCTTAGCACTTGGAGATAGGCAAGCTAAAACCATCAGGGTTGCTCAGACATCTTCCTGTGGTAGGAAGCACCTTTAAATACATGCTGCAATCCAGCCATAGGCTGGTGAGACAGAGGGCGTGTATGTGCTGCTTCATATGTGGAGAGAGACACACCTATGCAAATTCAAACACCAGTACAAGTCTCCAGCAGGAAGGAAACTCTGGCATGGAACACAGATACCATAGTTAAGCTATCTGCTGCCCGCGCTTGTCAGCACAGCGCATGGCGGCAGGGAAAGAGGGAGCCCAGCGCCCTTGCCCACGGTTAGGGGCAGCATTGCCGGCATGGACCGCTGGGCTAACAGCTGGCTTACGTTTAGACTGGCACAGGATACGTCGAAGTTATGTACAGGCCGGCGCCTGTTCATAACTTTGGAGGACCCACCACCAGCTACAGGTGTATGAAGACTGGCGTCTAAAATTCCGCTTTTGACAAAGGACCCCCGTCGTTTTTCTGTTTAATACTTTTAAAAAGCAAAAACCTTTTAATCTGTCTTCAAAGGTGTTTGAGGGCTAATTTTTTGTGAAATGAACTATAGTCTTTTTGTTCACTTTTTTTCCAGTTTTTTTCAGGGCATGAGGTGGCCAAAAACAGTGATTTGGGCATTCATCATATGGGGTACAAACTTTTATATTTTAAAAGTTCTGACAATTTTGGATGAGGCAATACCAGTTATGTTTATTTTTTATTGTTTACTTTTTTAGATACAATTCTGAAAGGAGTAATTTCCATGCTCATTGTTTTGTATATTTTGAATATTTTTATTTTTATAAGCTTAATAGGCAGTTTCCTATGGCATGCCTAGGATCCTTCACAAAGCCTCAGACTGTCACAGCATCCAATAGGCTTCACACAATTTTACCGTGAGGGTACCGATCGAAGGTCAGAAGGAGCCCCCTTTCTCTATCTAACCTCTCAGGTGCTGCAGTCACTATTACAGTTATTGCCACCAGCTGTATCATATAGCTGGCACTTGTCAGGTATGGAGCAGGCTCAGCTTGTGAACCCGCTTCATGCACTCCTTCCACATCGCTCACATATATTTACATAGAGCGTTCTGGAAGGGTATATAAATTCTGTGCACATAATAAAAAAAAATTAATTCTGGCTGCCCATGGTTACCACTAGAGGCAACTTACCATATAATGGAGTTCTCATTTGTCCTGCAGCTCTCTTGCTCAAGCTGTCCATGTTCATTGACATCTCCCTGCTTCTCCTCATGGGCATGGTGGTTGGAGTGATTGTACTCTGCCTGCTCCATGCTAGGCCTCTGAAGCCTCACTACTTACTGCTCTCTTTAGCTTTTAAAGGATCCGCCAATGAGCCCTAATATGTCCCCTGCCTATGGTCAGCCATCCCTGGGTATTTAAAGGGGTTGTCCCATGAAAAACATTCTACAGTTTTCAAACCAGCTCCTGCATCTGAATACTTTTCTGATTGTATGCAATAAAATATTTTGTATAGCCAATGAGTTATTCAATAAAATGTATCTGAATAGAGCCATCTGCTCTTTGTTCTTTTTCTTATTTCTTTGTCCAGCTCACTGAGAAGGCTGCACATGCTCAGATTAATTCTTCAACTTCCTCTTGTGCTGTGATAGGGGGAGAGCTCCAACAGAAATATACGCCTCCTGAGCTGCAGAAGAACCCCGTCAGCTTGATATAAAGCTAGCAGAGCAATGAATGGGATACCTCAGGATTCATGTGAGCTACGCTGACCTTTGGACTATTTACCAGATTGAACAAACTCTGTCTGACCTGACCATGGCTTGCTCACTAACTACATTTATAACTATACCTGGAGCAGGGGCGGAGTGGGAACTAAAAGTGGCCCTGGAATTTTTTTTTTAAAGTGGTCCCATGCTGTAGGTAGGTCCAAACTGACAGAAGGCAGGGCAACATAGTTAGGCAGGGCCAGCAATACCATAGTGCAAAACAATATACTGCCCGAGCTGAACCAAATATCACATTGCAACACAAAATACTGTGACCTGCTGCACATAGATACAGTCAAATTCAGGAGGGAAACTGCAGCTGCTGGTCAGGTGTGCAAGAGAGAATCAAATCATTATGTACCTGGCTGGCAGCCCTGAGGAGGGCTTGGGTGGCGCTCCTAGGCATCGGCCCACCAGAAAATTTCCCTGTAGAGTCTATGACCAATCTTCCCCTGACCTGGAGCCACACACCAATGCCTCTTAACCTGTCTAGGGTCAGCTGTCACTGAATGGAGACTACTCCAAGAGGTAGCAGCCTGGTGGTTCCCTGCAGTGAAGAATATATCCATGTATAGTGATGAAAGAGGGAAAACCAGAAGGGGACACTTATTTAATGCCTTTAGGAGTAGCCTTAAGGGTCCCCACATATGAATTTAGCTCTGTCAGCAGAAACTTTACATATTATTTAAATTATTTACATACTTTTTATTTAAATTTATAGCAGTATGAAAAATGGCACACTGGTTATTAAAACTATATTTTTTTTTTAAATACTTTTATATTGATATTTTAAATATAATAAATAATTAATATATAAAATTATTTTAAAAATACATTTTTAAAATTGTTTAATTTTTTTTTTTTTCTGCAGCTCATTACCATATTTTCTGTGCAGATTGAAACAGAATGAGTAGAGACATTAGAAGGTGGTTGAGGTAATGACAGTATGATTGTACTGTTGGAGGCCTAAGATGAGTCAAAATTGCAATGCTAAACACAAATAAAAATTCTCAATGCTTTAAGTTAGCTGGAGACTCTAATAATTCATGATGTTTCTCTGTTGACTGACTAATATTAATTTCAGTTGGTGTAAAGCACACACACCCTTTGGAAGAATTTTGAACTGATTTTGGAAAAAAGTTCACAAAAAATGGTGTGAACGGATCATTATTCTCTTTACACTTTCAAGACTAGAATGACAGTAAGAGTCATCAATTATGTCATGTTATAAGGGATAAATGGATTTTCCTTACGAAAGGAAGCAGGTTAAAGGGGTTCTCTGGCCTAAACCTTTTTTGGGCTCATAACTTTTAACCTGTGGAGATAAGATTATTGGTGACACACTTACCTTCCACAGTGTAGCCGTTCCTGAGATCTGCCTCCTGGTCACGTGGTCCCTCCAAATGGATTTTCTGTTCTTCTGGGCAAAGTCAGTCTCCTTGTCTTCGGGTCTTCTCTTCCTGCCTTGAGCAGGAGATGAAACGTCATAAATGACGTCACTGCCTCCTGCAAAAGAAAGCTCCGCCTGACCGTCCTCACTCACCACACAAGCGCACTATGCTGAATGCTAGTGCACATGCATGGGATTGCTGTCTGTATCGTACAGGCTTCTATGTGAAACCTGTACCGACTCCTGCACAGAGCGATGTAAGCTCTCTGCAGGAGTGACAGCATAGCAATCCGCCACAGAGGCTGATCGCTATGCTGTGCATGTCCCAGGGGGCACTTTGGATGGCAAACAAGGGGCACTGGATGGCACAATGGGGGCAATTTATGTCACAAGGGGGCATTGGATGGCACAAGGGGCACTGGATGGCATAATGAGGGACCTGGATGGCACAAGGGGGGAAATGGATGGCAGAATGGGGGCACTGGATGGCAGAATGAGGGCACTGGATGGCAAACAGGGGCAATGGACGGCAAACAGGGGGCAATGGATGGCAAACAAGGGGCACTGGGTGGCACAATGGGGGCAATAGATATCACAAGGGTGCAATGGATGGCACAAAGGGGCACTGGATGGCACAATGAGGGCAATGTATATCACAAGGGGGCAATGGATGGCAAATAGGGGGCACTGGATGGCACAATAGTGGCAATGGATGTCACAAGGGGGCAATGGATGGCACAAAGGGGCACTGGATGGCAAACAGGGGTCACTGGATGGCACAGTAGGTGTAATGGATGTCACAAGGGTGCAATGGATGGCACAATGGGAGCAATGGTTGTTACAAGGGGGCAAAGGATGGCACAAGGGGCACTGGATGGCAAACAGGGGGCACTGGAGGGCAAACAGGGGGCAATGTATGTCACAAGGGGGCAATGGATGGCACAAAGGGGCACTGGATGGCACAAGGGGGCACTGAATGGCACAATGAGGGCACTAAATGGCAGAATGGGGGCAATGGATGGCAGAATGGTGGCACTGAATGACAAACAAGGGGCACTGGATGGCACAATGGGGCAATAGATGGTGCAAGGGGGGCAATGAATGGCACAAAAGGGCACTGGATGGCACAATGGGGGCAATGAATGGCACAAAGGGGCACTGGATGGCACAAAGGGGCACTGGATGGCAAACAGGGGGCACTGGATGGCAAACAGGGGGCACTGGATGGCACAATGGGGACAATGGATGACAATGGGGGAAATGGATGGCACAAAGGGGCACTGGATGGCAAACAGGTGCACTGGATGGCAAACAAGGGGCCACTGGATGGCACTGGATGGCACAAGGGGGGACAATAGATGGCAGAATGGGGGTACTGTAGATGGCACTGTTATGGACGCACTGTGGATGGCACTGTTATGGATGCACTGTGGATGGCACTGTTATGGGTCAGTGTGGATGGCACTGTTATGGGGGAAGTGTGGGTGGCACTGTTATGGGGCCAGTGTGGATGGCACTGTTATGGGAATAATGTGGATGGCACTGTTATGGGAATACTGTGGATGGCACTGTTATGGATTCACTGTGATGGCACTGTTATGGATGCACTGTGGATGGCACTGTTATGGGGGCAGTGTGGATGTCACTGTTATGAGGGCAGTGTGGATGTCACTGTTATGGGTCAGTGTGGATGGCACTGTTATAGGGGCAGTGTGGATGGCACTGTTATGGGAATACTGCGGATGACACTGTTATGGGAATACTGTGGCTGGCACTGTTATGGATGCACTGTGGATGGCACTGTATGGGGGTAGTGTGGATGTCACTGTTATGGGGCAGTGTGGATGTCACTGTTATGGGGCAGTGTGGATGTCACTGTTATGGGGGCAGTGTGGATGACGCTTATGGGAGCATTGTGGACGTCACTGTTATGGGGACACTGTGGACGTCACTGTTATAGGGGCGCTGTGGATGTCACTGTTATGGGAATACTGTGGATGTCACTGTTATGGGGGCAGTGTGGATGTCACTAATTGGAGCACTGTTGACGTCAATGTTATGGGGGCACCGTGGATGTCACTGTTAAGGGGGCGCCGTGGATGTCATTGTTATGGGAACACTGGATGGCACTGTTATGGAGGCAGTGTGGATGTCACTGTTATTGGAAGACTGGGGATGACACTGTTATGGGAATACTGTGGATGACACTGTTATGGACGCACTGTGGATGGCACTGTTTTGGGGCCAGTGTGGATGTCACTGTTATGGGGGCAGTGTGGATGACACTAATGGGAGCACTGTTGACGTCACTGTTATGGGGGCACTGTGGATGTCACTGTTATAGGGGCGCTGTGGATGTCACTGTTATGGGAACAATGTGGATAACACTGTTATGGGAATTCTGTGGATGTCACTGTTATGGGGCAGTGTGGATGACACTTATGGGAGCACCGTGGACATAACTGTCATGAGGGCGCTGTGGATGTCATTGTTATGGGGGCATTGTGGATGTCATTGGTATGGGTGCTGAGTATAAGTGATTGAGCTCGTGCACAGAACTGTTTCGGTTTTGCGGTCTGCAAGTTGCGGATCCACTAAATAAGAATACTGTACGTGTGCGATTCACTTTTTTTTTTTGCAGTCCTATTGAGTTCTATGGATTTTAGATCTGCATTATGAGGACCGGAATAGTAACATAGTAACATAGTATATAAGGCCGAAAAAAGATATCTGTCCATCCAGTTTGGCCTGTTATCCTGTAAGTTGATCCAGAGGAAGGCAAAAAAAAAAAACTGTGAGGTACAAGCCAATTTTCCCCACTTAAGGGGGGGGGGAATTCTTTCCCGACTCCAATAAGTGCACCAAAATGATACGCAACTGACAATACTAGCCAATTCCTCAGGCCGATGTTAAAAGCTGAGAACTTTGCCAATATCTTCCAGTGAGGAACATATCGGAGCACCTCATGCACCACGTCATGGTGTCTCAGCACACATGGGGTCCTACCACTAAACTGCCTGTGGTGTGTGAACAGGGTCTGAACAGTGCTAGAAATCAACTCACAGCCTGACTCTCACATGCCTCCATAGTGGTATCACCAATGCATTGTGAGGTAGAATAAAGCTGTGAGCTGCACCCACAACAGACCATGTGACACAGAAGCTACCAGGTGCACAAGAATGTTACCAACAAATTAAAGTGGCACACTCCATACACATATACAAAAACTCACTGAAAAAAGTGGCTTAAACGGGTGAAAATGCTTCAAAACCAGACACTCTAGCGTGTCTATAACCGGGTGAGCAATTCCTCCACATGCGGTCCGCAAACAACGGCAATCCCCAGAAAAAATGTGTACAATGGAGGATGGCGGCACGGACCGCATGCACCACAAGAACATCTTACACAAAATGATACATTGTGCATGTGAAAAAATATACATACAAAAATCACTGTAAAAAATGCACCAAAATGATACGCAACTGACAATACTAGCCAATTCCTCATGCTGATGTTAAAAGCTGAGAACTTTGCCAATATCTTCCAGTCAGGAACAAATCGGAGCCCCTCATGCACCACGTCACGGTGTTTAAGCACGCATGGGGTCCTACCACTCAACTGCCCGTGGTGTGTGAACAGGGTCTGAATCAGTGCTAGAAATCAACTCACAGCCAGACTCTCACATGCCTCCATAGTGGTATCACCAATGCACTGTGAGGTAGAATAAAGCTGTGAGCCGCACCCACAACAGACCATGTGACACAGAAGCTACCAGGTGCAAAGGAATGTTACCAACAAATTTAAGTGGCACACTCCATACATATAAAGACAAAAACTCACTGAAAAAAGTGGCCTAAACGGGTGAAAATGCTTCAAACCCAGACACTGTAGCTTGTCTATAACCGGGTGAGTTTATTGTCATCTGCAAAAATGTATATTTTACTGTGCAAGCCTTCTACAAGATCATTAATAAATATATTGAAGAGAATAAGGCCCAATACTGACCCCTGAGGTACTCCGCTAGTGACAGTGACCCAATCTGAGTGTGTACCGTTAATAACCACCCTCTGTTTTCTATCATTGAGCCAGTTACTTACAGATGTTTTCTCCCAGTCCGAGCATTCTAATTTTATATACTAACCTTTTATGTGGTACAGTGTCAAATGCTTTGAAGAAGTCCAGGTATACGACATCCATTGATTTGCCGCTGTCAAGTCTAGAACTTACCTCCTCATAGAAACTGATTAAATTAGTTTGACATGACCGATCCCTCATGAAGCCATGCTGATATGATGTTATTTGCTTGTTTTCATTGAGATCCTCCAAGATAGCATCTCTTAGAAAACCTTCAAACAGTTTACCCACAACAGATGTTAAACTTACCGGCCTATAGTTTCAGGGGTCTGTTTTTGCACCCTTTTGAAATATATTGGCACCACATTTGCTATGTGCCAATCCTGTGAAACACTCCCTGTCAGTATAGAGTCTGTAAATATCAGAACTAAGGGTCTGGCTATGACATTACTTAATTCTCTTGGGATACGGGGG